>NW_027555625.1:379065673-379433173 GCF_003287225.1 Phascolarctos cinereus
TCTTCTTCTTCTCTTTTGCCTATAGCTAGCATTCCTAGTACAGTGTTGAATAATAGTAGTAGTAATGGACATCCTTGTTTCACCCTTGAATTTAGTGGGAAGGCTTCAATTTTAACTTCAAGTTGGTTTTAGATAGATATTACTTTTCATTTTTAAGAAAGGCTCCATTCCTTCCTATGCTTCCTAGTGTTTTTAATAGGAATGGGTGTTGTATTTTGTCAAAGCTTTTTTCTGCATTTTGTTATTGAAATGGTCGATTGTGCTAACAGTTTTTTCTAATATTGAACCAAGCTTGCATTTGTGGCATAAATACCTCCGGATCATAGCACATGATCTTTGTGATATAATGCTATAAATGCCTTGCTGGTGTTTTATTTTAAAATTTTTGCCTCTCTGTGGAATAAGGACATTGGTCCATAGTTTTCTTTTTCTGATTTTGCTCTCCTTGGTTTAGTATCAAAACCATATTTGTGTCATAAAAGGAATTTGATAGGACTCTTTATTAAAATATTTTATATAGTATTGTAATAAATTGTTTCTTTAATGTTTCTTAGAAATCATTTGTAAATCCATCTAGCTCTGGGAATTTTTCCTTATAAAGTTAATTGGTGGCTTATTCATTTTTTTTCTTTTTTTTAAATTTATTTTTAAATATAAATTTATTTTTAGTTTTCAACATTCACTTCCACAATTTTTTGAGTTCCAAATTTTCTCCCCATCTCCCCCCTCCCCCCACCCCAAGATGGCATGCACTCTGAATATCCCTTCCCCTAGTCTGTCCTCTCTTCTAACTCTCTCCCCTTCTCTTATCCCCTTCCCCTATTTTCCTGTAGGGCAGGATAGACTTCTGTATCCCATTTCCTATATTTCTTATTTCCCAGTAGCATGTGAAAACATTTTTTTAAACACAAGTTTTTAAAACTTCAGGTTTCAAATTTTCTCTCTTCTTCCCTCCCCACCCACAGTCATTGAAAAGGCAAGCAACTCAATATGGGTTGTACATGTGCAGTTATGCAAAACACTCCATAGTAGACATGTTGTGAAAAACTAACTCTATTTCCCTTAATCCTATCCTGCCCTCCCATTTATTCTATTCTTTCTTTTGACCCTGTCCCTCCTCAGAAGTATTTACTTCTGATTACCCCTTTCCCAATCTGCCCTCCTCTCTATCATCCCCCTGCTCTCTTGTCCCCTTCTCCCCCTATTTTCCTGTAGGGTAAGACAGATTTCCATACCCAATTGAATGTGTTTGTTATTCTCTCCTTAAGCCAAATCCTATGAGAATAAGATTCACTCATTCCCTCTCACCTTCCCCCGTTTCCCCTCCACTGTAAAAGACTTTTCTTGTTTTTTTTGTGAGATAATTTACCCCATTCTACCTCTCCCTTTCTTCTTCTCAGTATAATCCTCCCTCATCCCTTAATTTTATTCTCCAGATATGACCCCTTAATCTTCAACTCACCCTGTGCCCTCTATCTATCTATCTACATATACATACATATAATTTTTTTCCTCCAACTACCCTAATACTGACAAAGGTCTCATGAGTTATAAATATCTTTCCATGCAGGAATGTAAACAGTTCAATCTTAATAAGTCTCTTATGATTTCTCTTTCCTGTTTACCTCTTCATGTTCCACTTGAGTCCTGTATTTGAAAGTCAAATTTTCTATTCAGCTCTGGTCTTTTCATCAAGAATGCTTGAAAGTCCTCTATTTCACTGAATGACCATTTTCTCCCCTGAAGGATTATACTCAGTTTTGCTGGGTAGGTGATTCTTGGTTTTAATCCTATCTCCTTTGCCCTCCTGAATATTATATTCCATGCCCTGTGGTCCTTTAATGTAGAAGCTGCTAAATCGTGTGTTATCCTGATTGTGTTTCCACAGTACTTGAACTGTTTCCTTCTGGTAGCTTGTAATATTTTCTCCTTGACCTGGGATCATTTTTTTTTCTAAGAGAGTTATTTAACTATTCCATTTCCTCTTCTGCTAATCTATGCAATATGTTTATGTAAATATTCATCCATTTTACTCGGATTGTCAGTTTTATTGGCATATAATCGAATAAAATAACTCCTAATAATTGCTTAGTCTTCATTGGTAGTGCATTCACCCTTTTCATTTTTAGTACTAGTCATTTGATTTTCTTTCTTTTTTTTTTAATCAAAGTGACCATTGGTTTATCTATTTAATTGGTTTTCATACAAAACCAGTTCCTCGTTTTATTTATTAGTTCAAATTTTTTCTTACTTTCAATTTTATTAATCTCTCCTTTGATTTTTAGTATTTCCATTTTAGTATTAAATTGGGGATTTTAAATTTATTCTTTCTCTAGTTTTTTTTTAGTTGCATGCCCAAATCATTGATATGCTCTTTCTCTTTTGTTTTTTACTTATGTACACATTTATAAACATAAATTTCTCCCTAGTTACTGTTTTAGCTGCATCCCACAAAATTTAGTATGTTGCCTCATTGTTGTCATTCTCATTAAGGAAATTATTGATTGTTTCTATGATTTGTTCTTTGACTCACTCATTCTTCAGAATTAGATTGTTCAGTTTCCATTTAATATTTGATGCTTCCAGAGTCCTTTTTAGAACACAATTTTTATTGCAATATTGTCAAAAAGAGTGTATTTAATATTTCTGCTTTTCTCCATTTGACTGTGAAGTTTTTGTGCCCTAATACATGCTTAATTTTGGTGAAGGCTGAGAAAAGGATATATTCCTTTCTATTACCATTTGGTTTTCTCTAAAGATCTATCATATCTAACTTTTCTAGGATTCTATTCATCTACTTAACTTTTTTTTGTTTATTTTATGGTTAGATTTATCTAGCTCAGAGAGGGTTAAATGGAAATCCCCTATTAATATAGTTTTCCTGTCTATTACCTCCTGTAATTTCTTTAACTGTTCCATTAATAATTTGGCTGCTTCTCAAATGGTAAATGGTCAAAGGATATGAACAGGCAGTTTTCAGATAAAGAAATTAAAGCTATCTACAGTCATATGAAAAAAATGCTCTAACTCACTATTGATTAGAAAAATGCAAATCAAAATGATTCTGAAGTACCACGTCCTACCTATCAGATTGGCTAATGTGACAAAACAGGAAAATAATAAATGTTGGAGAAGATGTGGGAAAATTGGATCACTAATGCATTTTTGATGGAGTTGTGAAATGATCCAACCATTTTGGAGAGCAATTTGGAACTATGCCCAAAGGCCTATAAAAATGTGCATACCCTTTGACCCAGCAATAGCACTTCTAGGGCTATATCCCAAAGAGATCATACAAGTGGGAAAAGGACCCACATGTATAAAAATATTTATAGCAGCTTTTTCTGTGGGGGCCAAGAATTGGAAATTGAGGGGATACCCATCAATTGGGGAATGGCTGAACAAGTTGTGGTATATGAATGTAACGGAATACTATTGTGCTATAAGAAATGATGAGCAAGCGGACTTCAGAAAAACTGGAAAGACTTGTATGGACTGATGCTGAGTGAAGTGAGCAGAACCAGGAGAACATTGTAAGCAATAATAGTCATGTTGCATGATGACTAACTTTGATAGACTTAGCCCTTCTCAGCAATGTAAGGATCTAAGACATCTCCAAAATTCTCATGATGGAAAATGCTATCCACATCCAGAAAAAGAATTATGGAGTATGAATGCAGATTGAAGCAACTATTTGCTCTTTTTTTTCTTCTGTTTAGTGTCTTCTTTCTTGTGGCTCCTCCTAGTAGTTCTAATTCTTCTTTACAATGTGACTAATGTGAAAATATATTTAATAGGAATGTATATGTAGAGCCTATATCAGATTTCATGCTTTCTTGGGGAGGGAAGAAGTTGGGGAGGTAGAGAAAATTAAAAATTCAAAAGCTCATGGAAGTGAATTTTGAAAACTAAAAATAAATTAATCAAAAAAAAGAAATCGGCTATGTCATTTTAGTGCATATATGATTAATATTGATATCATTTCATTGTCTATGGTGCTTTTTAGCAAGATGCAGTTTCCCTGCTTATCCCTTTTACTTAGGTCTATTTTTGCTTTTGCTTTGTCTGAGATCATGATTGCTACTCCTGCCTTTTTTTCATCAGCTGAAGCATAATGGATTCTGCTCTAGTCCCTTAATTTAACTCTGTGTACTCTGTGTGTCTCTCTGTATCAAGTGTGTTTCTTGTAAGCAACATATTGTTGCATTCTGGTTTCTAATCCATTCTGGTATCCACTTCTGCTTTATGAGTGAGTTCATCCCATTCATGTTTGCAATTATCATTACTAATGGTACATTCCCTCCATTTTATGATCTTCTTTTTATCCTTCTTTCTCTCTTTTTATCCTGTCCCTCCTCTAAATTCTGTTTTGCTTCAGACCACTGCCTTCTTTTATCCACCCTCCATATTACCACCAGCACCGCTTCTCCTATCCTCTTCCCCTTACACTTCCCTGGTGGGTAAGATAACTTTCAACTTAACTTCAGTGAGAGAAAGAAAGAGAGAGAGAGAGAGAGAGAGAGAGAGAGAGAGAGAGAGAGAGAGAGAGAGAGAGAGAGAAATTGTCCTTTGATTTTTTTTTTGTTTTTTGGGGGTTTTTTTTGTGTGTAGAAATTGTCCTTTGAACCAATTTGCCTGCCCCTCCACTATTTCGCCTTCACTGTAAAAGCTCTTCTTTGCATGTCTCTTTTATGCACAATTCTGCACCCTCTTTCTAATAGAATCCTTCTAACAGCTCTAATAATGCTAAAATTCTTAAAAGTTACTTGCAACATCTTCCCATATAAGTAGTTTGACCTTATTGAATCCCTTATTGTTTCTCCTTTATGTTTACTTTTTTATGCTTCTTTTGAGTCTTATATTTGAAAGTCAAATTTTTTTTTAATTCACCTCTGGTCTTTCCATAGGAATTCTTAAAAGTTCTCTATTTCATTGAATATCCATTTCTCCCTTAAGGATTATACTAAATTTTGCTGTTAGGTTATTCTTGGTTGTAATCCCAGCTCTTTTGCTTTCCAGAATATTGCATTCCAAGCCTTCTGCTTCTTTAATGTGGTAGCTGCTGAATCTTGTATTATCCTGACTGTGGCTCCATGGTATTTGAATCATTTCTTTTTGACTGCTTAAATTATTTTCTCTTTAACCTGGAAGCTCTGGGATTTGGCTATAATGTTCCTGAGAGTTTTTATTTTGACATCGCTTTCAGGTCATGATCAGTGAATTTTTTCAATTTCTATTTTACTGTCTGGATCTAAGCTTTCAAGGCCATTTTCCTTGATAATTTCTTGAAATATGATATCCAGGCTTTTTTTTTTTATCATGGCTTTCAGGTAGCCCAATAATCCTTAAATTATTTCTCCTCAATCTGTTTTCCAAGTCAGTTGTTTTTCAATGAAATACATCACATTTTATTTGATATTTCATTCTTTTGACTTTGTTCTATTGTTTCTTGATGTCCCATGAAGTTATTAGCTTCCACTTGCCCAATTCTAATTTTTAAGGAATTATTTTCTTCAGTGAACTTTTGTATCTCTTTTCCCATTTGGCCAGTTCTGCTTTTCAAGGTTTCATTTTCATCAGTGAAGTTTTGCACTTTTTTCCATTTGGCTAATTTTGTTTTTTAAAGCATTATTTTCTTGGGTATTTTTGTGCCTCTTTTTACCAGGTTGTTAATTGTATTTTCATAATTTTTTTTCCCTTGCTCTCATTTCTTTGCCTAATTTTCCTACTCCCACACTGAATTTGAAAATTATTTTTAGCTCTTCCAGGAATTTATGTTGGGCTTATGTCCAGTTTGCATTTTTGGGGGTTTTGCTTGTAGCTGTTTTGACTTTATTGTCTTCTTCTGAATTTGTCTTGAATTTCCCTGTCACCATTGTAGTTTTTATGTACAATCCTTTTTGTGGTTGTTTGCTCATTTTCCCACCTTATTTCTTGTTTTTATTTTTTTTGTAAAGCTGGGCTCTGTTTCTGAATTGGGAGTGGGAGGAAATAGGAAGGGGCACTGTTTCAAGCTGCAGGCTTTTTTTTCCCCGCACCATTCCTTTCAGAGCTAGTTTCTAGGGGTTTGGAAGTTTTTGGTGCATCCAAGGTAATATGGACTGAGGAGAGGTGTGGTCACTACTCTCCTGCTATATACTCTGGTCCTTAGCCAGAAAGGGCCACTGATTCCTGGGGATTTCAACTGATTTCTCTTCCTCAGGGTCCTTGTTCCCTTGGGGTCACTGTTCCTCAGGGTCTCTGAACCACTGTGACAGAAAGAAATACTGCTTCTCAGTGCTCTTGCTCCCTCTTGACTGAAAGTGTCCCTCTCCACCCTTAAAACTATGACCCAGAAGTGGGTAAAGACAATAGATTTGCCAAACAGCATCTCATTCTGCACCCGCTGCTAGCACCCCCGTAATCTCTTTCTGACCAGTTACCAGGTCCATTTACTATCTCTGGCTTGAGAGCTACTGAAGCTGCTGTCATTTCTATCACCACCACCTAGTCTCATGACTGATGTTTCATCCATGTAAGCTCTGGGACATCCTTCACCTCCATGTCACTCATTTCTGTTTCTGACATCGTCTTGGGCTAGGAAAATGTCTCACTCTGATGTTTGGTTGGCTCTGCCACTGCAGAATTCAATTTGAGGCATTATTTTAAAATTGTTTGGAGAAAAATGGTGGGAGAGCTAGACTGAATGCTTTCTATGTTCTGTCATCTTGGCTCCACCTCAAGAAGTCCTCTCAGTTTATATTCTTTCCTTATTTTTTAAAGTTGTACAACTTCAAATCCTATACCAAAGTCCTCCTTGGCAACTTCTGTTGAGGTGATCCTGAATTCTCCAGGGCTGTCCCAATAGAAAACAAATTCTTCCTAATAAACTAGAGAGGTTTCAAGGCTAGACCTAGAGATGAATTGTGTGTCAGTCAAATGAGAATCAGTCTTTAGTTGTCAGAGCCTCATCACCAGAAGTTTTACCACTGGGTAATTAATTTTTTTCAGCATTATTAAGGACTCCAAGTATATTTACAATGTAAGTACAATGAACAAAATATTTTTAAGAGTTTTCTCTCACTTGGTGATCTTATCAATCCTCATAGAGTTTCAGCTAATATCTCTTATGATGATAATTCTCAGATTAATAAAGCTAGCCCTAACTTCTTTCCTAAACTCCTGTGTTGCATCACTAACTTATCTTCGAAGATCTTGAATTGAATTTCTCTTAGGTATCTCAAACTCAATGTGACCAAAATAAAACTCAATATCTTTCCCCTCAAAACCTTGCCTTTTTCCAACTTCCTTATTTCTTGCTTTCAATAACACTTAACTTTCATAGTTTTCCTCTTACCTCTCTAACCCCTCCTCAGTCTCTTTTTTGTCTCTTCTTTTCTTGCTTAAATGCTGCTTACTCAAACAGTACTAGAAGTCAAACAATCTCGCTGATCTAGTGTACTATCAAATTTCATTAACTAATTTCAGCTTTGTCCTTGATGCAATAAGACCATCCTCCTACTTCTCATTTCCTCATTCTCTATCTCACTTCTGATAATAGCTATTCAAGAACTCAAGCAACACATAGCACTTTCTCCTTTCACTTTCAAAGGTAAGAATGTAGTTCATACTTTACTAAAGAAAGAGAGACCATTCCTTCAATGTGTGCTCTCTCTTTTCCCCTTTTCACAGTCCCTTGATATCATCCCACATTCTCTCTCCTCCTTTACTCCAATCTCTGATGTACAGTTGCCTCTTCATGTCATGAAGGCACACCTCTCTACATGGCATAGTGGGGAAAGTTCTGGCTTCGGAGTCTAAAGGTATAGCTTCGCATCCCAACACTGTCATGACTTACTGTCTGTACAATATTGGACAAGTTTCCTACCCTCCCTGGGCTGTAGTTTCCTCCTCTGTGAAATTAGGTGGTTGGAGTAAATGGTCTCTAAGGTTACTCCCCACTCTAAATTACTGATCCTATTTTCTATCATGGAGCTCTTAGATCATGCTTCCAATCCTCACTCCCAACTAACAAATTGAGTCCTTAGGTCTCAGCTACATCTCTCAAGATTCCAAGTATAACCCCAATGGGTTTGGGGTGTCCTTCTCTAGCATTATCACTTACCAGCCCATATTTAGTGTGTTCCTCTCACTATTAATCACCAAGGACAGTTAATATCTCTCTGGTATCATCTAATTGATATTTCTTCAATATCATTGATAATAAATTATTATCAATTAGCTTTCACATAGCTATTTACTGAGATGATATAGTGAGACCCAAAGTACAAAACCTCCTGAACCTGGAACCCACTCTCCTCTACAACTTCAGCCCCTGGAGAGGGTGGACTCAAGACAGAGTAGTGACTAAAAATATTCTCACTGCCACCAAATTCACTTCTAGATCTGGTTACTCACCAGACTTAAAAGGACAGAAGGAAAAATAATACCATGGGTTGACAGCCATGTGACAACCTATGGGGTTTGGTGCATCCAAGGTAATATGGACTGAGGAGAGGTGTGGTCACTACTCTCCTGGTATATACTCTGGTCCTTAGCCAGGAAGGGCCACTGATTCCTGGGGATTTCAACTGACTTCTCTTCCTCAGGGTCCTTGTTCCCTTGGGGTCACAAGTGATACTGTTCCTCAGGGTCTCTGAACCATTGTGATAGAATTACTGCTCCTCAGTGCTCTTGCTCCCTCTTGACTGAAAGTGTCCCTCTCCACCTTTAAAACTATGACCCAGAAGTGGGTAAAGACAATAGATTTGCCAAACAGCATCTCATTCTGCATTCATTGTTGCACATAAGCCCCCTGTAATCTCTTTCTGATGAGTTACCAGCTCCATTTACCATTTCTGGTAAATGGGAGGGGTAACCCCAAAGCTTACAACGTTCTTTCCTGCTTTCTTAACAGCTACTGAAAGGGGGTTTTCATCTTCTCGCATTTTATATGTATACTCAATTCTGACTCAGTGGCAAATTCAATGGCTTTTCATCACCATGCAATAAGCTGACAAGAAACACAAAATATCTGTGCATACTCTGAATAGAGGAGCATATGCCCTTTATAATGTATGCTTTGAAGTAGGCTTACCAAGCCTCCAGGTGGATATGCAGTAGGCAGAGAAAACTGTGTGTGTTCCAAGAATGAGGTCTGTCGTGGGCCAGCCTCCCACTACACTATTATCCTATAATTCTGTAATCCATCCCCTCTTCCCTTCCCCCATAATCTCCTACTCTCTTTCTCTAATCTTTATTCTCTCCCTATCTACTGACTCCTTTCTTTTCCCCTAGAAATGTACTCCTTCCCCATCCTGAAAAAAAATAAAACATAAACAACTTTGTTAGACCTTAATATCATTTCAAACTATCAGCATATGCCTCTCCTCCCTTTCTGAGCTAGATGGCTAGGAAAATCTATCTGTACCTTTGCTTTTTCTTGTGCTCTCATCTCAATTCTTAACCTTCTGGCTTCTAGTTATCCATGATTTCTTAATTGCCAATACGATGATGTTTTCACAATCTTTATATTTCTTGACCATTCATAGCATTTGTGTCTGTTGATACTCATTTTATTCTGCATGCTTTCCTCTCTGCAATGTCTTGAATTTCTTCTCTCTTGGTTTGGAGGATATAAAAAAATGCCACTGTGTGGAAGAGCAAGATGTCAGAAGGGTCAACAACATGGATCTGAAAATCTCTAAGAATGATAGCAAGCAAGAGAGTGGGAAAGGGCAACTACATGCTAGATATCAAAGCTATGATTAAAGGTATATGTCCAGGGAATTGACATATTATAGGGGCAAGCATTAGGGGAGGATTGTAAAATAAAATAGCCTGAGCATCAAAGGAGCTATTGTGTTGAGTGACAGTGATACAGTAAGGATCTGTTAGGATAAGTGGGGGGAAAAGAGGATTCTGATAACCTTTACATTCTGTGAGACAGGGGAGTAATACAACCAGAACTGATAAAAACCTAATTTGCTCCACACCATACTGCCTTCAGGTAAGTAGGTGGTACAGCAGATAGAGTACCCAGCCAGAAGTCAGGAAGACTCATCTTCCTGAGTTCAAACCTAGATTCAGACAATTCTCAGCTGTGTGACCCTGGGCAAGTCACTTAACCCTGCTTGCCTCAGTTTTTCATCTGTAAAAATGAGCTAGAGAAAGAAATGACAAAGACCACTTCCGTATCTCTGCCAAGAAAACCCCAAATGGGGTCACAAAGAGTCAAACATGACTGCAACAACCAAGCAATGACATAAATACTGTCTCACTCCCTTTCCACAAGCCACTGTGCTCATGGCATGCAGTTCCTCAAGTCAAGATGAAAGATGTGCTGTGAAGCCACTAAGTAATTCTTCACTATTTAGTATACTTGTTGATAGTTTAATATATTACTCCTCCCAGGAGTAAGTAGGCATCCCAAGGAACATGTCTCAAATGGTGAAAAGCCGGGGTGGAGGTGGGGGAAGGAGAGGAAGAACTGCTTCAAGTGATTCAAGGTCTTCTCATGACCCCTCAAATTGTACCCATGCGGGTGAGCACACCTGTATACATTTGAGTCTTTGCCATGTTTCTGATTCTATAAAATTAAACTTAATCTTTTAAGTAGTGTGAGTGAGACCTCATAAACCTTTTAGAGTAATACTAGTTATACCCTGATTTATATTTTAATAAGATATGATTTTCAACAATCCAATTATTTGGCTTGTAAACCTTTTCACCTTAGTGTTTTCAAACTGGCTGAGAAAAATGCCATTTTCAGTCTTCCCTTTCATGCTCTGCTTTCTTCTGTTAATGGCTTAAACTAATTAGAGTAAATTAATTCCTCAGAATAATACCAATTGCCAGGGACCAGCACACATGCTTTATTCTTAGAGAAGTATACTTCCTAGAGGTTGGGAAACAATTACATCTTCTTCATGATCTATATAAGGAAAGCTGACAGGCTCCATATCAATTACATTTTATTTATTTGTTTCTGAAACTTTTAATGAATTTAAGGGAAAGCAGTATGACTCTATAAAGAGTGATTACCTTCTTTGAATTGTATATCCAGAATGGTCACAAGTGGCTCATTAAGCTTTGCCTTATGGCATTTGTTACATTGAAAACACATTGGGTGAACTGTGGAGAGCAACATTTATTATTTATTCATAAATAGTTTTCTGTATCATTTCTTCAATAATGTTTGGTTAGCATTAGCCTCTAGTAGTCTTCCCGAAAAGCATGCCCTGCACTCAGGAAATATTTTATGTAGGAAAAGTACTGAGGGAAACACAATGGGCTTGGAGAAGTCACAGGATCCAGTTTTGAACCTTGTCAGTAGTACTCCCTGCCCGATATGAATTCTGCTGTGCCCTCACAAGTAGTATCTTTTGATGCTTATACAAACAGATTAGGCATCTAAGTCTACTTGTCTCATGTCCTAAGTTTGATTTAAAAAACAAACAAACAGAGCCAGCTCTTTTTTTTTTCAATTCGGTGGTCATTTTCTTTTCAAATCAATCAGTTTCTTCTTTGATTTTCAAAATGAGGAGTTTTTGTGCTTTTACTATAATTGTTGATTTCTACATTTTGACTGCATGCATAATTCCTTACTTTTCTCTTTTTATATATTTTCAGAGATTTAAAAAATTAATCTGTTCAATGTTCATTGGTATCACAAATTTTTTTTTCTCATCATTGTTTTTTAAATACTCGTTTGTTGCTTCTATACTTTTTTCCCCTTTAACCTACTAATGATTTAGGATGATATTGCTTGGTCTCCAGGCAGGAATGAATTTTTTCACATTGCCTTTTTTTGATTACTATTTTTATTGCACTACTGACTATAAAGGATGTGTTTAATATTTCTGCCTTTCTACATTTAATAATGTTTTCTTTATGCTCAACTTTTTAAGATTAACTTTTTTAAAGTACCATATAATGTTGAATAACATGTACATTGTTTAACATTCCCATTCTGAAATCAACACTTGTCTTTTGAATCTTTTTTTTATGATCTACTAGAAAATATTTCATATTTATATTTATTAGACTTCCAGCTCCAAAATAGGCAGGAATGTGAAAGTCACCTACAATTGGCTTCTTACAATTAATATCTTTTTAACATTTCAATTAACTCTCCCTTTAAATGCCATGTTCCAATGTAGATATATATATATATATATATATATATATATATATATACACATATATATGTATATATATGTATATATATATATACACACACACACACACACATATACATATACATATATACTATATTATGTATAATATTGTTTCCTTTTCTATCATAACATAGCTTCACTATTTTTCTTGACATTATTAATTTTTATTATTGCCTAAATCTCGGTTTTTATTTCTATTTCATAGCCATTTCCATATCAGGTGACTGCTCAGGACCTCCCCCCCAACCTACTTTCTAGCTTGCTTTTTTGTGTTGTCTTCTCCCATTAGAATGTAAGAATTCTGAGAGCAGAAATTCTCTTGCTTGCTTTATTTGTATAGCAGCCCTTAGTACAGTGCTCGTCATGTACTAATGCTTAAAATATTTTATCATGCATTATCATTCATAGAAGCATGTAAGTATTGATTTAACTTCTTAGTCCTTTCTTGCTTTGCATACCTATTTACCTTTATGTTTCTTTAGTTTATTGAATTTCTGTATGCAATACCTGAATTTGGATTCTTCTAAACAACTCAGATTCTTCTCTTCTGTTAAACACTGTGACTATGATGTTGGACTTTGATGTACCATATGAACATAAGTTGATTCTTTAGGTGCACTGAAAGACTTTAATTAGGAAGTTGGATAAGCAGAGAGAGCTTATGTGTTCACTCCAGTGGCATCGTATTAAGTGCTCACTATGGGTCAGGCTCTGTGCTAAGATCTGGGGATACAAAGAAAGGCAAAAACACATTCCCAACCCTGTATGACCTCACATTCTAATGGAAGAGACAGCATGCAAGTAACTATGTACAAATGAAATATATATACAGAGTAGATGTAAAGTAATCTCAAAAAGCAACCTCTAGGAATAGAAGGACCAATAAAGGCCTTCTGCATAAGGTGGTATTTGAGCTTATCTTGAAGGAGACCAGTAGTTAGAGGTAAGGAGGGAAAACATTCCAAATGTGGATTGTTGTTCATCTTTCGTTCTCTCTCTCACTTTTTTTTTTTGGCAAGGCAAGTGATTTGCCCAGGGTTATACAGCTAGTAAGTGTCTGAGGCCGGATTTGAACTCAGGTCCTCCTGACTCCAGGGCCAGTGCTCTATGTACTGTGCCATTTAGCTGCCCCTCATCCTTCATTCTCAAAGAGGACCAATGACATCAGAAGGGTAATGGCTTGCAAGTGAATTGGATTTAAGTGAGGCAAAGCTGTGCAAGGTGATCAGCCTCACTTTCTCCTCCAGAATTATTGGAGTCAAGTGGCAAGACAAAAGTCAAGATAACCTGTGATGGCTCAGGATACAGTGGATGACCTTGGTCTCTTTAATGTAAAGCCTTTCCCAGGCTTCAGTTTGTCTGAGGCAAAGCCCATTCAGTGATTAAGGGCTAGGTAAGAATTGAAAGAAAAGATGGCCTAGTTCGCCATCATAAAAGAATCAATCTAGGAGGGGAATATGGAGGAGGTCCTTTGAAAGAAGCAGACTGGAAGGTCATGTGCAAGGAACAGTCTGAAGGCAAGTGTTGCTATGTCATAAAGTACATGGAATAGAGTAAAATATGAGACTGGATAGAAGTAGCATGTTTTCAAAGGGCATTAAATGTCAAACAGAACATTTTACATATTATCTTGGAGGTAATAGGGGGCCAGTGGAGTTTATTGAGTTAGGGTGGTGACGTAGTCAGACCTGCACTTTAGTAAGATCACATTGTCAGCTAAGTGGAGGATGAATTGAAGTGGAAAAACTTGATGCAGGATATTGACAACAAGAAGGATATCGAAATATTCCAGGTGTGAGGTGATGAGAGTCCAAACCACAGTTGTAGTTGTGTGATAAGAGAGAAGGAGACATATACAAGATATGTGAGTGTAGAAACAAGATTGGCAACAGATGAAATACATGGAAGGGATACAAGAGAGGAATCGAGGATAACAGTGAGTTTGTGATCCTGGACAAGTGAGGAATATTTGGTAACTTCATCATAGGGAAGTTGGTAAGAGGGAAGCATTTGAGGGGAATGATAATGAGTTGTATTGGGGCATGTCAAGTTTGAGATGCCTAAGAGAAATTCAATTCAAGATATTCAAAGGTAGTTGATGATACAAAGCAAAAGTTTGGGAACAAGGTGAGGACTAGATTTATTAATCTGGGAATTATCTACATATGAGATGATAGTTGAATCCATGGGAATCGATAAGATTACCAAGTGAGAGAGAACTCATTTTTAATATATATATATGTATGTATGTATGTATGTATGTATGTATGTATATTGTTCATTGCATTTAATATATTTTAATTTAATATTTGGACATATTTTAATATATTTATAAATTTTATGTATTTACATATTTAATGCTACATATTTTAATTTGTGCATAAAAATTCTTGAGGGTGTGGATCCATTGATCATACCAGACTGCCAAAGGGTTCTCTGACTGACAAAAAAGTTAAGAACAGCTGGTACAAAATGAGAGAGGAAAAAGGCCAGGGCAGAGAAGGGTCACCTCTTCATGAGAATCAAAGGTGAAACAGAAAATATTTGGGGAAGACATCAGATTGATGTAAGATAAGGAGGAAGAAGAAGAGGAATCTTCTGGTAAATGGCCTCAGTTTTTGTTTTATTGTTTTTTGTTGTTGGTTTTTTTTTTCAGAAAAGGCACTCTTTAGCTGTGAGTGTGGAGAAAAGGGGATATAATGAGAGGCCTGAAGAGGGATGAAGAGAATAGACACTATTATAAGTGACAGACCAGATAGATTAGGGAGGTGTAAAAGCATTACCTTATGGCAATTAAGGACCAATTAATGTAACATGATGTAAATGTGTAATAGACCCAGATACCAGTTTCATGAATGTTTCCACTTCTGTTCAGATGCACATGAATAGGAACAAAGATGTGTGGTGGGAATAATCCACAGTTGAGATTTATAAGGCATGATCAGTGACAAGACAAAGGGAAAGTGATTCCAATATAAAGAAGTGTAGAATTGAGCTGACTCACCAAAGGACCATATAACCTTGGTGTGGGTAGAGAACTGGGGAAGAACTGAGTGGAAGAGGGATTGGAAGTCGCAATGAAGATGAAGAATAGGGTTAGGGATCATAAGACAGAGGGAGAGATGGGATGATAGAAGGTTACAATGAAATCATGGAATTTCAGACTTCACAAACATCACGTGTGGGTTATGACAATATCAGCTCTTTGAGTGTAGCTGAGATATTGGAAGAGTAGGTTATTGGAAATTATTAGATTGAGAAACTGGGAAATTTGGGTACTTTTGAGAGAGACATATAGATATGTTAAAGTCTCCTAAGATGAGGGCAAGAGCTAAAGGAGAAAGACTGTGAACCAAGCACTGAACTCATGGAGGAAGGAAAAAAACATCTTGGGGTTGATATATAATAGTAAACAGGATGCAGATTGGATAATAAATTTGAATAGTGTGGGGCTCAAAGGAGAAAATAAATGATCAATGTGTAAATATATAAGCAGAATGACTTCAGGGCTATCTAAAATGCACTTCTTTTCTCCACACTTGCATCCATGAACATGTGTATATGTGCGTGTGCGCACACACACACACACACACACACACACACACATTTACATTCCCACCAAAATTTTAAGTCTCTAAAGCATATAATTATAGAATGTTAAGCTGACAAAGATCTCCAGGAATAATCTTTTCATTTGACTTATGGGTACTGTTTGACAACTCCATTGCCTGTCCCCACTTCCAGGTCACAATTCCAGGGCAAAGAGGAACACTTTTAATTTCAAAGGAACCAGGGCTTGAAGTAGGAGTAAATACTTGTGGTTGAAAGGGAGCAGGACCCTTCCTGGGAAAGGACTAAAGCACACACCAAGAAAATATTGGCCATACCTCTACTCAGACATCAACACCTTGGAAAAACTTCAAAAACTCCAGAACTAGCTCTGAAAGCAGCAGTACAGAAATACTTGAAGCTTGAAACAGCGCCTCTTTCCTGACTCCACTCTGGGAACATATTACATCTTTAACAGAAATTGAAAGTCAAGAATTTTCCGGAAAAATGATCAAACAACAAAAAAATTCACAGAAAAAGCTACTGTGGTGACAGCATCAAGATGAAGATCAAGACACGAACTTAGAAGACTACAATGTCAAAATAGATAAAAGCAAAGCCTCAAAGAAAAAAGTGAATCTTTTTGTAGTAACAAAGAATTGGACATTGAGGAGATGCCCATCAGTTGAGGAATAGTTGAACAAGTTGTGATATATGATTGTGAAAGCATAATATTGTGCCACAAGAAATAACAAACAAGATGGTTTCAAAAACACCTGGGAAGACTTATGTGATCTAATGGAAAATGAAATGAGAAGAATCAGGAGAACATTGTTCACAATAAAATTATAATGATGATTGACTGAAAATTTTAGCTACTCTGGTCAATACAATGATCCAAGACAATTCCAAAGGACCCATAATGAAAAATACTCTCCACCTCCAGAGAGAGGATTGATGAACTCTGAATGCATATTGAAGCATGCTTTTTTCTTTTCTTTTTTTTTCTTTTCACAACATGACTTTATGGTAACATTTTTGCATGACTTCACACATGTAATTGCTATCATATTGTTGCTTGCCATTTCAATGGGTTAGGGAGGAGTAGTAGAGGAAAGAATTTAGAGCTCAGATTTTTAATGAATGTTAAAATAAGTAAATGAAAAATTAAAGCAAAAAAATGGGTCTCTGCTAATCATATTGACCTTTTTCCAAGTAAATCAAGTATGAGGGGGAAAAATCAAATCAAATCAAGACTAAGTCACATGTTTTTGAACTGCAGACCATATGTGTGTGGGTTCTCAAAAATGTAATAATGCCTTATTTTTCTTATAATAACGCATGCAATTAATAAGATCACCTTATTAACTAAAGTAACATCCTATTATCTTAATCACTGGCAACCACAGTCCTGATTAGTACCTTTCATAGCCTATTTAGAAGTGTATATTGTATATATTACCATGTCCCGTGTGCAACAAATTTGACATTTTAGATGCCAACAAATGGCTTCAAAATTGGCCCCTTGAGAGTAATAGCCCAGCAGCATTTACATGTAATTATTCTGCCCAAGAATTTAATTTTGTTAGGCATAAAAGTTATGCTGAGTGAAAGGACCCTGAACAGTGATCTCTAATGCTTAGGAAATAGATATTAGCATGGACTCTCAATTCCATGCCATTCTTTCCAATACATAAAGAGAATTCCCCATGGCTAAGTGTATTTCTGCAACAAATTTAGATAATGTTTCACTCTGTGTGGCACTAATTACTCTGCAAATGTTACAAGTGTGTAAGTCATTGGTCCCCATGCTGTCATTTTTACTATTGTTTGAAAATTCAAATTACCTTTTTCCCTGAGTCTTATAACCTGAACTGATAGCATCCTGGTGGAGGGAATACAAATCCTTCTTTTGAACATGACTGTCTGTTTTTTGAAGTTTTTTTCAATATTGGAAGACTGACCTTTTAGCTCTATTCCATAGGATTCCTCTAGTTGGGACAAACAACTCAATTTACTCCTTTAACAGATCGAGAAACTGAGACCCAGAGAAGTGATCTGTTTAAAACAAAATTCTCATAGATAGAAGCAGAACTGGCCACAGAAACTAGTTTTAAGTCCAGTGGTCCTCCACTCATACAAAGTCCTCCACTTCATACAAAGTGAATACTCCTTGGAATAATACATGAACTTGGATTATCCCTGACCAGAAAGCCAGATAAATATCCAATACAATTCCAATTTCTGGGGAAAGACTCCAAGAGATAGATGCTATCTCATGTGGTAACATCCCTGGAAGATGGGAGGGGGCAAAGTAGAGTCACTAGGATTGGCTGGCATTGCTACTTCTAGGAAAAAGCAAAAGAAAAATATCCTTTAACCTCCCCCAAAGCCTAATTAATTCTGTAGCAATCTTTCCTCATAATTTGTCTCTCTGGCTGGTTAGCTCAACTGGTTGACACATTATGCTAATAAGACTAAGGATCTAGGTTCAATTTCTGTTCAATCTCTTACCCCATCTGAAAGCCACATTTATATGATTTTTCAAATATAGAAATTGAGACTCCCATTAAGCTATGGTGACAGGTAACTTCCTCTTTGGGTCAGACCAGGTCAGGTTCATTTGACCAAATTTTATTCTTCACCTTGTTTCAATGGCAGGTTGCATATTTTTTGCCTTGTTCAATTAGTTTCATTCAGGTTATGGACATAGACTATATGACCCTAACACTGAAAGGTCATATATGCCATCATATGCCTGACTTTGATCACAGAAAATGAGAAAATACTATAAAACTCAAACTGTGGGCCTGACGTATGCTGTGTCAGTTATCATTTCATATAAACACATAGACATGCACATATATGTATATACGTATATATATATATATATATATATATATATGTATATATATATATATATATATATATATATATATGTATGTGACAACATGTTACACATTTCCAAGTGAATGAAAGAGAATTGCCCTAACTCCTTCCCTATGTATTTAAGCTTCTGAACCTCTATATCTATAAAGCTTTTTGAGTATAGAAATTGATACTGTTATTATGTTACAGTGACAGGTAACTTCCTTTTTGACCAGATCAGGTCATGTCCATTTGACCAAACTTGATTTCCCTCTTATTTCAATTTTGGGTAGTATATTTTTTGCCTTGTTCTGCCCTCCTCTGGATGGGCCAGGTGCATATTTCTCTAAGGATTCATTTACATGTATCTAAAAATAAAAATGAAACACAAACAAAATGTTCCTTGTCAGACAGAGGCAGCATTGAAAGAACAGTTTAAAGAGCTGATTCTAAGCAAAAGAACATGGAAACCTAATACTCCCCAAATAGCTATTTAAATACAGTCATCAATCAAAAGCCATGTCTTCTTATGTCTTCATTACATGAAGAAACCTACTGAAAAATTCCCAAGCCTATATTAGAAAACACACATAATATTACCTTGTGAAATATTTGCTGATATTTCAGGATTAAACAGACATGGTAGAGCCCTAAAAATCAGTAATATTGTCAAAGTAAAGATAATAACTGAAGTCATCCTCCTAATGTAGGATAATTTCCACAATCCCAAAATAGCTCTCAGGAAAAAAAGAAGGTGATAGTTAATCCTTACTCTGTCCTGGTCAGACTAGAGCTGAAGTATTATACTCAGTTCTGAGTACCAGTTTAACAAGGGTGTTAATAAATTAGAGAGCATCCAGGTCAAGATAGTCAAGAAAGACCATCAAGACTATGAATTCTTGATGCTGAGTGAAGTGAGCAGAAACCAGGAGAACACTGTACACAATAACAGCCACATTGTGCGATGACTAATATTGATAAACTTAACCCTACCCAGCAATGCGAGGTTCTAAGACATCTCCAAAGGCCTCGTGATGAAAAATGCAATCCACATCCAAAGAAAGAACTATGGAGTTTGAATGCAGATTGAAGCATACTATTTGCTATTTTTTTTTCTGCGGTTGAGTTTTGTTTCCTCTTTCTGGTGGTCCCTCCTGTTGGTTCTAATTCTTACTTACAACATTAGTAATGTGAAAATATGTTTAATAGGAATGTATATGTATATCCTATATCAGATTGTGCACCATCTTGGGGAGTGAGGGGGAGAGGGAGGAGGTGCAAATTTAAAACTCAAAAGCTTATGGAAGTGATTGTTGATAAATCAAAATAAATTAACCAAAAAAATGAAAAAAGACCATGAGTTCTTGCTGTATACAAATATATTGAAATGTAGCACCTGCCTTCCTCAACTCCCATCCCCACCATCACCCTTGGGGATTTCTTTCTCTCTGTTTGTGGCTCATTTCCCCTTGTCTCCATATTCAAAGATTGGGATTTCTCCAGAGGGAGAGAGACTGCTACAAGTGATTGTTTCCAGAATCCTAGCAATAACAATTGTGGGTTATTATCGCTACTAACACTGCAGTTTGAGAGGCCCCATCAGCATATTTCCCATTACCAAATCAGCCACCAACATTTAATTTTACATTTACCGAAAATGTAGAGTAAATATAAAAGATAAATATATTATTCTACTCATAGATTTTAATCACACTTTCCCCATCAATGCACATAGTTTCTATTGGGACAGTTGACACACACTTAAAGTCCTTAAATAGTAAGGCACCCACACTTGTAGGAAAAAGATGCGGCCAAGGCAAATTACAATTCTGGAATAGTAAATTTTGATGTCCTTTTTTTTTGCTTGAACATGTACATAAAAGTTCTTTAATGTGTATGAACAAGTGTTTTCACTGCTAAACTGAATAATTTTAAGTTGTTCTGGATTCATACTACCCTGAGCATAGCATTTTAGTTGATTGAGTTGAAGAATTGATACTACTCTTATTCTCTGCTTTTAAGATTTTCTGTATTCAACTGGGCTTATTCCTTCACAGACACTATAGTATTCATCACAATCACCTTCATGTTTAGTGATGCCTTCAACTGGGGTAGCATGAAGTTGTAAAAGGTATATGCCCTTATAAAGTGTCTTGCCAAAGCCTCTCTTACTGTGATACTTTGGGAAGATTCTTTTTTCCCCCTCTCAGCAAGTAAGAAAGAACAATGCAGAGGAGTATCTATGATCCAATGATTGTCTTCCCTTCTTTTCTCTTCTTTTCAGCAAAAGATGACAGAAGAGAGAAAAGAATATCCTCATTCCTCACTCCTCAGCAACAGGTGGCTACAGAATGAAAACTTCAGTTTCTCTTTGGCCAACCAAATCTGATAATAAGCAAAAGTGTAGAGATAGTGTTACAGCCTCTCTTTCACTTAGCTCTTAAGTCTGTTCATTTACCTGACCCTATTGGGTCCTCTCTGTGAGAAACCTCATCTTATTTTAGGGTTAATAACTAAATTTCATGTTTGACCACTAAGCCATAATCAATTCATAAAACTGTTCTGGTATCCACATTTCCTCAGTTATCAATTTCAGTTTTCCAATTTTTCATGTATAAATGAACCTTTGAAGCACAAAACATCAAAATAGACTTTGTCATATATTCATTAGAAAATTCTAATTTGTTTTTTGTAAATGAGAAGCTTTTGTCCCAGAACACTGAGGCACTTAGTTCAGCCACCAATTTCAAAGAACAGTAAGGCAAACAATTCATAAACTGCTCTCCTGGAGCACTGAAACAGATATATGTTCCAGATAAATGGATTGTCAAGGGTCAACCATCTTACGGAATAACAACTATAAAAGCAAGATTTACATAATGTTTTAAGTTTTGTAAAGCTCTTTACTGCTATTTCATTTTGTCCTCACAACAACCCTGGAAGATATATGTTATTATTAGTTGCCACTTTACAGCTAAGGAAACTGAGGCTGACAAGGGTCAATTGGCTTATCTAGGGTCACACAAGTAAGTTTCTCAGATTTCGCTGATTCAGGTCAAATACTCTATCTACTACACCACCAAGCTGCTTCAAGAAATTAGGGATGCCGGGGGCAGCTAGGTGGCGCAATGGATAGAGCACCAGCCCTGAAGTCAGGAGGACCTAAGTTCAAATCTGGCCTCAGACCAAACACTTGACACTTACTAGCTGTGTGACCCTGGGCAAGTCACTGAACCTCAGCTGCCTAAAAAAAAAAAGTTAGGGATGCTTGGAAGGAAAAAGAAAGGATCAAGAGATATGACAATTGTCTTCAAGAATTGGAAGGACTGTCATGTGGAAGAGGAGTTAGGCATTTTTTTCTGTATAACATCAGGATACAGAAGTTAGAGCATTGCTCAAAGTTGAAAATAGGTAAATCTAATCTTGAAGTTAGGAAATTTAAAAAAAACTTTCTAACAGTTAGAGTTACTTAAAAGTGAAATGGAATGCTTTGAGAGGTATGATCCCCCTCATTAAAAGCCTTCAAGCAAAGGATGGAACCCACTTTTCAGAGAAGATTCCTTTCAGATATGAGTTGAACTATGTGGATGACGAGGTGTCTTGTGCTACTCAAGTTCTCTGGTTCTATTGAGACATTTCTAAAAATTATTATGGTAAAGTCACTGAACAGGCTCTTTAGAATGTAGGGATGTTCTCTACCACCCTAGGTAATCATGAACATGTATCAAAAACTACTGATTACAAAATGTTGTGTGATATACTGGGGAGAGTTTAAAGAATAATAAGATAGGCTCTGACAACAAAGCTCCCGAATAAATAAGTGATAAGTTGATTGTATTGTGGATACAAAGTTAGAGATAAGAGAACCATTGGCAGGGAACAAAATTAATTCCTTGCTATGTGTAAAATATCATAGTAGGGTCTGGACATATAGATATGGATATACCACAGACTGCTCTTAAGTAGGAGCTAAGAAGGGGGTGCATATAGACATAGAAATAACTATGGTACATAGAAATATGATGAACATAAGGAACATTCTGTATATAATAGAAAGAAAACTTGATTTGGGGTCAGGAACCTGGGTGCAAATTCCATTTCTTCTGATTCTTACCTGTGCTATCTTGAGCAAGTCATAAACTCTCTGAGCCTCAGCTTCTTCATCTATAAAATGAAAGGGTTGTGGAAAAAAAAGCACCTCAACTTCCCTTACGACTTTGAATCTATGATGCTATCATCCTAAGTACATCCTTCACTTGAGGGGCAGCTAGGTGGTGCACTGGATAGAACACTGGCTTTGGAGTCAGGAGGACTTGAGTTCAAATCCAGCCTCAGACACCTAATACTTCCTAGCTGTGTGACTCTGGGCAAGTCACTTTACCCAATCGCCTCACTAAAAACAACAACAACAACAACAACAACAACAACAACAAAAAAGAAAAACCTAAGTAAAATCTTCCTTGATTCTTTTAGTCTTCATTGATATCTCATCTCTCTGAATTCCTAGAGAATTTATGGTCTATATCACATAATTTGGCACTGAATCACACACAAACACACATACACACAGACACATACACAGACAATTTTACACACATACACACACAATTTTTTTCATATGTATCATCTATGTTTCCTGAACTTAGTTATACCTTCTTTGACAGCATAGACCTCCTTCTATTTTGCCCACAAACTCCATAATACCAAGTTTAATACCTAGAACCTGGTAGAAGAGCATTAAATACTTGTTGATTAGTGGGATCCTAGTCTTTTCACTATATATGGGGAAAATATGGCTCAATTAAATTTTTAGGCCCAAGAGTTTGATAAAATACAATCTCACTCTTAAGATTCTGAGCATTCACTTGACAGCTGCCTGCATAATATTGCCTTCATTATCTTTTAGTCAGTACCAGAACATTGGACAGCTCCCAACAGAGACACAATCAACAAAAAGAAACTTCCTACTTTAAAACTAAGAAAAACCCTAACACATGGGGTTGGGGAGATGCTGCAGTAGAAAAAGTAGCTGCTCTCAAGACAACTCAAACTGGAAAAGAAGTAGCTCTTGGGAAACCACAGTTCTAATTCTACTTTCTAAAATTGCCATGTGACTTCTGACAATCTTATCAATATCACTTAATGTGTTTTATTTCTTAAGTTTGGAATAAAATAAATAAAAGTTTTTAGAAAGAAAGAAATAAGCAGCTCAGGATGCAGTGAAAAGACTTCAGTTTGGAATTAGAGGACTTGGATTTGAATTTTTAATTAATTAATTTGTTTATTTTTAGTTTTCAATATCCACTTCCACAAAATTTTGAGTTTCACATTTTCTCCCCATCCCTCCCCTTCCCCCACCCCAAGATGATGTGCATCCTGAATACCCTTGAATACCCCTGATCTACCCTCCCTTTTATCACCCACCCCTCTTTTCTTATCCCCTTCCCTTTCTATTTTTCTGCAGGGCAGGATAGATTTCTATACCCCAATGCCTATATATCTTATTTCCCAGTTGCATGTAAAAACAATTTTTAACATTCATTTTTAAAACTTGAGTTCCAGGCGGACTTCAGAAAAACCTGGAAAGACTTGTGTGGTCTGATGCTGAGTGAAGTGAGCAGAACCAGGAGACTGGTGTACACAGTAACAGCCATGTTGTGTGATGACTAATATTAATAGACTTAACCCTTCTCAGCAGTACAAGGATCTAAGACATCTCCAAAGGCCTCATGATGGAAAATGCTATCCACATCCAACAAAAGAACTATGGAGTTTGAATGCAGATTGAAGCATACTATTTGCTATTTTCTTTTGTTGTGTTTTGTTTTATTTCCTCTTACTTACAACATCACTAATGTGAAAATATGTTTAATAGGGATGTATATGTATAGCCTATATCAGATTGTGAGCCATCTTGGGGAGGAAGGTGGGGAGGAAATGGGAGAAGAATTTAAAACTCAAAAGCTTATGGTAGCGATTGTTGATAATTCCAAATAAAATAATTTTTAAAAACTTAGTGTTCCAAATTCTCCTCTCTTTCTCCCTCTCCACACACCTTCATTGAGAAGGCAAGCAATTCAATATAGGTTATACATGTGTAGTCATGCAAAACACTTTCATAATAGTCATATTGTGAAAGACTAACTGTATTTCCCTCCATCTTATCCTGCCCCCTGTTTATTCTATTCTCTTCTTTGACCTTGTCCCTCCTCAAAAGTGTTTGTTTCTGATTACCCCATCCTCCAATCTGCCCTCCCTTCTATCATCCTCCCCTCTCTTATTCCCTTCTCTCCTATTTCCCTATAGGGTAAAATAACTTCCAACCCCAATTGAGTGTGTATGTTGTTTTCTCCTTAAGCCAAATCCTATGAGAGGAGGATTCACTCACTCCCTCTCACCTCTTCCCCTCCACTGTAAAAGTTTTTTCTTGCTTCTTTTATGTGAGACAATTTATCCCATTCTACCTCTCCATTTCTCCTTCTCCCAGTACAATTTTCTCTCACCCCTTAATTCTATTATTTAGATGTCATCCTTTCCTATTCAACTCACCCTGTGACCTCTGTCTACACACACACACACACACACACACTTTTGTATGTATGTATTATGCATGTGTATATATAAAATATATTCCCTCCAACTACCCTAATACCGAGAAAGATCTCATGAATTACAAATATAGTCTTTCCATGTAGGAATGTAAACAGTTCAACATTAATAAGTCCCTTTTGATTTCTCTTTCCTGTCTACTTTTTCATGCTACTCATGAGTCTTATATTTGAAAGTCAAATTTTCTATTCAGCTCTGATCTTTTCATCAAGAATGCTTGAAATTCCTCAATTTCATTGAATATCCTTTGTTTTCCCCTAAAGGATTATATTCAGTTTTGCTGGATAGGTGATTCTTGGCTTTAATCCTAGCTCCTTTGACCTCCAGAATATCATATTCCAAGCCCTCCAATTTGGATTTGAATTTTGGCTTAGCTACTAACTAGTTGTGTGACCTTGGCAATCCATTTAACTTGCCTGGGTCTAAGTCATTTTTCAATTAAAAAAAAGAAACAAAGGGGTTAAATTGGATGATCTCTCAGGTCTTTTTCAGCTCTAAATCTATGATTCTGCAATCCCATTTCAATATTGAATGTTTATACTTTTTATTATAGTGGAATAGCCTATTTTCTTTTCTCATAACCTGTTTCTGATCAATTCAAAAAAGAAATCACTATGCAGAGAAATGTTCACTTCCTGAACAGCAATAGCACGACATAACCAAAAGAGATCTCTGTATTTCCTTCACCACAACTTCAATGCAGCTATTTCCTCAGTGATTCTTAGGGAGGGGAAAATGGACTCTCCAGTTTCTGGTGATTACAACCCCAAAGATATTTGTATGAATAAAGCTCTATTTGCACAGTATTTTATATGTAAAGAAGGGCTTTAAAGTGTTACTGAATTTCAAACGTTTTTAAAGTAAAGCAGGAACATGTCGGCATAAAATGCTGTGTGAACATGGAAATAATATTCCTGGCAGGAAAAATATATGCACTTTTGAGATTATGAGTTTCTACATAGGGGATTCCAGATCACTTATGCTCCTCCTTGCTACAAAATTTTAAGCTGGGGGACAGAGTCAGGATGGTGGAGTAGAGATAGCAAACCAAGCAAAGTTTTCCAATGTTATCCTCCAAAAAAACTTAAAGATAATAGCTTAAATCAAATCCTACAGTGGCAGAGCCAAGAAAACAGCAAGGTGAGATTTTTTTCAACTGAAGACAACTTAGGAGGTTGGCAGAAGTCTGTGATACCACTGGCCTGGAAACACAATGGTCCTTGGAGTTAGCCAACACAGTGACAGCTACTGGAGCTCTCAGCCCCAAGATAAAGGGGTTAGACAATTGATTGGGGAAAGACTACCAAAGACATTTTGCAGGCACAGGTGCAGGACTTGTAGTGGTTTGGCAGCTCTATTGCTCATACACAGCTCTGGGTCACAGTTCCAAGACAGGGAGCTTGTGATGTCACAAGGGAGCAGGGACCCTGGTCATAATTCTAAGGCAGAGAGGAGCGCTAGTGCTTATGGCTGCAGAATGGTGTCAAACCTGGTCATAGGCCCAGGGCTGAGAGGAGTGCTAGCACTTGCAGCTGCAGGGAAACAAGGTCCTTCCCTGAGTAAACACCAGAGTACAGACAAGAAGAGCAGTAACTATACCTCTCCCCAGATCACACTACCTTGGAAGCATCAAAAACTTGAAGAGTCCCAGAACTAGCTCTGAAAACAGTAGCACAAAAATGCCAGAAGCTTGGGACAATGCTACTCCAGGTGAACAGAGTGAAACTTTGCATCATGTTCAAAATCAAGAAATAGGCTGGGTAAATGAATAAGCAACAAAAGAGGATGAACATTAAAAGCTATTATCATGGTGAGGAAGAGCAAGACAAACTCAGGTGACAACAACATGAAAACTACAAGCAAAGCTTCCAAAAAATGCTGATTGGACACAAGTCCAACAAAAATTCCTGAAATGTTAAAAAAAAAAAGTGATAAAAGTGACAGAGAGAAAATTGGGGAAAGAAATGAGAGTTATGCAAGACAATTACGAAAACTGAATTAACTGCTTGGTAAAAGAGGTACAAAAATATAGAAGAAAATAACACCTTAAGAAACAGAATTGACCTAATGATAAAAGAGGAGAAAAAAATTCACTGAAGTAAAAAAAAACTTTTAAAAAGCAGAATTGGACAAATGGAAACAGATTAAAAAAGCCCACTGGAGAAAACAATTCCTTACATGTTAGAATTGGGCGATTGAAAGCTAATGACTCCATGAGACATCAAGAAACAATAAAACAAAGTCAAAAGGATGAAAAAAAAACCAGAAGAAAATGTGAAATATCTGTTGAAAAAAAACTGATGGAATAGTATTGTGTTACAAGAAATAATTAGCAAGCTGACTTCAGAAAAACCTGGAAAGACTTATATGGACTGATGCTGAGTGAAATGTGCAGAACCAGGAGAACATTGTATACATCAACAGCCATGTTGTGCAATGACTAACTTTGATAGACTTAGCTCTTCTCAGCATTGCAAGGATTTAAGACAATTCCAAAAGTTTCATGATGGAAAGGGCTATCCACATCCAGAGAAAGAACTATGGAGTTTGAAAGTAGATTGAAGTGTATTATTTTTTCTCTGTCTTTTGTTCTGTTTTGTTGTGTTTCTTCTTTCTTGTGGTTCCTCCTATTAGTATACTCTAATTCTTCTTTACAACATGACTAATGTGAAAATATGTTAAATAAGAATGTATATGTAGAAACTGTATCAGATTGCATGCCATCTTGGAAAGGGAGTTGGGGAGGAAGGGGGAGAAAATTTAAAACTCAAAAGCTTATGGAAGTGAATGTTGAAAACTAAAAATAAATCAATAGTAAAAAAAGGGGAAAAAGAAAAAACAACTGACCTGGAAAATAGATCAAGGAAAGATAAATTAAGAATTATTGAACTACCTGAAAGCTATGATCCAAAAAAAAAAAAAGCCTAGATATCTAGATAAGAAATTATTAAGGAGAAGAGGATTCTGGGAAGATGGTGGAGTAGTTCAGAAAATTCCAAGCCAGGAGGAGGAACCTGCTGCCTCAAGGCCACATGCTTCACAAAATCAATCCCCTTAATGAAAAGATTTGTTTTGTAAAATTTAGATTGAGTCAAAGGGTCACACTTGAGGACCTAGAAGGCCACATGTGGTCTCAAGATCACAAGTTCCCCACTCCTATTCCAAGCCCTCCAGATTTCCCCCACAAACAAGACAAAATAGCACCTCAGGGCAAACATAGAGTGGTAAAAACAGAACAGTGGTCCACCTGGGACAACCAGAAGAAAAAATCCCAGGATGGAGGTTTGGTCCCTATAAAGAGTAAACGTTGTCAGGCTGGTTCCACTGAAACAGCAAGTGCAAAGCCTTGGGGCTAGCTGGTTTGGAAGTAATCTCTGCCCCAGCCACAGGAGTTTTCACCTCTCAAACAGCGTGGGGAATTGGGCATCTGAGTGGAGGAAGATTGAGGGAAATATGGTGGCCCTGGGCAAGAAAGAACCAGCACATACCTGGTGAGTGCAAAAGCAGTGAGGCAGGGAAGTCACTAGCTGTGGGCACTTACAGGAGGGCAGAGTCCTTGGTTTCTATCCCAGGCCAGAGAGGAGAACTGAAGGAGAATCTGAGGCCAGAGACTCCATCCCTCATATCCCAGGACTAGAGGTGATTACAATAACAAATTCCTATAAATAAAAAAAGAAGAAGCAGACAAAGGAGGAAGAACCCAACCATAGAAAATCATTAGGGGAATAGAGAAGACTGGGGTTCATCTTCAGAGGAGGATATTGAAGCAATAAAAGCCTCTCCCACCCAAAGAGTAACATCAAATGGTCACCTGCCCAAAAAGAATTCATAGAACTTTAAAAAAGACTTTAAAAATCAAATGAGGAAAAAATTTAAAATAAATAAAAACAATCCAAAAAAACCAAGTAGATTATAAAAAGAAAGTCAACCAACTAGAAAAGGAGAACTGGGATCTTAAGGAAGAAAATGACTCCTTGAAAATTAGAATTGGGCAAGGGGAAGACAGCTAAGTTATAAGAGACCAAGATATAACAAAACAAAATATAAAGAATGAAAAAATAGAAGAGAAAGTGAAACATCTCATAAGAAAAGCAACTGATCTAGAGAACAGATCAAGAAGAGAAAACATAAGAATAATTGGACTACCTGAAAAGTATCATCAAAAAACAAATCTTGATTCTATAATACAAGAAATAATTAAAGAAAATTTTCTTGAAGTGTTAGAACAAGAGAGGAAAGTAGAAATATAAAAAAATCCATTTATCACCACCTAAAAGAGATCCTACAAGGAAAACCTACAGAAATATCATAGCTAGATTCCAAAACCACTACTCAAGAAGAAAATATTATGAGTGACAACGTAAAAAGGCAATTCAAATATGGTGGAGCCACAATTAGAATCACACAAGATCTAGCAGTGGCTACACTAAAAGACTGCAGGTCTTGAAACACTATATATCACAGAGAAAAAGAACTGGGGTTGCAGCTGAAAATATCATACCCTGCAAAGTTAAGCATAATCCTCAGTGAGGAAAAATGGATATTGAATGAATTGTTAGACTTTGAGGAATTTATTGCAAAAACACCTGAAATCAATAGAAAGTTTGACATACAATATTCAAGAGAAATATAAGGGAAACATCAAAGCTTAATTACAAGGTGCTCAGTAAGGACAGACTGCTCACTTTTTATATGAGGAAATATAAATCGTATGTGTAAGATTCTTATTAGCAATTGTCTAGTTTGAAAGAAGGATCGAGGTAGGGTTGAATGTGATGTGATACAAAAAAACTAAACCATCTAGGAAAAGATAAAAAAGAGTAATTATCTTATACAAATAAGATGCAAGAGGATGAACCAATACAGAAGAATTAGGTGGGGGAGGAGGGCTGGTGGTTCTGGAACCCTACCCTCATTAAGAATAGGTTAAAGAGGGAACAATGCATATATATCTAGAAGGATACAAAAGTCTTCTAAATTCAGAAAGAAAGAAAAGGCTTAGGGGATAGGGAGGAGGGAGAGGATAAGGGAGGGATTTTAGGGTGAGGGAGTGGATAAAGAAGGGATCTTTGGTAGGGGGCATAGGTTAAATAATAGGAAGGCAAGGTAGTGGGTAGAAGTAAAGCAGAAGAGTCAGGAGGGAAAAGAAATAGGAGATACGCACAAATATAAAATAAAGATCAGGAGTAGAATTTATTAGAGAAAAAAAGCAGAGCTAGTAATGATTTCAGACAAAAGTTAAAGCTAAAATAGATTAAATCAGAAAAGAAAAATGGGAAAACTATAATATATGTCAACCATATTAATCAATATTTCTGTAGACTATTTAAAACAACTAGATAGTGTAAGGTTAGAATATTGCTGTGGTATAGGAAAAGATGAGTTGGTGGACTTAAAAAAATAGGGAAAGATTTGGACCTATGAAAGAAGTTACCCACCCTCAGAGAAACAGAGGACAAACAAATACAGTATGATCTTGCATAGATGTATATGAATGTATATATCTATATATATGGTTATAGATATATAAGTATATGCATGTATATGTAAGTGCATCTATATGTATGTGTGTATGTATGTATATGTTTGTGTGTATATGTGTGTGTGTACATGTGTGTGTGTCTGTGTGTATACTCACACAAATATGTTCTTGGGGGGTGGGGATAAGGAAGGGGGGGAAAAAACAAAGTAAAAAGTACACAGCAGAGAACAAAAGAAAACTTACAAGAAAGCAAAGATGGATAGCTTGGAAAATAATGTGTAGTATTTAATATAAAGGTTTTCATGAAATGGAAATTTATTATTGTATAACTTAAATCCTTTCACGTTCTGTGCACATGGCAATGAATTTTTCTTTAAGTTTAAAATGTTTTTTTCTTTTTTTTACTGTGTATTTAAGTTTAAAATAAATTAATTTTAAAAATCATCAAGGGACATTGCTCTGGTGTCCTACAACCAGAGGGTAAAATAAAAATTGAAAGAATCCACCAATTACTACCTGAAGAAATATCAAAATGAAAACTCCCAGGAATATTATAGCCAAATTGCAGAGCTCCTAGGTCAAGGAGAAAATATTACATGCAGCCAGAAAGAAATCATTCAAGCACCATGGAGCCACAGTCAGGATCACACAAGATTTAGCAGTTTCTACATTAAAGGATCAGAATGCTTGGTATATGATATTCCAAAAGGCCAAGGATCTAGGATTTCAACCAAGAATCACCTACCCAGCAAAACTGAGTATAATCCTTCATGGAAAAAATGGATATTTCATGAAATAGAAGACTTTCAAGTATTCTTGATGAAAAGACCAGAGATGAATAGAAAATCTGACATTCAAACACAAGATTCAGGAGGAGCAGGAAAAGGTGAACATGAAAGACAAATCATAAGGGATTTAATAAGGTTAAAATGTTTACATTCCTAGAGGGAAAAATGATAAATGTAACTCTTAAAAACTTTATCATGAGTGAGTCAATTACGTTGGGATGATCTAAAAAAAATGAAGGTGTGAGAAAGACGGATGCATTGGCTGAAGTGGGAAGAAAAAGAATAAGTAAAATTGTCTTACAAAAAAGAGACATACATGAAAAACCTTTTACAGTGGAGGGGAAAATGGGGTGGTGGGGAATGCTTGAACCTCATTGTCATTGAAATTAGTTCAAAGGGGGAAGAATATGCATGCATGCTCAGCTACATATGGAAATTTGTCTTACCCAATAGGGAAGTAAGAGGGGGAGGGAACATTAAAAGGAAGAGTGGATAAAATAGAAGGCAGACAAAGGAAGGCAGTGGTCAGAAGTGAAACAGACATTAGAGGAGGGACAGGGTAAAAAACAGAGAGAGAGAGAGAGAGAGAGAGAGAGAGAGAGAGAGAGAGAGAAGGATAAACAGAAGAAAACAGGATGAAAGGAAATATATAGTAATCATAACTGTGAGTGTGAATGGGATGAACTCACCCATAAAACAGAAGGGGATAGAAAAATGTATTAGAAAGCAAAATCCAGGGGCAGCTAGGTGGCACAGTGGATAGAGCACCAACCCTGAAGGCAGGAGGACCTGAGTTCAAATCTGGCCTCAGACCAAACACTTGACACTTACTAGCTGTGTGATTCTGGATAAATCATTTAACCCCAATTGCCTTTAAAAAAAACAGAATCCAATAATATGTTGTTTGTTAACAAACAATATACTTAAAATAGAAAGAAACAGTTAAAATAAGGGGCTGGAGCAGAATCAATTATGCTTCAGTCGAAGTAAAAAAAAAGACGGGTAGCAATCATGATCAAAAGCAAAAGCAAAAATAGACCTAATTAAAAGAGATAATCAGGGAAAGTATAGTTTGAAAAAAGGTACCATAGACAATGAAATAATATAAAAAAAAATTATAGCAAGTTTCTCTAATAAAGGTTTCATTTCTCAAATATATACTGAATATAAAACAGTCAAATTTATTTAAAAAATAAGAGTCACTTCCCTTTTGATAAATGGTCAAAGGATATAAATAAGCTGTTTTCAGAAGAAGCTATCTATAGTCATATGAAAAAATACTCTTAATCAGTATCTATTAGAGAAATGCATATTAAAACAACTCTGAGGTGCCAATTCACACCTATCAGAAATAATAAGGCTAGAGGGGATGTGGGAAAAAAAATAGATACACTAATGAGCTACTCGTGGAGCTTTAAATTACTCCAACCATTTCTAGAATAGTTTAGAACCATACCCAAAAGGCTATAAACTGCACACCTTTTGATCTAACAATACAACTACTAGGTCTGCATCCCAAAGAGATCAAAGAAAAGTGAAAAGGACCAATATATACAAAACCATTTATAGCAATTCTTTTTGGGATGGCAAAGAATTGGAAATTGGGGAATGGTTGAACAAGTTGTGGTATGTGATTGTGATGGCTATTATGAGCAGGATGGTTTCAAAAAAAAACCTGGGAAGATTTGTATGAACTGATGCAAAGTGAAGTAAACAGAACCAGGATATCATTTTGCCCAGTAAGAGAAATATTGTAATGATGATGGACTGTGAATGACTTGGCTACTCTGATCAATACAACGATCCATAACAATTTAGAATTAACTCATAATGAAAATTGCTATCCACCTCCAAAGAAAGAGCTGCTGAACACTGAATACAAAATGAAGTATAATTTTCTTAGAAAGAAAGAAATTTTAAGCCATGTAAAGTTTGGCAGATTAAGCCCAAGATTAGTTTGCTATTCATGATCAGGAAAGAGCATGACCTCTTAGGCCAGCATGAAGGCATGCTGAGTAGAGGAAAGTTCATTATATCTTAAATTCTACTACAAAAGACACCCAAAATCTAAGATTTGTAAAAGCCTCTCTGAATAGTGTTGCTTGGGTACTGTGAATTTCTGTAGGATAATTGACTTGAGGGCAAGCTAATGAAGACAGTTTTAGAAAATTCTTCTTCCCTTGATTCTGCCTGTTCAAGGGGAAGACAGACTGTTTTTCTACCATCATATTGAAAAGCAATTTATAATAATCTATGTTTTCCCCTTTCCACTAGCAACTAGGACCAAGCCCATGGAAATAATCAATATTCATGATTTTGTTTCTTAATATTATGAAATTTAGGTAGAAGGACCTTAGAGATTATTGAAAAATAAGGAAAATGAAACCCATCGTGGTTTAAGATGTCATGGTTAGAGGGATCATCGCTCTAGACTAGAGTTAGAAAAGAGCTGAGAAGCTATCTAATATAATTCCCTCTCTAGAGATGAGGAAAGATGGTTAGGATACCACAAATAGAAAGTTCATTGTTCTGCTATCTTTAAATGAACCCAGAAGTTAACTACCTCATCATTTTACAGATGAGGAAACTGAGGCCTAACAGCTTAAACAACTTGTGCAATGTCATATAGGCAGTAATCAGAGATAGGAGTTGCACCATACTGATTCCCAACAAATGTTCACTGAGTATATGAGCCCAGAATTGGAACTCACAAGACAGGGATTCTGGGTAACCTGAAATGATCCTCACAATCATTTTAGTCCTTTATTATCTTATCTATCAAATAGGCAACATAACACATGTCTTACCCACCTCTCCTGAAAAGTATAAAATGCTATGTAGTTCGAAGGTATTAGTAGGTGCTAGGAAGCTTTAAAAGCTAATTTAATTTTGGTTGAATTAGAGTAAAAGGCCCAGAAACTCTAGGAGAATGAGTTGATGTGTCTTTTATTATATATAAGCAGACTTAATAGTTATTTTGTGACTGAACACATATGGATATGTTTAGACAGAAATTCCCAATTTTCCTTTAAAAAGTATCAACAGTTGATCCTGTCAGTTCAGAGATAGATTTGAACAACTAGTCAAAGCATTACAAAAGTACAGTCAATGAAGCATGAATGTGAACTGTCACAGAATTGTATTTCAGTCCTGAATTGGTTTTGGAGTAGGGAAGATGCCACCAGGAGCTCACAGGGTTCTGAATACCCAGCTGCATCCCATTACGATCAGAGACTATCCAACAGATTGTGTAAGGACAAGGTGATTGAAGGCCTTGTGATGGGAAGGCAAAGCTATCTCAGGCTATAAGGATGAGCAATTAAATTCTTCTCATCTAAATTAGGGATTACCTGAGTGCTGGCATCTGGCGGAAGTTATGTAGAATTGAGTGGTTTGGCATACATTTGCATTTTAAATTTTAGGAGTTTCATCTAGGTTTCTAAGAAATGACACCAAAATTGGAAACTCGAGGCTACCAGAATTAGCATTTTCACCCAAGCATGTGGACTTGATCACTTTCAGTTTGTATGATGAGTTATCGAAATGGTCAAACCCAGAAAACACTTTCATGTGAAACTTCAGGGAAGATACAGAAAAATTGTTCACCATGAAGTCTACACTGTCTTCCTCACAAGCTTAATATTAATATGGATTTCAATTTAAATTTACCGTAAACAATTCAAGATGAACTGTGGCAGCAATGGGAAACTGACATGCTGAGAAAGTCTGAATTAGCATTTTTGTGGTATGTCCCCCGTAAGCTCCATGCTGGAAGGAACAGTATCATATCTAAATGCTGTACCCCTTTCCCAACACCAAGCACTGGGTTCTATACAATATTGAGCTTGGTGCATGCCTGCTGAATTTATTATATTATCTAAGAACATGAAACATGAGTAGTTTCAAATAAGGTGACCAATAAGTAATCATTATTTATTAACTATATATCTAGTAATGCTTTTCAGGACATTCTAAGCAAGCATTCTATGGAAGCTGATAAGCAGAAAACTTTCTTTTATTCAAATTAAAATGAAGACATTTCTCCAATGAGGCTGTAATAGTATTTATAAATAGGAATTCTGTCAACCTAATCATCATAAATTCAGCCCTGGCAATGCCAATAATTATCCTTTAGAAATTTGCCTGTGCTGAGATTTATCGAACACAGATTCTGCTTCAGAATTATCCTTTTCCCACCCCCTTTCTATTTCTGTTCAAAGTCAGTTAGTTTAGTTTATTAGAAGACAGGGAGAGGGGAAAAGCCCTGGAAGTTTTGACATTTCACTGCTGGCCATAATTAATGTTACAGATGAGGGAAATTCAGGATAAGTAACATGTACAGAGGGAATATTCAGAGTAAATTCATCTTACGATATGATAATAAAATGTGAATAAAACTACAAGTATACCAATTTAGCATGATTAATACCCTGAGAGAATTGATGGTAATTAATACTGTTTTCCTGTATGTTGAGTAAGCGATACTTAATGAAAAATAAGTAGCTGTGACATAATTAAAATGAACAATTATGAATCTAATTTATGGCATGTAAATAAAGTGATCAAATGAACATAAATTTAAAATTACAACACATAATTCAGCCCAAAGTGAAACCTAATTTAATGTACACAGCAATTATACAAGAGTAAACCCAAAATAAAGTTCTTATCTACTAAGACAGAAGTAAAAACTTCTTACTCCATTAATATTAGCAGGTAATCTAAATACAGACTAGTCACAGAAACTTTTTCAATTGTTTCTGACTCTTTGTGACTGCATTTCTTGGCAAAGACACTGGACTTGTTTGCCATTTCCTTCTCCAGCTCATTTTACAGATAAGGAAATGGAGGCAAAAGGGTTAAGTGATTTGCCCAGGGTCACATAGCTAGTAACTGTTCTGAGGCCAGATTTGAACTCATGAAGATAAGTCTTCCTGACTTCAGGCCCAGTAGTCTATACTCTGCACCATCATCTCTTGGGATCCTGTATAGCAACATTCTGGGAGCTTTCTGGGAAAGTTGACAGCTGGCTCTTGGGAATGGTGGTGGTAGGGGTTTTCTGAATAAACCAGTCGAAAACAAGCCCAGGTTTATGCAACTAGAATGAATAATAGCTTTCACTTGTGGAGCATTTTACAGATTAACAACTGCCCTGGCTTTACTCATTTGTTCCTTATAACAAGATTTACAAGGTCTGCTGGTCCCATTTCATAATCGGAGGCAGCATACAGTGGAAAGAATGTTGATTCTATATTTTGTGAACCTAGGTTCAAGTCCTGTCTCTCCCCCTTACTCACCATGTGACCTCACGCATCTTGCCTACTCTCAGTTTCCTCATCTGTCAAATGTGGTAAATCCTCACCTTAACAATATCACAATGTTGATGTGAGTAAAGTGACTGGTAGACCTTAAAGTGCTATAAAAATCAAAGCTATTATAATCACATTAGAAAGATCAGGAAACCGAGGCTCAGAGAAATTAAGCAACTAATCAGAGGTCATGAGGCTTGGAAGTGAGAGAGACAAGACTCAATTCTAGGTCTTGCAACTCCTAGTCTAGTGCTGCTACACCACAGGAGCTGCCTCTCAGAGAAGGCTATGAAAAATCCAGTATGATGGTTCTGACCATTGTCCTCTGTCATTCCACCCTTCCCATTTTCTTACTCCTTTCATATCTCTCTGCTCTTTGCCCTTATCAATGCATGTGGCTTTTGAGACAAAAGACCTAGCTTCTGATCCCAGCTGTCATTTCGTATGTGCATAATATTAGGCAAGTTATTAAACACTCTTGGCCTGTTTCCTCAACCATAAAATGAAAAAGTTGAACCAAATAATCTTTAAAGTCCCTTTCTTGCTTTAAAACTATGGTCCTATGCCTACCAGTACCTTGATTATTCCCTGCTCTTACCTCATCTTTTCTCCCTACCTAGAAAATAGTCAATTACTTAAGAAATTCCATTTTCTATTTTTAAATTGCTTTTAATTACAAAAAAAATTAAAATATCAAAAGACTTACTAACTGATAAATATAAAGATGATTCAAAAATCTAGAGGACTGGTGATGAAGAATGCTAGTTTTTTGGTGACAGAGAAGTCACCGATTAGATATGTTAAACTTTCCACTTTACTGATAAATTTGAGATCCTTCAACATGAATGCTCTCAAATATCTACACTACATTTCTCTTGACATTTTTGCACTTTATTTTATTTTACATTTAACTTTTGTTTTATTTTTCTCAATTACAAGTAAACAAAAAATGTAACATTTTTTTTTAAATTTTGAGTTCCATATTCTTTCCCTACCTCCCTTTCCTCTTTCTTGAGAAGGCAAGCAATTTTATTTATATTATACATGTGTAGTCATGCAAAACATTTTCATAGTAGCCATGTTGCAAAAGAAAATGCAAACCAAAAAAAAAAAAAACCACCCAAAGCAAAGAAAGTAAAAAAGTATACTTCGCATGAGTTCGTGTGAGTCCTCTCAGGTTTTTTTTTTTAAAGCATCCTGCTCATCATTTCTTATAGCATAATAGTATTCCATCACAATCACATAACCACACCTTGTTCAATCATTCCCCAATTGATGAGCATCCTCTCAATTTCCAATCCTTTGCCACCACAAAAAGAGCTACTATAAATATTTTTGCACGTATAGGTCTGTTTCCTTGTCCTTTGATCTCTTTGGGATACAGACCTAGCAGTGGTGTTGCTGGGTCAAAGGGTCTGCACAGTTAAAGCCCTTTGGGCATAGTTCCAAATTGCTCTTCAGAATGGCTGGATTAGTTCACAACTCCACCAACAGTGCTTTAGTGTCTCAATTTTTCCATATCCCCTCCAACATTTGTCATGTTTCTTTTCTGTCACATTAGCCAATCTGATAGGTGTGAGGTGTTACTTCAGAGTTGTTTCAATTTACATTTCTCTAATCAATAGTGATTCAGAGCATTTTTTCACATGACTATAGATAGCTTTGATTTCTTCTACTGAAAATTGCCTGTTCATGTCCTTTGACATTTATAAATTGAAAACATGATTTGTGTTCTTATAAATTTGACTCAGTTTACTATATATTTGAGAAATGAGGTCTTTATCAGAAAAAACTTACTGTAAAAATGCTTTTCCCTGTTTCCTGCTTTCTTTGAGTTGGTTTTATTCGTGCAAAAACCTTTTTTTAATTTGATGCAATCAAAATTATCTCTTTTATATCCCATAATGCTATCTATATCTTGTTTGGTCATAAATTCCTTTTTTTTTCCATAAGTGTGACAGGTAAAATATTTAAGTCTCTTCTAATTTGCTTGTAATCTCACCCTTTATGTTTAAATCAGGTACCCATTTTGACTTTCCTCTATTTTCTTTAATGTCTCATATCCTTTCCTCCTTACCTCCAATCTCACTGGATGGGAATGGCCCTCCTCCTTGCTAAAACTAACCCATCTATCTGTACTCTCTATTTCATCTTCTATATGATCTTGATCTTCCAATCTTCTGCTATAGCTCTCTTAATTAGATTCAAAAGAACATTTATTAAGCACCTACTATGTGCCAGGGGCTAGAGATACAAAGAAAAAACTGAAACCAGTCTCTTCCCTCAAAGAGCTGAAATTGTACAGAATAGTGATTTTATTTTCACCTGAAATCTCCTTCTTTCTTTCCTGGATTTTCCCCCCTCATCCTATAAACATAATTTCCATTCAACATGTGCTTAATTGAATTTAGAACATGCTCAGTTCTCCCTTATTCATCAAACAAACCAAAAAGCCCTACCCTGACCCCTGATCTTGCTACCCTCGAAGCTATTATCCTTTCCCTCATGTCTATTTCATCAATGATTGTCTCCTCTAAAAAAAAAAAAAGACCCTGACCCTAACCCTGCTACCCTTTCTGTGGCTGTCATCCTCGTCTCCACTTTACCATAAGACTCCTAGAAAGAGCAGTCCACATTCATTGCCTCTACTTTCTTACTACTTACTCATTCCTCAGCTCCTTACAATTTGGCTTCTATCCCTAGTACTTTATAGCAGCACTCTCCAAGGTCACCAAAAACATCCTCATAGACAAATTCAGTGTTGTTGTTTTTTTCTCTGGCCTCACTTTTCTTGACCATCCTGCATAATTTAGTATATAAACTAGTCTTTTTTTCCTTGGTTGGGACCCTGAAAATTCATGGTTGAGGTTCATCTCCAGTCATCCTGATCTCTATCTTGCCACTGGATCCAAATGCCTGTGGAGGAGTGGTGCTGGTGACTTGGCACCCCCCCCTCACTTTAATGCAACTCACTTTCATTGAGAACAATGGACAAACAACATCTGTGATAGTAGTAGGAGCCATGCCCCACTGAAGACCCAACTGGAACTGGCCAATTTGCAACTCAGCTCTTTCTTTCTCTTTTTCTTTCTTCCTTTCTTCCTTCCTTCCTCTCTTTTTCCTTCTTTCTTTCTGTCTCTGTCTTTCTGTCTTTCTTTTTCTTTCTTTCCCTTCCCTCTGTCCACATAGAGTTGCATACCCTTACCTACAGGTGCTTTGCCCAAAGGAATGTAAATTTGATCTTTTGCTGAAACCTCACAAGATACTTTGGGGTTTACCTGCTAGATTTTTTTAAATTAATTTATTTTGAATTATCAACAATCACTTCCATAAGATTTTGAGTTTTAAATTTTTACCTCCCTCCCCAAGACAGTGAGCAATCTGATACAGGTTATGCATTTACATTCCTCTTAAACATATTTTCACATTAGTCACATTGTAAAGAAGAATTAGAACCAATAGGAGGAACCACCAGAAAGAGAAAATAAAACTCAACAGAAGAAAAAAAATAGTAAATAGTATTCTTCGATCTGCATTCAAACTCCACAGTTCTTTCTTTGGATGTGGATAGCATTTTACATCACAATGCTTTTGGAGATGTCATAGATCCTTGTATTGCTGGGAAGGATTAAGTTTATCAATATTAGTCATCGCACAATGTGGCTGTTATTGTGTACAACGTTCTCCTGGTTCTGCTCACTTCACTCAGCATCAGACCATACAAGTCTTTCCAGGTTTTTCTAAAGTCAGCCTGTTCATCATTTCTTATAGCACAACAGTATTCCGTTATATTCATATACCACAACTTGCTCAGCCATTCCCCAATTGATGGGCATCCTCTCAATTTCCAATTCTTTGCCACTACAAAAAGAGCTGCTATGAATATTTTTGTACATGTGGGTCCTTTTTGCATTTGTATGATCTCTTTGGGATATAGCCCTAGCAGTGCTATTGCTGGATCAAAGGGTATGCACATTTTTATAGCCCTTTGGGCATAGTTTCAAATTGCTCTCCAGAATAATTCACAACTCCACCAACAATGCATTAGTGCTCCAATTTTCCCACATCTTCTCCAACATTTATCATTTTCCTGTTTTGTCATGTTGGCCATAGATTTTTTTCTCTTAAGAACCATGCCTTAAACTCAAATCACTCTGGCTCTTATTGATTGGCCAACAATAGGTCTCAGCCCAGAGTTGGTCATTGTTTGGGTCCTGATTGACTCAGAGTGAACGTAAATAGCAATTGTTTCTATTTTGGCCAAAAACCTTGAGTCTTCCCCTCTCAGATTGATTTATTTCACTAGGTAAAAGAGACCACTCTCTTCCTCATTTCTTACCTAGCCTTAGTCATTCAATGGGCACTTTAAAGACCATAGCTTAAAAAGGCCAAAGTGGCCCATTGCATCTAGAGCCTTCTCCAGTCATCCTGAGCTACATCTTTTCACTGGACTCAGATGGCTCCAGAGGAGAAAGTGAAGCTGGTGACTTTGCACAGCCCTCCTTCACTTAAATTCAATGTGGATGTGTCTCAATGTTCTGCCCTTGCAAATCTTCTCTATTCTCATGAGTTCAGTTATCACCCTATATGGAGATAATTCCCCAATCTATATCCCCAGAGTTCTGATCTCATATTTTCAAGTGCCTACTATAACCTCTAACTAGAAGTACTATTGTAAGATGGTCTAGGTGGCATGAATTTTGGGTCAAGGTCAGAGCTCTCCTTGAAAGACTGGACTTTGAAATAGAAAAAAGGAAAAATATCTTGAATCTTCCCAATAATTGACTATTTAATATAAGAAATAATCATTTCTCTCAGGCTTTCTTCTCTTCTTACCTAGATGAATAAAATAGCCTTCTAACTGGTTCTTTTTGCTTTCACTCTATCCCAAACAATGATGTTTAAGAATGTTCATGTCACTTTACTAATATATGTACATACATATACACATACATGTATATATACATATATGTTTATGTACTCTATATACATAGATACATACATATGCATATACATATATACACATATACATACATACATATATATTATATATACACACGCATATATATACATAAACCCCCGACTCTGTTATTCTAGACCCTCCACAATTTGGCTCTAACTTTCTCATCTGACTGTGACTGATATTCTTCCTCACATATACTCTGTTTCAGGCAAACTGGGACATCTGTTCCTCATTCTTATTCTGCCCTTTATTGTACCTCCATGCCTCAGTTCACTTGGTTGCCCTTCCTTGCAATAAACTCTACTTCCAACATCTCAGTCTCCCAAAGACTCTACCTTCCTTCAAGACACAGCTCAGTTCTCACCTCATCCACAAAGCCTTCCCTGACCCCTCCTTCACTTTCTACTGTAAGTAAAAAATAATCAATTCATCCTCATATTTCTACTAGCACTTTGTTTAGTCCTCTACTTTATACTTACTTCTCTTATCTCACTTGGTGCACTTAATCTTCACTCCAACAGATTCCTGGAAAGGTTGGACCATGCAGCACTTAACTTTTTAACCCAGTGACTTAAACATATGAAGGGCTTAACAGATTTTTTTTTTTGTTTCACTAAATATATTCAGCAAAGTTAAACGTAATTAATATAATTCTCCTTTCCAGAGGTGGCTGCTTGATGCTTAGATTTCATGGGAACAAACCTTGTGTTTGTACCTGGGTATCCATACCACCTAGGAGAAGGTGGTGCCTTAGGAACACAAAAATATATGGTACCTTTGGGGTACCCAGTGTCCAGGAATCACAAGGAGATCTGAGCCCAAGGTAGTATATATTATCATCAGGATAGTAAAGACTGGGGAATTAGAATACTCCTTGCTCCCCATTGTCATTTCCAGGCTCTCTTCTTTCCTCCTTCACTTAGTAACCTCACTTCCTTTGTGGTTCATGTTATTAATATCTACTACCTAATCAAAATCCTAATAGTTGTTGTCTAAAGATCCCCAAGGACATTCCCCTTCCTTCCTCAATGAGTTTGATACTTGGCTCATAATTTTTCTCTCCCTCCAACTCCAGCTCACATGGTAAAAAACTTCAACATACAGATAGATTGTCCCACAAATACCCTAACCACTCAGTTCCTCCACCTACTCATCTCCCATGAGCTACTCCTCCAACCCACCTCAGCCAAATATTGAGATGGTAATACCTTCAGTATTGCCATCCCCCACAAATATACCACATCCACATGCAAGAATTCTGAAATCCCTTTATCTGACTATAACATATTAACTTTTGATTTCTCACTTCTCCCTTTGCCTTCTCCAGTCCCTTGACCTCTCAATTCTCTCACAGGCTATCTCCCCTGCACTAAACACTATCCTCTTCTCCCCATGAACCAATTCAACTGTACACTGTTATCTTCTCTTGAATGCCTAGACCACTTATATCACCAATTATGTCCAGCTAAGCCTCAACCTTGGATCACTCCCAGCATCCATCACCTTTGTACCTATGCATGTGCTGCTGAAGGAAGATGGAAAAAATCATACAACCAATCTAACAGTCTACTACAAATTTATATTACATAACCTCAACTGGACCCTCACTGCTTCTAGGCAATTGTATTACAGAACAGCTCTTACAAACCTTTTTATCCCTCCTCAAACTTCCCCCTTGCCCTACTCTCTTAGCAGAGAGTTTTACCTCATGTTTTACAGGAAAAAAATTGAGGCAGTTCACTATCAACTCTCTCTTCTCCCCTCTTCCTCATCTGCTATCGTTCAGAAATCTGCTACTTTCTCCTCCTTCACTCCTGTTTCACATGATGAAGTAGCCTTACTCCTTAAAGGCTAACTTATTCAAGTGAACCCATTCCATCACATGCCTTCTAACAGATTGCCTCCTTTGTCATTGTCACTCCCTCATTTATTTGCAATCTCTCTCTCCCTATCTACTTGCTCTTTTCCTACTGCCTACAAATATGCACGTCTCCCTCATACTGAAAAAAATCATGACTTAAATCTTCCATCCCTCCTTACTATTATCATCCTACATCTCTTCTGTCCTTTGTAACTAAACCCTTCAAAAAAGTCATCTACAATAGGTACCTTCACTTTCTTTCTTCTCACTCTTTTCTTAACCCCTTACAATCTGGTTTCCATCCTTATCATTTTATCAGTCACTTATCTTTCTCTCCAAAGTCACTAATGATCTCCTAATTGCCAAACCCAATGGCCTTTTTTCAATCTGCATTCTCCTTGACCTCTCTGAAATCTTTGACACTATTGATCACTCTTTCCTCCTTGCTACTCTCTTCTCTCCAGGTTTTTGGGATACCACTCTTTCCTGATTTTCCTGCTACCTATTTAACTGCTCCTTCTGTGTCTCCTTTGCTGGATCCTCCTCTGAATCACACTATCTAACCAGAGGTGTCCCTCAGGGTTATATCCTGGATACTCTTCTCTTCTTCCTCTATATTACTTCACTTGGTGATTTCATATGCTCCCATGGATTTTATTACCATCTTTATGCTAATGATTCTCAAATCTACCTTTCCTGCCCCAGTCTTTCCCCTGACCTCCAATCTTACTTCTCCAACTGCCTTTCAGATGCCTCAAAGTGGATGTCTAATATGTCAATACTCCCACTTTGCCTATTACTGTGAAAGGCAATTCCATCTCCTCCCCCTCTCCACTCTACTACCTCAGACTTACAACCTAGAAGTCATCCTGGATTCCTCACTATCTCTTACTTTCCATATCTGAGCTATTGCCAGGCCTATCAATTTTACCTATGAAACATTTCTAAAATATGCCCCCTTTTCTCCTCTGACATTGACACCACTCTCCAGCAGTCCCTTATCACCTCATACCTGAATTATTTCAATAGCCTGCTGGTGGGTCTGCCTGTGTCAAGTCTCTTCCTACTCTAATCCATTCCCCCTTCAGCTGATAAAGTAATTTTCCTAAAACATGGACCTAATCATGTCACTCTCGTATTCAATAAATTTCAGTGACTTCCTATTGCCTCCAGGAGCAAATACAAAATGTTATATTTGTCACTCAAAGCTTTTCATAATGTAGCCTCTTCCTACCTTTCCACTCTTCTTACACTTTACTCCCTGCCATATACTCCAATCCAGTTACTCTGGCCTCCTGGCTGTTTTAAGAAAAAGACTCTTCATCTCTTGGCTCCAGGCATTTTCTCTGACTGTCTCCCATCACTGAAATGTTCTTCCTCATCTACTCTATCTACTGACCACCCTAGCTTCTTTTAAGACCGAGCTACTAGAAACCTTCCCCAACCCCTCTTAATTCCAGTGCCTTCCCTCTTTTATTCCTATTTATCTTATACATAGCTTGCTGTTGTTGTTTAGACATTTTCAGTTGTGTCTGAATCTTCATGACCCCTCTTGGAATTTTCTGGCAAAAATATTTGAATGTTTTCAGTTTCTTTCTCCAGCTCATTTTACAGATGAGGAAACTGAGACAAATAGGATTAAGTGACTTGCCCAGGAATATACAGCTAGTAAATGCCTGAGGCTAGATTTGAACTCAGGAAAATGAGTCTTCTGGGCCCAGGCCCAGTACTCCATCCATTGTACCACCTAGCTGCCTTGTATACAGCTTGTTTTGCATATATTTATTTGCATGTCATCTCCGATATTAGATTATAAGTTCCTTGAATGCAAGGACTGTCTTTTGCCTCTTTTTGTATCCCCAGCATTTAGCACAGTAACTGGAACATAGTAGGTACTTAATAAATGTTTATTGAATTATTGAATTGAAAAAATATAAGGCAATGGACCCAACATGTGAGAAACAACACATTTTCCACCATCACACTGCCTCCTCGATGAACAGGATCTCAGAGAGCTCCTCATCATAAAAAAAAAGTTCCTCAAAAAACAAACAAAACTAAATGAACAAATAAAAAGAGAAGAAAGGGAGGATTATGACTGTTTTCACATATGAGTAGAATAGAGCCAGAGTAAAATGTTTATTCCCACACAAACTTTATCTTCAATGAGCTAATAGAGAATTTTAAAAAACTTATGAGCATATAAGCCATGAAGGAAAGAGATTTCATAATAAAGCAAAAGAAAAAATCAGAGAAAGAGGAAGAAGTAAATGAAATATAAAATTGAGCCATAAATGAATGTTGTACAAGTTAAGATAATAGTATAGAGACAGAGGATTCTTCCTGGCAAGAAGAGGGTACAGTAAAAAGACAGAGACAGGCAGACAAGCAATCAGGCTAACAGACATCTAGATAAATATATGAGAGGGAGAATAATAATTTAAATAAACTCAAATAACCTGGGATAAATCAGGAAACTAGGACTGAGATAGGGAGAGTCTGTTGAAGGAGAATGGAATCACATTAATGCAATCACAGCTAAGATTAGAAACCAAGTACTGATTTAAAATAATGTTTTACATATAGTAAGTGTTTAAGGATTGCTTTTTCTTTATTCGTTAAAAATGAATAGGCAGAGATCAATGTAAAATAATTAAATAAAGGAAAACACAAACCCAACAATTACATCACCTTAAATTTGACTGCATTACTCTCTCCAAATAACATGAAAGAGAACATTAGATTGGATATGAAAAAAAAATAATTAATTCCAAAAAGTCCCTTGTAGCTACAAAGCTAAGATCCTGAGATCCACATTCTAAGTACAAAGAAATATGCAGGAAAAAAAAGTGAGAGAATGAAGCAAAATTTTGTTATCTATTGAAGGAGTCTAAAAAAGCAAGACTGCAATCATAATTTCAAATGTGGCAATAACAGAAAGTCACATCATCAAGAGGGACAGGCAGAAAATCTATTTTATGCTCAATAGTATCATAGAAAATAAAAGTATAATATTAAATAGATATAAAAAATGGCATGGTATATAAATATATAAAAAGGTAGAAATATTGTAGATATCCTTTATAGACCACAACACAATAAAAATCAATATGAAGAAGGCAAACAAAATAACAGAACTAACTAACTAAATCCTAAATGAGGGAATTTGAGAACAATCATAGAGCTAACTAGTAACTATACAAAAGAATGATAATAAATAACAAAACATCAAAATTGAAAAGTCAAAAAAAAACTAAAGTAATTTTCAGAGGAAAATCTATTTTTTAAAATCTATTACAGAAATATTAAAAGTGATAATTAACTGAGCATGTAATGTTTTAAAACATACAAAATAAATCGATAAAAAACCAACAAAAGCACAAAAGGAGAAATTGAGAGGAAAAATAGATAAAATTTAAAGCAAAAAGACTATAGATAAAATCAAAAATTGTAAAAGAAAATCTACAAACCAGATGTGTAGATGAGACACAATTCCTTCTCTTACTGAGTTTATAACCTAGTAGTAAATAACCTAACTCACATAGATAGGTGGGAACATAACATTACATAATGGTGTATTAGATTGTTACACAAATAAGTGTTATATCAAGTCTTCAGTGTACAAGGTCTGATTTCCTGGTTGGGGTGGCAATTGGGTTGGGCTTTAATATGATAGACAAAGATGGAGAGAAAAGACATTCCAGGTATAAGCCTGAGAAAAGGTATGAGAATGAAGCATATGTTTAAAGCACAGAGAGTTGTTTATTTTAGTCGTACTAAAGAATTCATGGAGGAAGATAACATAAGACAGAAAAGGTAAGGAATTGAGACAACAAAAGCCATTGCCTGACACTTCAAAACAAGGGAATTTATTTCTCCCAAACCCAACCAATCTAATTCCTTAATTTTAACAATTTCAGTTTTTCAGGTACCCTCTGCCAAGCCCCTCTCCTTCTTTCATCCTAATCCCTGCTTGGGGAATACAGGACATTAAAGGAAGACTAGTAACTGTAGTTTGATGGCTTCAGAGCCCTGTTCAGGACTACTGTTGTGCTCATGACATTGCAGTATGCTTATGAAACCTGAACAGTATACCTGGGCCATGGCAGGAAATTGAATTGATTTCATTTGAATTGTCTTAGGAAGATTCTGAAGATCACCTGGCAAGATAAGGTACCAGACACTGAGGTCCTTTCTGCATCTAAACTGGCAAACATTCAAACTCTTACTGCAAAAAGTCCAACTTCAATGGGATGGCCATGTTGTTTGGGTGCCAAATGTACATTTACCTAAAAGACTATTTTACAGAGGACTCATACAAGCAAACACTCAGATGGAGGTCAGAAGAAGTGATACAAAGACATTATCAAGGGCTTTCTGACAAATGGGGGACGCTGCACAGACCATCCAGCATGGCATGCCCACATCAAAGAAGGTATTGTACCGTATGAGCAAAGAAGGATTGCAATAGCTCAAAAGAAACATGAAGTGTACAAGTTTAGAGACGTTTCCATTCCAAATGTTCATAAGGACTATTTGTGCCCAGCCTGTAGTAAAGTCTTCTGAACTCATATTGGTCTGATTAGCCACACTCAGGCACACAATACATTGACCCTGATGTAGTGATGTCATTTTGGTCCTCTTCAACTACAAAGGACAATAACCAGCCAACCCTGCCTAACATGGAACAGTAGAACATATGTTCAATTTTGAATGAGCATCCATGTTCAAATCTAGATTTGAACACTGCATCAGAAAATTACACCTGTATGACCTTAAACAAGTCACTGAATGTCTTTTTGCTTCAGTTTATTGGTGAAATGAGAAGGTTGGACTAGATAACCTATAAGGACCCTTCCAGTTCTAAATCTATGATTTTATGAACCATTTATAACTTGGGCCTGGAAGTCATGTCACCATACTACTATTGTGCAGAATCTCTCTTGGATCAGGTCTTATCGTATATAGCTGAAGCACCCCAATTCAATAGTCACCCTCATTCCTTTTCTATAGCACTCTCACTATACTCCATCATTACATACTGTTCTCAGTCTTCAAGTGCTACTCAGTCTTACTCCTCAGAAGGTACTCACCACAAATTCTAGGCCTCTATCAACACTCTCTTAAGCACCACTCATACAATTTTGTCTCTCATATTCTTCACCTGACCAATATTAACTCACAAATAGACCATATGAAAGTGTAAGCCAATCTTCCACACATAGGATACTTCACAAGATCTGGAATCTATTTGCATCTACTTTCTCCCCTTTGAAGTCAGTGTTATTTCAAATTCCTAGCAACTTCAGATGGGATCCTAATGATACAATGTATGAAAAGTATTTGGCAAATTTTAAAGCTATGTGTCTGTCAGTTATTGTTATTGTCATCATCATCAATAGTATAAAAATTAACTTCTGCATTCACTTTATTCAGGGTCCATCACAGAGATACGGGCAGGTACATATTTTATAAAATATTGCTATTTGATGATTGTTATTCAGTTTACAACATCATTGAATCCAATAAATATTTATGAGTACTGCCTACTGGAACTCCTTTGCTTTCTCCATAATCCAGTGAATCTTGGCAACTTGTTCTCTAGCTCCTCTGCCTCTGCAAAAACCAGTGTGCTCTTCTGGTAATTCTCAGTTCATATACTGCTGAAGCCATATTCTATCACCTCCACTAGTCTTATTGTTAGCAATACTTCTTAGGGCCCACTTGACTTCATTCTCCATGATATCTGGCACTAGATCTGCTTCTTTGACTACACCAAAGCCTTTGACTGTGTGAATCACGACAAAATGTGGCAAGTCCTCGCAGAGATGGGAGTGCCAGATCATCTTACTTGTCTCCTGAGGAACCTGTATGTGGGCTAACAGTTAAAACCAAACATGGAAAAACTGATTGGTTGAAGGTTAAAAAAGGAGTACAACAAGGCTGTATCCTGTCACCTTATTTAACTTATATGCAGAGTACATCATGGGAAAAGCCAGGTTAGACAAATCAAAAGCTAGAATCAAATATTCCAATGGAATCATTGAGAGACTTCCTCTAATGGCAGAAGGTAAAGAAGAATTAAGAAGTCTCTCAGTGAGAATGAAAGAAATGAGTGTAAAAGCTGGCTTGAAGTTTAACGTCAAAAACACTAAGATGTTGGCAACCAGTCTCATCACTTCCTGGTCAAAAAATAAAAAAGAGGGAGAAGGAATGGAAGCGGTGTCAGATTTTATATTCTTGGGCTCAAAGATCACTGCAGATGGTGACTACAGCCATGAAATTAAAAGACACTTGTTTTTTGGAAGGAAAGCTATGGAAAATTTGGATATTATTTTTTTCTTTTTTAGCAATTGGGGTTAAGTGACTTGCCCGGGTCACACAGCTGGTAAGTGTCAAGTGTTTGGTCTGAGGCCGGATTTGAACTCAGGTCCTCCTGACTTCAGGACTGGTGGTGCTCTGTCCACTGTGCCGCCTAGCTGCCCCTGGACAGCACATTAAAAAGCAGCTACATCGTCTTGCCGACAGAGGTCAATATAGTCAAAGCTATGGTTCTTCTTTATGACTGTGAGAGGTAGACTATGAGGGAAGCTGAGTGCTGTAAAATTGACACTTTTGAATTGTGGTGCTGGAGAAGATTTGTAAGAGTCCTTGGATAGCAAGGAGATCAAGTCAGTCAATATTTACAGAAATTAATTCAGACTATTCACCGGAAGGTCAAATATTGAAGCTGTAGCTTAAGTACTTTGGCTATGTAATTAGAAGACAGGACTCATTGGGAAAGACCCTAATGTTGGGAAAGATTGAAGGCAAAAGAAAAAAAGGGAAAGCAAAGGATGAGCATCACGGAAGCAATGAACATGAGCTTGTACAGACTTTGGGAGAAGATAGGAGAGGAGAGAAGGACTAGGCATGCATGAAGTCAAGAAGAATCAGACATGACTGAACTACTAGACAATAACACTGCCTACTGAGTACAAGACTATTAGACAATAGGAATACAAAAATGAAACATGGTAGCCCAACCCTCATAGAGTTAATAGTCTAACGTTCAGGGGATAGAGCATGATATAACCTGTACCTAAATATAAAAGAAGGTACAATATTGTAAGGGCAAAGCAAAGATTTAGGCACATTCATGTAAAATATGAATAGGAATATGAATTTGCTTTCACCTGGAGAGGTCAAAGAAGTCTTAATGAAAGAGAGCCTCTGAGTTGAGTTTTAAAGGAAAGGAAGAATTTCATCAGATGAAAATGGAGGGAAGGAACTCCACTCAAGTGCAGTAGAAAATGCGGCAAACGGATAGACGTACAAAAGGACAGAACAGGAAGGGAGGACTGAGATTAGCCTAGCTTTGCTGACAAGTTACTTATGCAAAGAGCAGCATTATGAGATAAAAAATGGAATCAGAATAGATTTGAGCCAGTAGGTGGAAAGCTGGATCAGAAATTATATCATATTAACATTAATTATATTAAATTAATGTAATTTATATTATATTAACAGCTTTCTAATATGCTGTCCAGATTTGCCATAGCTTTCCTTCCAAAAAGCAGGACCTGGCACATCAATTGACAAAAAAAAATCATTTTAAATACAAATAATTACAAGATAAAATTCTAAATTGAAATAAATCTTTTCATCCTACTGTCTCTATTTACTTTGCCTTATGGATAAAAAAAAAAAAAGCACTATATCAATTGACTTAGCCTGGCTCTTTGAAGCATTCTTAAAATCTAGTCTTTCTATTAAGTAGGCAATAATGACTCACTGAGAGTGTCAGAGGTAGAGGAAAAATCAAGCAAGAAAACAAGCATGTAGTAAATGTCAACTATGTGCATTCTACATATATCTAACAAACAGAGATTTAATTCAGTGCATGCCTTGAAACCAGCATTATATATATATATGTATATATATATATATATATATATATATATATATATATATATATATATATATGTATATATATAATATGTATATATATATATATATATATATGAAGGACTTGAAGATATGAAAACAAACAAGCAATTGTGGCTGCCCTCAAGAAACTTAGTGGAGGATCAGCATAATTACTTAAGAAACAACATAGAGAATGAGTTGAAGAGGAAATATATCAGAGTCAGGAAGACCACTTAGGAGGTTACTTTGATAGTACAGAGGAAAAAAGAAGTAATTATTAGATTAATGTATAGCTGTGCGAGTGGAAAAGGCTCAACTATTATCTGTAGTGTTAAACACATCCATGAAAATTATGCTTTTGTGCACTTCTGGGGCACAGATAGCTGAATTCCCAAACCACAAGTCATTATGACATCACATTCCAGTACTGTGCCCAGAAAGGTATTCTAATATTACATTCACAGTGGCTTTCCATATCATTAAAAGCAAACAAGCAGAGGGGGCCAAGAATCAAGGAAGAAACCTTAAATTTCCACCTTTATGTCCTCTAATATCTTATCATCACTGCATGTTTCACATAGGAAGCAAAGGGGAGTGCAAGACAGGGGATTGAAGTTTCGTGAAAATATTACTTATCTTAAGAGAAAATGTTACTTTTTTCTTTGCCAGAGTGCAAGAGCAATTTTATGCACAACAGATGTGAATATCCAGATGGATAATGATACTTAGGCTTAATGAGTCTACCCATGCAACCTAGTCTCAGGATCTAAAGACAGCAAAATCTAAGAAACAGTAGCAAAAACGAGGCATGGGATTATGTGTGAAGTGTAGAAACTGAGCCACCTAACCTCATCTGACAAGTAGTCAGCTCCCTGAGCTTCAGCCTGATGTTTTGTCTGTGGGGATTGTAACCTCTGGCTTCATCAAAGAAGCTAATTATTGATAAAGCCTGTTAGAAGGGATTAGAACTGACAGCTTAATTCTCTACTTAGTTGTGACAACATTGATGTTTAGAAATTTCACCAAGTAGTGTCAGAAAGGCTTCAAGCACATAAAATGAGGCCTTTCAGGTTACAGAAGGAAGACCAGAAGATCCTTTAATGTGTAATGTGAGTCTATTCATAGAGATAAAATCTATGGGTGAGGAGTTGATTCGGAAGCATCAAGGCCAGCAGACCACAAGTTTAGCAAACTATAACACCCAGGATACTTGGTGACCTTCTATATACCTTCTCTCTTTTTCTTATTTTTCTTTTTCTCTCTTCCCCTCCCCTATGCCTCCTCTGCATATCTCCTGTTACCACTTTTTGACAGCTCCCTTATTTTCTTTACTTATTTTCCTTCCAGTATTTAAACTGCCCCATTGGGGATACTCAAGACCAGACCCGAACAACTTGGCAGTAGGTAGGGTCCAAATAAAATAGGCTAAACTTCTTTGGGCCACAGATAGGTTTTTAACAGTTCACTTTCCAGATAAACGTAACTAGAGATAGACTGATGATGGTTAGTTGCCACGGGTCACATTGCAAACAGGAGAGAGTATGCAATGGCGGACTGCAAGTAGCCTGCAGGCCATATGTTGTGCAGGTCTGCACAAGACTATGGATATTGTTGATCCTTGACAAAGAGGTGGGTGTGGTATATTGAAAAATAGCTGGACTTGGACTTAGAAAACCTGAGTTCAAATCAAGGTTTGCTAACCATGTGACCATAGCCTAAGTTTTCTCATCTGTTAAATAGGTGTGTGCTTTTTAAAGGCAGCTAAGGAGCACAAAGCATAGAGGCTGAAAGTCTGAAAGACCTGAGTTCAAATCCAGCCTCAGACACATATTAGTTGCTAAACCTCCATCCTTCTCAGTTTTCCCATTTGTAAAATGGGCTATATAAATGTTAGATGTTATTATTGCTTATACATTTACTGCCTATCTCATAGGACTGTTATAAGAAAAGAAAGATATCAAGAGATAGTATGGAATAATTGAACACATGGAAGCTAACATGGCAGCCAGGTGGTGCAGGGGATAGAGCACTGTGCTTTGAGTCAAGGAGACTTGAATTCAAATCCAGCCTCAGAAATATCTTAGCTATGTGACCCTGGGCAAATCACTTCACCTCTGTTTGCCTCCATTTCCTCATCTATAAAATGGAGATAGACCAAACTGGCAGACTAGAGAAGCATTCACCTAAACTCTTCCAAATTCCTGTAAACTGTAAAATAATGCCTCAAATTGAATTCTGAAGCAGCAGAACCAACAAAGGGTCAGGCAAAATTATTTTTCAGCCCAAGACAACTTAGAAAGTTGGCAGGAAAGGTCTGTGGTGGTTGGGACATGGAGCTGCAATGCCAGCAGCAGGCCTTAGAAGTAGCTGCATTGGTGGCAGAAACAGTCTCAGGAGCTCTCAGCTCATTGACCTAAGGGTAGGTCAACTGGTCAGAAGGAGACTACAGGGGACCCTTCACAGGTGTTGAGTTCAGGACCTTGTTGCATTGCTGGTACACATTTCTGGGACACAGTCTCAGGGCCAAAAGGAGCAATAGCACTTGTGGCCACAGGGGAGCAGGGACCCTGGGTTGTGGTTCCAGGGCAGAGAAGAGTGCTTATGGTCACTCAGATGGGAGCAGGCACCCTGGTCTCAATTCTAAGACAGAAGGGAACACTAGAAATTGGGGCTGCAAAAGAGCAAAGGACCTACCTGGTCATCATCCCAGAGCCAGGAGCAGTGGTAGTGCTAGTGGCTGCCTGAGAACAAGGTCCCTTTCTGGGTAAAGACTAGAACATAGGCCAAGAGAATAGTGACCACACCTCTCCTTAGATCATACCAGCCTGGAAGTAAAATGTACAGATCCCTAGAACTAGCTCTGACAACAGCAACAACAAAAAAAAGTCAGAAAATTTCAACAGTGCCTCCTCTACCCTGGTGGCAGAGCCCAATTTTAACATAAAGTCAAAAGTTAAGAAATTGGCTGGAAACAAAAAAAGTTAGCATGCAACATAAAGGAACCTGACCATAGAAATTTACTATATTGACAGGAAAGATCAATATACAAACTCAGAGGAAGACAACAAAGTCAGAACTGCTGTATCCAGAGCATCAAAGAAAATGTGAATTGGTCACAAGCCCAAAAAGAATTCCTAGAAAAGTTGAAAAAGGATTTTTAAAATCAAATAAGAGAGGTAGATGGGGAAATGAGAAAACGAAGGAGAGTGGTGCAAGAAAATTATGAAAAGAGAGGTAACAGCCTGGTAAAGGAGGCATAAAAAAAATACTGACCAAAATAACAATTTAAAAAGCAGAATTGGCCAAATGGAAAAAAGGTGCAAAAATTTACTGAAGAAAAACAACTCCTTAAGAATTAGAATTGGAGGGGCAGCTAGGTGGCACAGTGGATGGAGCACTGGCCCTGAAGTCAGGAGACCCTGACTTTGAATCCAGCCTCAGACACATAACACTCACTAGATGTGTGACTCTGGGCAAGTCACTTAACCCCATTGCCTAGCCAAAAGAAGAAGAAGAAAGAAGAAGAAGAAGAAGAAGAAGAAGAAGAAGAAGAAGAAGAAGAAGAAGAAGAAGAAGAAGAAGAAGAAGAAGAAGAAGAAGAAGAAGAAGAAGAATTGGGCAAGTGGAAGCCAATGTTTCCATGAGACAACAAGAAACAATAAAACAAAATCAAAAGAATGAAAAATACAAGAAAATGTGAAATAACACATTGAAAAACAACTGACGTGAAAAAATAGATCCAGGAGGGAAAACTTAAGAATTGTTGGACTACCTGAAAGCCATGATCAAAAAAAAAGCCTGGAAATATTTCAAGAAATTATCAAGGAAAATTGACCTGATATCCTGGAAACAGAGGGAGGAAATGGAAAGGGAAAGAATCCATCGATCACCTCCTAAAAGAGATTCCAAAATTAAAATTACCAGGAATATTGTAGCCAAATTCCGGAGTTTCCAGGTCAAGGAGAAAATGCTGCAAATAGCCAGAAAAAAATATAATTCAAATATCATGGAACTACAGTCAGCATAAAACAAAATTTAGCAGCTTCCACATTAATGAATCAGAGGATTTGGAATATGATATTCAGGAAGACAGAAGAGCTAGGCTTACAACAAAGAATAACTTATCCAGCAAAATTTATATACTCCATTGGGGTGGAGGGAGCAAACAGAAATTTAATGACATAGACAACTTTCAAGCATTCTTCATGAAAAGACCAGAGCTGAATAGAAATTTTGACTTTCAAATACAAAACTCAAGAGAAGTATACAAAGGCAAATAGAAAAGAGAAATAATGAAGGTATCAATAATATTAAGATGTTCATATTCCTATATGGGAATGGGATAATTATAACTCTTAAGAACTTTATCATTATTAAGGTAGTTATAAGGAGCATACATAGACAGAGGTCAAGGTGGTGAGTTGACTATGAGAGAATGATTTCAAAAAATAAAATTAAAGGGTGAGAAAGAGGGATACCCTGGGAGAAAAAGCAAGGGAGAAGAAGAATGGGAAAAATTATCTCACACAAAAGAGGCATGAAAGGAAGAACTTGTACAATGGAGAGGAAGATAGGAGTGGTGAGCAACACTTGAATCTTATTTTTCATCTGGATTGGCTCAAAGAGGAAATAACATACACACTCAATTGGGTATAGAAATCTATCTTACCCTACAGGGAAGTAAGAGGGGAAGAGGATGAGAGAAGTTGAAGAGATCTGATAGAAGACAGGCCAGATTAAAAGAGACAGTGTTCAAAAACTAAACAGATTTGTGAAGAGAGACAGGGTAAAAAGAGGGAGAGTGAAAAAGAAAGGGAGGGGGGAAATAGGTCGGAAGGAAACTTACAGTTAATAACCATAAGTGTGAATGGGAAGAACTTGCCCATAAAACAGAAGCAGACCAGAATGCAACAGTATGTTGTTTACAAGAGACACGCTTGAAACAAAGAACCCACAAAAAGAGGACAGGAGAGGAATCTGTTATACTTCATCTGAGGCTCTAAAAAATAAAAAGGAAGGGGTAGCAATCATATTCTTAGACAAATCAAAATAAAAATAGTCCTAATTAAAAGGGATAAGCATGGAAACTATATTTTGCTCAAAGATAATGATACTTCATAGATAATGAAGTAATATCAATAGTAAACACATATGCACCAAAGGTAATACCATTCAAATTCCTAAAGGAAAATTTAAATTACAGGATGAAATAGATAGTAAACATATACTAGTGGGAGACCTCAACTATCCCCTCTCAGAACAAGATAAATCTAACCATAAAGTGAACAAAAAATAAATTAAGGAGATGAATACAATTTTATTTAAATATGGGAAAGAACTCTGGAGAAAATCGAATGGGAATAGAAAGGAATATACCTTTTTTCTCAGCTCTAAGTGGCACCTTCACAAAAATTGAACATGTAATATAGGGCATTAAAACTCACAACCAAATTTTAAAAAAGCAGAAATATTAAATATATCCTCTTCAGACCATAATAAAATAAAAATTATATTCAATAAAAGTTTGCAAAAACATAGATTTAAAAGTCATTGGAAAGTAAATAATCTAATCCTAAAGAATGAGTGGGTCAAAGAACAAATCATAGGAACAATCAATAATTTCATTAAAGAGAATGATGAGACAACATACTAAAATTTATGGGATACAGTCAATATAGTACTTATGGGAAACTTTATATCTCTGAATGTTTACATTAATAAAATAAAGAGCTAACAGATGAATTGGGCATGCAACTAGAAAAAGAACAAATTAAAAAACCCCAATTAAACACCAAATTGAAAATTTTGAAAATCAAAGGAGAGATTAATAAAATTGAAAATAACCTTTGAACTAATAAATAAAACTAGGAGGTGGCTTTATGGGGGAGATAAAATAAATTAAATTGATTAAATTGTTTTTTTTAATTACTTTGCCAAATTATCAGTATCAAAAATGAAAAGGGTGAATTCCCCACTAATGAAGATTAAACTAAAGCAATTATTAAAAGTTATTTTGCCCAATTATATTCCAATAAATGTAACAATATTAGCAAAATGGGTGAATGCTTAAAATACAATTGCCCAGATTAATGGAGAGGAAATAGAATACTTAAATAACTCTGTCTTAGTAAAAAGAAATCAAACAAACGATAAATGAGCTCCCTAAGAAAAAATCTCTAGCAACAGATGGATTCACAAGTGAATTCCACCAAACACTGAAAGGATAATTAATTCCAATACTATGGAAAAATAGCAAAGAAGGAGTTCTACCAAATTCCCTTTACAACACAAATACAATGCTTATACCTAAACCAGGAAGAGCAAAAAAACACAGAGAAGAAAACTATAGACCAATTTCCCTAATGAATATTGACAAAAAAAATTTAAATAAAATACTAGCAAGGAGATTACAGCAATATATTACTAAGATTATACACTATGACCAGGTGGAAATTATACCGAATTTCAAAGCTGGTTCAATATTAGGAAAACTACTTCTATCACATGACTAATATGGAAATGTTTTACAGGTGAGAGGGAATGAATGAATCTTACTCTCATGTAATTAATTAATAAAAAATAAAATGAAATAAAAGCTACTATAGCCATATGAAAGAAAAAATGCTCTAAATCACTATTGATTAGAAAAATGTAAATTAAAATGACTCTGAGGTACCAATTGGCACTTATCACATTAGCTAACATGACAGAAAAGGAAAGTTACAAATGTTGGGGGGGAGGCAGGAAATTGGGACACATTCATTATTGATAGAGTTGTGAACTGATCCAACCATTCTGGAGAGCAACAACAACAAGAAAGTGGAAGGAGAGGAAGTGGAGGTATCTAATGTAGATGAATTCTCCAAGCAGGCTAGCTGAAAAGAGAACTAGTTATACGATAATGGCTAGCAGGGATGATTTTGATCAAGTGAAGGATCATTAAAAATGAATATTTGTAGGGAGCAGGGAAGGAGTCCTAGGTAGTAACAGAATGAAGATATGAGAGAGGATGGGGATGATAGTAGGCGAAATCTGCTGGAGAAGACAAGAGGCAATAAGATCAAGAGTGAATTGGGCTCATCCTCCTAGCATTGCCATCTGTTAGAAAAGCTTAGTTGCAAAAAATTCCTCCTTCTGCCAGCAGACTCTGAGAAGCCCAGCAGCTCTCAAACTCGTAACATGTTCACCACAGAAAAATTCATCTTTCATAATCATTATTTTATTCCCTCTGTTCAGGAAAGAAATACAAGCAGAATAAAGAGTTAGGAACCTTAGGTCTAGTCTCAGACTTACTTCAGAAGCATGTAGATTAATTGCCATATGGGAGCAACTTCCATGGTTAGGGGAGGGACGCCTCCCTCCCCCTCAAAGGAAATCTAAGAAAGAGCCTCACAGAGTTCCCACAGTCTTAATTCAATCAGAGAGAGAGTCAGGGGGTGAAGTCAATTCTTTTTGTTGTTGTTGTTGTTTTTGGCTAGCCAATGGAGTTAAGTGACTCGCCCAGGGTCACACAGCTAGTGAGTGTTTTGTTTCTGAGTCTGGATTTGAACTCAGGTCCTCTTGAATCCAAGGCCGGTGCTCTATGCACTGTGCCAACTAGCTGTCCCTAGTCAATTCTTTTAAGGTCTATATAAAGCAGGCCTTTCTCAGATGAGTGGCCAATCCCCTTTGCTATTGTGAGGAAGACTGAGGGATTGACATATCAGCCCCAAGTCCTTTAGTACTGAGTACATGTGTCCTAGGAAATGGGCAGAAGGAGCTAAGCTCAGCTCCACCCATGGACCATGAGGAGTATTCTACCCCCACTATACGTTACCATGAAAACCCAGAACCTTTTACGTGTCAAGGTGACAAAAATGAAATTGTAGTTAGTCAACTTTTCACATACTCTTTTCAGCATCCATCTGTATGTAATTCCAAATGCTTTAATTACTGTAACTCATTAATCTATGATATCCCCATGATGCCAGTTAGAAAGACAATTATTTGTGCTTCTTTGGCAGAGAAACTGAGGTACAGGATGACATCCCAAGGTCCACACAGCAAGCAGCTTACAGAATGAATAATAAACCCCCAGCTTCCTATTCTTCATGCAGTTTATCATCCCACTGTCTTCCAATTAAGGAGTTACTTGGCACCTACACAAAAACTGACCATATATTAGGGCATTAAAAACCTTACAATCACAAGCAAAAAGGAAGAAATATTAAATGCATTCTTTTCAGATTATGATACAATAAAAAATTACATGTAATAAATGGCCATGAAAAGATAGATTAAAAATTAATTGGGGGGCAGCTAGGTGGCACAGTGAATAGAGCACCAGCCCTGAAGTCAGGAAGACCTGAGTTCAAATCCGACCTCAGATCAAACACTTGACACTTACTAGCTATGTGACCCTGGACAAGTCACTTAACCCCAATTGCCTAAAAACAAAAACAAAAACAAAAACAAAAATTAATTGGAAGCTACATAATCTAATACTAAAGAATGAGTGGGTCAAACAACAAATCATAGAAACAATCAATAATTTCATCGAAGAGAATGACAACGATGAGACAACATATGAAAATGTATGGGATGGAGCCAAAGAAGTACTTAGGGGAAATTTTGTGTCTCTAAATGCTTACATGAACAAAATAGAGAAAGTCAAGATCAATGAATTGGTCATGCAATTAATTTAAAAAGCTAGAAAAAGGAACAAATTAAATACCAAGTAAGAAATTCTGAAAATCAAAGGAGAGATTAGTAAAACTGAAAGTAAGAAAACTAGTGAATTAATAAATAAACTAAGAGCTGGTTTTATGGGGAAAAAAGAATAAAATAGATAAACCTTTGTTAATTTGAGTTTTAAAAGAAAGAAGAAAACTAAATCACCACCAATGAAGATGAAATTGAAGCAATAATTAAAAGGTTTTTTCCCAGCTGTATGTCAATAAATCTGACAATCTAAGTGAAATGGATGAATTTGCAAAAATGTAAATTGCCCAGATTAACAGAAAAGGAAATAAAATATTTAAAGAACCCCATTTTAGAAAGAGAAATTGAATATGCCATCAATGAACTCCCTAAGAAAAATATCCAGGGCCAGATGGATTTACAAATGAATTGTACTAAATATTTGAAGAACAATTAATTCCAATACTATATAAACTATTTGGAAAAAAATAGGTGAAGGAGTTCTACCAAATTCTCTTTATAACACAAATATGATGCTGATATCTAAACCAGGAAGAGCCAAAACAGAGAAAGAAAATTATGGACTAATTTTCCTAATGGAAATTGATGCAAAAATTTTAAATAAAATATTAGCAAAGAGATTGCAGTAACTTATGAGGATAATACACTATGACCAGTTGGGGTTTAGACCAGAAATGCAGGGCTGGTTTAATATTAAGAAAACTATCAGCATAATTGACATATCAATACCAAAATTAACAGAAACAGAAATCATATGATTATCTCAACAGACCTATTCCTATTAAAAACACTAGAGAGTATAGGAATAAATGGAGCTTTTCCTAAAATGTTAGTAGTATCTATCTAAAACCATCAACAAACATTATCTGTAATGGGGATAAGCTAGAAGCATTCCCAGTAAGATCAGGGGTGAAACAATGATGCTCATTATCCAGGATAGATTTTTAAATTATTCACTGAAGAACACAATTTTGAAATAGATAATGATTAATTGGTTAATAATTTTCCCAAACACCTACACTGCTACAATTGTTCCAGGTATTGTCCTCCTGGATTAGGAGTAGGTGGCAGTTATGTTCATATTTCCTGGATCATTTAGGATGTGATTTCTGTTTCCTAATATTAAACCACCCCTAATTTTACTCAATAAAGTTAGGTCTAATGATAAGCCAAATTGACACGCCCCTCCTACATACTGGCTAATTCTCACCAGCTGTACAAAGCTATTTTAAAAAATCCTTCTCAAAGATAAATGCCCATTACCTACACATTCAGAAAAATTTCAGAGAGCCTTCTTTCACTTCTCCATTACTTTCTTCCAAAAGATTCTCTTGCTCTAAGTTAGTCACTGGTATGGCTACCTTTAGTTCTCCAAACTAGCATAGAAATTTTCAGAGCTTTTGAAGCCAATTTCTAATCAAATTTAGGGCTCCAGGAATGACTGATAGTTTTTCAAAGAGGCTCCTTTGGTGTCAGGGAGGGGATCCTGAAAAACAAAGACTATTGATTTTTCAAGTTCTTCCTGATTCATTTGGAAAATGTTTGAATCAGTCTTAAAAAATATTTATAATCCTAGTTCAGATCTTCATTACCTCTCCAAGTCCTCTATTGTAAGAGGTACCTGAAGATATCACCTCCAGTCTCAGAGAACATTAGATTTGGTATCAAAAGATGTAGGTTGAAATCCTAACTCTACTACTTTCCTCTTGTGTGACCTTGAGCAAGTCATTCCTCTTTGGACCTCATCTCATTCATATAAAATAATGGGGTGGGATTACATCACCTTTAATGTCCCTTTTATACAAGTTTTGTTGTTTCTTTCTTTTTCTTAAAATACTTTCCTGGCAAACCAGAACCTACTAAATAAAGTGCTAATTCCATAGCTTAACATTCAAGGCACTCAGCAATGAGGTTCCAGGCTCTTTCCAGCCATATTTCCAACTGTCTCCTTCTTCTGCCTTGTACTTTCATCAAAGATCTCACCTTCAAGAACCTCTGAATTTCCAACTAATTCTCAATCTATCATTGTCTGCATTAGTCCCATGATTTCTCACCTTTGTGCCTTTCCAGCAATGGCTTCCCTTCACATCTTCACATTTTAAAAGCCCAGCTTGAGCACATCGTCCACAACAACCTGATCTTGCCATCCTGTAAATTCTCACAGATAGTACCTTATACTTCTTACATCCCTCCATGTACTTTCACACTTCTCATGTTTTTTTTCTTTGTTCCTCACACCAGATGTTCTATTCTCACTTATCTTTCTACCTGCCTCAGCATTTCGCACAATGCTTTGCATAGGGGAGGAGAGATTAAAAGGCTGATAATTAAAATATGTGATATGCTTTTTTTTTAATCTGTTTTTATGACATCTCTTTCTTGGTTCTTCTGCTATCTGGTTGACTACTTCTCAGTCTCCCTTGCTGGGAGTTATGCTCACTAACCAGAGGTGTCACCCAAGGCTCTGTCTTATGCCCTCTTCTCTTTTCCTTCTATACTATTTTGCTTGGCAATCTTGCAAGCTCCCATTGATTCAGTTGCCTCTATGTAGATGATTTTCAGATTTATTTGCTCAGCCCCAACCTCTCTTCTGACTTACAGTCTCAACTGCTTCTTAGACATCTTAAACTGGATTTTTAGTAGACATACTAAATTCAACACGTCTAAAACTGAACTCATTGTCTTTCCAACCAAACCTTCCCTTACCTTCTGAACTTTCTTATTACTATCAAGGGTACCACCATCCTCTCAGTCACTCACATTCACAACTTCAAAATCATCCTTGAATTCATGTTCTTTCTCACCTCTCATATCTGATCTGTTGCCAAATCCTGTCAATTTTACCTTTATAACAACTCTCACATACACCTTCTTCTCTCTTCTTATACTACTGCCACACTGGTACAGGCCCACATCACCTCACACCTGTTCAACTGTAATAGCATACTGGTTGGTCCCCTGCCACAAGCCCACAAGCATTCTAATCCATCTTCTATTCAGCTGTCAAAATGACCTTCCATGGATAAAATTTTGGTATCAAAAATGATATCAAAAGCAGAAAGTTTTGGAACCAAAGCAGGTTTATTGAGTTCACCAGCAAAGGGGTCCCCCTATATGGGCAGAAAGAACAAAAGGATTTCTTACTGTTTCAGCAGAAAGAGAAAGAGGTTACAAACAGTCCAGAGGGTGCAATACCAGCAGGGTTAGGGATACACAAAATGGAGGTGCTTTAGTATACCTGCATTTCCTAATGTACAGATCTGACCATGTACCTCTTATTCAATAAATTTCAGAGATTCTCTGTTAGATCTAGGACCAAATATAGCATCTTTGGTTTGGCTTTTAAAGCTTTTCATAACCTAGTCCCTTCACAGCTGTGAAGTTTGGATTCAGGCAAAGGGCCTAGCAAGGCCACAGGTTCCCACCCTTGAACTAGTCCCTTCATACTTTTCCAGTCTTCTTATGCCTTACTCCCCTCCATCTACTTTCTTAGAATAAGTCACTTAATGTGGCTTCGATTCATCTCCTCACACTGGGTATATTCATTGACTATCTCCCAAGTACCAAATTCTCTCCCTCTGCATCACCATCTCCATGCTTTCCTGGCTTCCTTTAAGTCTCAGCTAAAGCCCTGCCTTCTGCAAGAAAGCCTTGGCCAATCTTCTTTAATCTTAGTGCCTTCCTTCTAAGAATACCTCCAATTTATCATATATACACACACATGTATGTATGCATATATAATATATGCATATGTGTGTTCATACACACATATGTGTATGTGTGTGTATGTGTATATACATATACACTTGTATGCATATATATTACTGTTATATAGTTATGTGTATGTTTTCTCCCCCATTAGCCTGTGAGGTCCTTGAGAGAAAAGACTATTTTTTGCCTTTCTTTGTCTACCCACCAAATAGTATAGTTCCTGGGCCATAGTAGATCTTTAATAAATATTTGTTGCTTTTATTTGATAATAAGAAGCTTCTAGTAAAGAGAGGATATTTATTCTACCCATTTAGACCAACAATTATTCTGTAATTTACTGCTGTAAATTTACTGCTGTAATTTAGCTGCCTAAAATGTTGAGTGGTTAAGCGTCAGAAGCAGAATTTGAATTCAGCTCTGACTACAATGTCAGCTCTCTATCCATTACTGCATTGCATCTGATCTTGCACGTGATGGGTACTTATTTATTATTTTATGTTATTTTGTTATATCATATTATGTATTACAGTGGGTATTTATTCTATTGAGTTAGACTATTAAATTGCCATCATTTTCTATTGTCAGGATGAACCTACATACTATTGAGTATTTCCGTTTTTTATTTTATTCATTAGGAAGTTTTATTTTCTCCAATATGAAAGTATATTTCAATATTCCATTAAAATAAAGCATACTTTAATTCTGCATTTAAGTATGTGCACCTAAGGCAGCTAGGTGGCACCGTGGATAGAGTGCTGGGCCAGGACTCAGGAAGACCTGAGTTCAAATACAGCCTCAGATACTTACTAGCTGTATGACATTGGGGGAGTCACTTAACCCTGTTTGCCTCAGTTTCCTCATCTGTAAAATAAGCTGGGGAAGGAAATGGCAAACCACTCCTATATCTTTGCAAGAGAACTCTAAATGAAGAATGAGATACAACTGAAATGAATCAACAACAACAAACACTATAAGTTACAGAGCACTGTATTTGTAGAGGGATTTCCTCAAAATAACAGGTTCAGTCTCTAAGCCTATTCAAATATTAGCCCAAAGAAAACCATTCCAAATGTAGTTCAATAGATCATCATTTCAGTTCTTTTCACTATTGGCAAAGTGATTTTCCTAAAGCATAAGTTGGCCTGTGTCAACTCCCTATTCAGTAAACCCCAGGAGTTCTCTGTTACCTCTGTGATCAACTGCAAAGTCCTTTGCTTAGCCTTTAAAGCTCTTCACAAGCTGACACCATCTTACTTTTCAAATACTTTACCATAAAGCAGTACTGGCCTATCTGCTGTTTCTTGCAGATAAAACTTTCTTTATCTCCTGTCTTCATACCTTTGCAATGGTCCCTTCCCATGCTCAGAATGTTCTCTCATCCATCTTCCAAGCTTAGTTAAAATACCTAGCTTCTTTTGAGACTTAGTTCAAGTGCCACCTCCTTTAAGAGTTCTTTCCATATCTCCCCAGCTGTTAGTGCCATCCCCTACAAGGTCACCTGCATTGCTTCAGTATTTCTCTTGCATGCTGTGATTTTTACATGTGGTTTCCCCCATTAGAATGTGAGCTTCTTGATGGCAGAAACCAATTTTTGCTTTTTCTCTGTGCTTTTTCCCAGTGCTTAGCACAATGTTTGAATTAAGTAAGTACTTAATAAATGATAATAAATTATTTGTTGACTGGGTTGGGCACTACTTCCATGAAGACAAATTTCCACCCATCCACAATTGTCACCTAGGGCAAGTCTTATCCATGTTTTCTTATAGATCATCTACAAAAGACTTACTCAACCCAGGCCTTCTGTTGGTTCTTCTAACATTTTGTGAGTACTGGTCAGCATTCATCATCATCCTCATTATCAGATAGCTATTATTTATATACCATTCTAAGGTTTTAATGCTTACAACAACCCTTATTATCTCCATTTTATAAAAGAAGAAAATGAGTCAAGCAGAGGTTAAATGACTTTATCAGAGTCACACAACTGGTAAGTTCCTGAAGCTGGATTTAAAGTCAGGTCTTCCTAACTCCAGATCCAAACTTCTATCCACTTAGCCACATACTTGTTATTCAAGCTATTAGTATTATTCCTTACTTTCATGATATAACTGGCCCATTTCCTTTTCTAATTTTTTCTAATGTTACATTTACTGAATGATAGCCATTATACCACCTATGCTTAACCCATCATTGTTAATATATTGCCATGTGTATGTGCCCACAATTCTTTCTATTGACATTTGGGTCACTCAAACTGACTTTATAGTCTTAAGAATTCCAAGAAGTACAATCATACAACATTATTTGGAGTACATTGCTTTTATAAAGGTGATTTGTTTTTGTTTGTTTGTTTGTTTTGATAGAGAGTAGCTTGGAGTCATTTGAAACAGTATGCAACTTCTTAAGTAAAATCCAATATGCTATTCCTCCTGTGAAATTCTAGGACCAACTCAATGTCCATTTGCTATATCTGTCCCAGATATAGGCAGTATTCATAAACTAAGGGCTGACTATCCAACTACTTATAGCAAGGACAAAAAGGCATTTTTCATCCACTTGGTTTTCCTGTGTGGTGTTTTGGACGATCCATTTTTGATAAGTAGGAATCTCATTCAGGAGGCTCTGCAATGTCCTCAGACTTGAAACAATTGACACAAAAATATTTGGAGGATATTATCATCTCTGTGGAATCTGTCTTCCATTTGGCTATCAGACAGGATTTTTATAACAATGAAGAACATTTTTTGCCATAAAATATGTTCCAGTTTAATACTTGCCATTAATAAACAGGTCATTGAATGAAATGCCTTGAAAAATCTCTCCAACACAAGCTATTTTGAAATTATAACTTATAATAATCTCTGTCAATAAATATCTACTAAGCACCTACTATGTGCACCCACTATGAACCAGACACTTTTATAAACACTGAAGAGAATACAAAGAAAGGCAAAATATAGTCCCTGATCTCAAGGATCTCACAGTCTAAGCTGGGAGACAAGCTTTGTACTGAATGATTGGAAATAATCAACAGAGGGAAGGTACTAGAAATAAAGGAGAATACAAGAGACAACATTCCAGTCAAATTGAGCAAGGGTTCAGAGTTTAGGTAATAGTCTCGGAATAATAGTAAGTTAAAATGTCAGTGCATCCTAGAGTATCATTTTCCTAAAATAAATTAATCTCTCTCTGACCACTCCTAAGGTTTCTCCTTTTCACCTGGTCATAGATGAATACAAAATAGACTTCCATTAACTGAAGTAATCCAAGACTTCTTCTTTCTCTTAGTCTGATAATTAATCTAACCAGCTAAAGGCAAAAGTTAAGAATAAGTGTACCAGTGCAGAGCCTTCTACTCTTAGACATTCATCACCCCAATTCTGTCCACAGAGAGATGAGTTCCTCACTGAATTTACATCTAGTTTTCTCACTGTAGTTAGGCCTTTGGTAAAGAGAGAAAAGGTATAGTGCAGGGCATCGTTTGGACTTGATAGCTAAAGAAAGACAGGGATATGGATTTCTCATCTAAGGATTAAGGCTAAAATACTATTCTAATATTATTTTGTAATATGTAGCCTAAAGAGGGAGCAGGAAAATTTTCATAATTTTTGCACACAGAAACCTTAAATATGCATGAAAATACATATGCTGGATGACAATCTTTAAGACCATGTTTGCTCTATCAAGGTGAATGTGTGTGTTTGTGTGTGCATATATAATATTGTATGTATGTATGCATATATAATACATATAATATTGTATGTATATACATATAAATGTATATATAATGTGATATAATTTTGTGTTACTGTATATAGTGCATATATATATATATATATATGTGTGTGTGTGTGTGTGTGTGTGTGTGTGTATGTATAATGGGATATAATGTGTGTATATAATTGCCAAAAAGTAAACGTGGCAGGATATTGCATATTCTCTACCGTTTAGTCATCTGGATGATGGTAAAGATATATTCTGCTGGAGAAAAGCCTGATTTCTCTTTTCATAGCTACAATGGCTGATAGCTTACATTTATATATTAATTTAATATTTGCAAAATGCTTTACCTCCAATGTCTCATTTGATCTTCCACTGACCCTGTGAGGCAAATACTACAGGGATTACTACCTCCATTTAGCTTCTGAGGAAATTGAAGCTCATAAAGGTTAAGTAACTTGCCCATGGGCCACTTGCAGTAAATGTTGGAGGCAAGATTTGAAATCAGTTCTCTGCTGCTTCCAAGTTCAATATTCTTTCCACTATATCACAACTGGTATATCAGTCCATTCTCATAAAGATTATGTAAAAATGAGAAAGTAAGCATGTGAGGGAGTATGGGCAGTAGGTATATTGCTCTTGATTTTTTTCTCATTCTTTTGGCATTCTTTAATCCTTTCTGAGATATTTTGTTAAGAAATCTCTCAATGCTTATAAAACTGTGACACTTCAAGCAGAGATCTCCTCCATGCACAGTTGAGCTTCTCAACTTTATCTTGTTAGGTGGCATTTCTACTTGTTAATATAACATATCTTGTATTGAGGTGCTATCATCCAAATATGGTAGATTTGCAATCATTAGTGATGAAAATAGAATGTAGAAATGATGACAAATCTGTTACATTTTCTTTCTGTTTGTTGTCCCCCTGCCAGGTTTATCTACAAATTCTCTTGGAATAATATGGCTTGGTTTGGTCTCATGCCAAGCTTTCTTCCAACTTCTTTGCACTTCCAATGCTTTTTACTGTCTTGTGAGGCAATACTGTTCTTCATCTTCTGCCAATATTGTAGGTATTGCTGTTGGCTGCCATATCTCTTTGCTTGCCTAGGAGATCAAATTTCAGTTGGCTGGGGTGATTTCTAGAGCCTTTTGGCTTCCTCTTTGTAGTAAGTGACTTGGATAAATTCAACTTCCAAAGGAAGCAATAATAATAAAGATCAATATCTTTGCTTTTTCTACATTTCTCATTTTAATAGGTCAAGTTGAAGTTTTCAAAATTAAAGGACATAACTTCTTTAGTTATGTTGATGTTGATTTTGACCTTTGTTCTAACTAAGCAATGGTCTAACTGCAAAGAGACAACTGATTCACATATAATTTCTACATCAGAAATTGATCTATTAGTAATTTCCTATGCATAAAATAAAGTCTGTTCATTTTTGTGGCACTGTCAGTGTTTGTCGTGTTCAACACCTTCTAACATTCTTCCCAAAGAAAGTACTCAGGATGCATAAGTTAGTATTCTGAGTAGTTTCGAGTCTCTTCTATTTCTTAAACCTGTACCATATTTTACTAGCATCCTTTTTGCCATTTTTCCCAAGCCCACCTTGACATTAAAGTCCCCAAGTATTAAAGCACATAGCTTTGCCTTCATATAATTGCTCTACATATTCATTATTCACAACAAATGTAGGTACATAAACAGAAATTATTGAGGTAATAGTTTTTAGTTTTTGTCTTTAGGGTCTTGTGTTTTGGTTTTTGCTTTAGCATCTCATTAAGTGATTTTTATTGGAGGCAGAGCCAAGATGGCAGAGAGACAGGAAGTTACTTGAGCTCTCCCCAGTTTCCCTGGGAAACAACGTTAAATAAAACCTTTAGTCTAAACAGATTCTGGAGTGACAGAACCAACAAAAAGATGGAGTGAAACAATTTTCCAACTTAAGATAACTTAGTACTTCAGGAAAGGACTGTCTCACTTGGGTAAAAGCGGAGCACAGCCTAGCATAAATGATGTCTAGGCAAGCCAGTGGGAAGCTCTTAGCCACAGCACAGATCAGAAACCAAGGTTCCTCAGTCCTGGCTCAGCAAGCTAGTGGTACAGCAGGCCAGCTATGAGGCCTTTAACACCAGTGCAAAAGGAAAATTGCCAGCCGAGGAACCCCAGCACAAAAGGTGCAACTAGGATGGGCCACCCCATTACAGCAGGCAAGCACAAGCACCTGAGGCCCCTGTATGAAAAACCAGTAACAAGGCCCCTGGATCTTAGCATAAGAAGCTTGAGACAGTGCCCCCTGTGCCTGAGAAGCAGAGCTCAACTTTTTAAAATGAGCAAAAACCCAAAAGAGCCCTGACCATAGAAAGCTACTATGGAAACAGGTAAAATCAAAACACAAACTCAGAAGAAGACATCAATGTCAAAATGTCTACATGTGAAGCCTCAAGGAGGAATATGAATTGGTCTCAAGCCCAAAAAGTACTCTTAGAAGAGCTCAAAAAGGATTCTTAAAATCAAGTAAGGTTAGTAGAAGAAAAATTGGGAAAAGAAATGAGAGTTATGCAGAGAATTATGCCAAAAAAGTCAATAGCTTGAATATGGAAGCATGAAAATTGACCAAAAAAACCAACTCCTTAAAAAATAGAATTGGCCAAATGGGGGGGGGGGGGAAGATTCACTGAAGGAAACAACTCCTTTAAACGCAGAATTGGCTGAATGGAAAAGGAAGTATAAAAGCTAACTGAAGAAAATAATTCTCTTAAAAATTAGAATTGGGCAAGTTGAAGCTAATGACTCTATGAGACATCAAGAATAAATCAAAAGAATGAAAAAAGAAGAAGAAAATGTAAAACAACTCATTGGGAAAAAAAAGTGACCTGGAAAATAGATCTGGGAGAGATGATTTAAGAATTATTGGACTATTGGAAAGCCATGATTAAAAAAGAGCCTGGAAATCATCTTTCAAGAAATTATCAAGGAAAACTGCCCTGACACCCTAGAAAGAAAGAGTAAAATTATCATTGAAAGAATCCACCAATCACCTCCTGAAAGAGATCCCAAAACAAAAACTCCAAGAATGTTGTAGATCAATTCCAGAACTTTCAGGTCAAGGAGAAAATACTGCAAACAGCTAGAAAGAAATAATTCAAGGAGCCACAGTCAGGATTACACAGGACTTAGCAGCTTCTCACTTAAAGAATCAGAGGGCTTGGAATGATATTCCAGAAGGCAAAGGAGCTTTGATTACAACCAAGAATCAACTACCCGGCAAAATTGAGCATAATCTTTCAGGAGGAAAGATAGACATTCAATAAAACAATGAAATTATTCAATGAAAAAATGAAATTTCCTGATGAAAATAACAGAGTTGAAGGGAAAATTCAATCTTCAAATACAGTACTCAGGAGAAGCATAAAAAGTTAAACAGGAAAGAAAAAAAATCACATTATTCAATAAGATTAAACTGTTTACATAGGAAGATACTTGTAACTCTTAAGAATTGTATCTCTATTAGGGCAGTTAGAAAAAGTATAATAGACAAGGGTGTAGGTATAAGCTGACTTTGATGTGATGATATAAAATAATTAAGGGATGGTTGTACCGGGAAAAAAGAAATGGGGGGAGGCAGAATAGGGTAAATTAAATCACATGAAGGGTACAAAAGATATATTATAGTAGAGGGAAAGCATTGTTTGAACTTTACTCTCATTGGATTATGCTTAGAGGGAATAACATACATACTCACTTGGACATATAAATTTATCTTAACCTATAGGGAAGTAGGAAGGGAAAGGGAAAAGAAAAGGGGGGCTGATAGTGGTGCAACCAAAGTGTGCACACCCTTTCATCCAGCCATACCACTACTAGGCCTATATCCCAAAAAATCATAAAAAAGGGAAAAGGACCCACAAGTACAAAGATATTTATAGCAGCTCTTTTTGTGGTGGCAAAAAAAAAAAATGAAATTGTGGCAATGCCCATCAATAGACACATGGCTATATGAATATAACAGAATACTATCATTCTATAAGAAATGATGAGTAGGCAGATTTTAGGAAAAACTTAGAAAGACTTACATGAACTGATGCTGAGTGAAGTGAGCAGAACCAGGAGAACATTATACAGAGTAACAGCAATATTGTGCGATGATCAACTATAATAGACTTAACTCTTCTCAGCAATATAATGATCCAAGACAGTTCCAAAAGACTCATGATGGAACATGCTATCCACCTCCAGAGAAAGAACTGGAGTCTGAATGCAGACCAAAGTCTACTATTTTTACTGTTTTTGGTTTTTGATTTTTCTTTCTCATGGTTTTTCCTTTTTGTTCTGATTCGTCTTTCACAACAAGACTAACGTGGAAATGTTTAACATGATTGTACATGTATAACCTATATTAGATTGCTTGCTGTCTTGTGAAGGAAGGAGAGGGAAGGGAGGGAGGGAGAAATATTCAGAACTCAAAGTCTTACAGAAATGAATATTGAAAACTATCTTTAAGTGTAATTGGAAAAATAATAAAATATTTTTAAGTGCAAAAAATGATAAAAAATCAACAGTGGAAAAAAAGTGTTTCACATTGCCTTGGATATACAATGAAATTAATTCCACCAAAAATATGGCTGCCCTCCTTAGAGAATCTATGAGCCATCTTTACATTTAGCTGCAACTTGCTTTTGTTTTCTGATTATTCTCAGCACAAGAATGACAATATTGCTATGATTCTGTTTGGTTCTACCAAGAAGTACTCCTCTGGTATCTCATTGCAGCATGAAAGTGAACTAGGGCTCTCAAAGGCAAAGTCAGTAGACTGCAAGCTCAGTACAGATCTGCCATGTTTAAAAAAAAACCTTCAGAAATAGACCCAACACAAGACTATCTAAGGACTAATATGCCAAGAACAGAGAGATTCTTTACTGGTAGTTTACCAATATGAGATGAATTCTCTGACCTTGGCAATCCATGAAACAAAGAACATTTTTAAAAGGTCCTCCAATCATATGGGTCTCCTATCTGCTTCTGCAGTGAAGATGGTGGAGTTGCAGAAACTAAAGTTAAAAATCATAGTTTTTAGGGGCAGCTAGGTGGCACAGTGGATAGAGCATCGGCCCTGAAGTCAGGAGGACCTGAGTTCAAATCTGGCCTCAGACCAAATACTTGACACTTACCAGCTGTGTGACGCTGAGCAAGTCACAACCCCAATTGCCTTTAAAAAAATCATAGTTTTTAGATAATTTATAATCATTAACTAATCTGTTGACACTAAATATGAGATTCTTGTCTAATGACCATCAAATTAGTATACTATTAGAAATGAACCATGTTTATTAGCATCAATAAACTCATAATATTAAGTGGTGAAATCCATGCTTATTGACTCTTTCCTACTATACAAATGTTTACAGGGATTAGAGAGATTGGTTGAAACTGGGTAATTAATGTAGGTCCCTTACCCCATAACTGTTCAGTTTTGAAAAATGAAGGGCAAGCATCATCATGTCAGAGTTTTTGCTTGCCTTAGCAGTTTTTACAGAAACCCATTTCTGGGATTAATGAGAAGACATATATGCTTTATAAATTGTGCATATAACTACTGATTGAATCCTGACAGGCTTTTTTTCCTTCAAAATATGCTCATAGTGGTTATATTCTATTGCTAAAGATGTATCTTCTCCCATCCAACATTCATTCTTCTGCTTAATCATTGTCTATTATGTGCCACGTACTTACATAGTAGGAGCTTAATAAATGTTTGTTGATTGATTAAGTATTGGAGAGGGAGAGATATGAAGATGAATAAGATGTGTTCCCTACCTTACAGAAATTTATGGAAAGAGCCATGAACTTGTAATGACAGGTCTTGAGTTCAAATCTTACCCCTACCACTTACTATCTATATGATTTAAATCATATAAGTGGGTCTCAGTTTCTTCATCTGTAAAAGAAGGTTGGACTTGATGATTTCTAAAACCCCTTCTAACTCTGGACCTATAACCTTTTAAGTCTATGAGAAAGAAGAATGAAAAAATCATAATACACTTGAGAGAACACCAACAGATTGCCAAACAAGGACCATGGGAGTTCAGGAAAGGAAGATATCAAAAAATGGCATGACTCAGTAGGTGCCAAATTATAATCTAAAAACTATTGGACCAGAGTTCTAATACAACTTTTACTTTCTAATGCTGTTGTAAGACTGGGGATTGAATCTCTATTTAATGAGACAATGTTACCAAGCAAGCAAGCACTTACAAGCAACCACCATGTGTTTGTCACTGGGCTAGGTTCTGAGGGCGCAAAAACAAAAATTGAACAGTCCTTGCCGACTTCATCAAAAATGTACAGAAGAGCATCTGTATCTACAATCATTTACCAAGGCTTGTAGGAATGCTAAAGAATACCGCCTTCTCAATAAACCTGTCTCTTAGAGTCCAAATGGCTAATAGTCCAATTAGAAATATTGACTCTAGGTAAAAATAATTCTTATTGTCTGCTCATTCTCACAATTGTCTGTAAAACTTGCTATAGTAATTCACAAAGGGTGTGATATGAAATTTTCTAGCTGTGTCATAATATTTTGGATGTTATTACAAATTAAATAAAATTTATAAATAAATTTGCTTAATATAAATCTTACTTACTCAACATATGCAGTACAGGAAAGGGGAAGAAATAAGCATTCATAGGGCCTACTACATGCAAGAAACTGTGCTAAGTGTTTTTTTACAAATATCTTATTTTATCCTCACAACAACATTGGGAGGTAGGTGCTGTTATTATCCCCATTTCACAGTTAAGGAAACTGAGGTAAACAGAGGTTAAGTGACTTCCCCAGAGTCACAGCTACTAAATGTTAGAGGCTGTACTTAAACTCAGTAAAGTATGTATAGGATTCACGAAAATTAAGAAAACTTGCCTATTATATTTGCACCAACCTCAAAACACTTCAGAATCTAAACTCATGAAGAACTCAACAATAAAAATAATAATAATAATAATTGCTCATATTGAAGGGAAACTATACAAGCACAAGTCTACTGATATTTCTATGGTGTTGCCAGTTTAAATATCCAATGTACCTTGCCTTGATTCCTCGCAATAAAGAATATTGTGTCATGAGCAAAAAAGAAAAGGAAGTTTAAGAAATACCAGGTGACTGTATTCATAGGGAGCACTGATACCATCCAAACCTTCACTCCAGAGGGTGAAGACCGCAAACCTTAAAGTGCTTCATATGTGCTAACCATTAATATTATTCCCATTCAAATATGAGCTGAACTGGATAGTCTCTGAGGCCCCTTCTAACACTATAATTCTCTATTGGCCTTGAGCAACTTCACTTCTAAAGAACAACTCCATAGTCAGTCTAGTACAGCCTGGTACATGCCATTATCTTCCCTAATAAACATGAGCCTTTTTGCTGTAAAGATGGAGATATGTGAGAGTGTCCCCCAAGGCATTAATTCTCACAGTAGGGGGTGAGGGAAGCAGTTCCTTGTCAAAAAAAAAAAGAAAGGACATAAGCCTTATGGAAATGTGGCAAACTAAGGGAAATGTTTCAGACCTTAGTCAGTCAAGATGATAGCCACTTGGTAGACCATGAAATGCTCAGACCTGTAGAACCAACTTGTTCAAGTGCTTGTTCCGTCTGAAGTTACTGCTCTATGAAGTGGCAGGTGAGCTAATGGTTTTGCTGGGGCCAGCCTAATTATCTCACATAGCAGGTGCTGTTCATGTGTGCTCCCCTTAGCTGATGGAAATTTTAGATAGCTTACATGGCCACTGGACGTTTAAAGAATGTTTCCCAAACCCAATGGTGACATTGATGTATAGCATAGTTATTAATGTGCTTTTGTCCAATTGTGCTGGTTCTTTTGCCAAACAATTGGTTCATATTTGTCAAAAATCACATCTGGTGAATGGTATATTTCAAATTTGAGACAATATGAGAATAAAGGAAGAAAGAATGCAGCTGAAGTTCAAATACATTTTCCCTCCTTTGACCTTGTTATATCCTGTCTTTCTCCTATCCTTCATCATTGTTGTGTCCCTGCCCTATTCAGGTGGAGAGAAGGTGTATCCTGGGGCTTATAGCAAGTGATTATCAACTAAGAGAGAATCCTTAAGCCTGCAAAAATAGTGGGAGGTCCATTCACAAAGACCCATTCCAGGGGTCCTGCAAGCAACTGATAGGCCAATTCAATTCAATAAGCATTTATTGAAACATTTCCTCATTGCTCATCTGGTTGCACTTAATGTTGGACTTCTTTAGCTCCTCTGGCTTCATTCATTGTGGATTTCTTTGATTTCTTCACTATGGACCCAGTAAACTCATCATTGGTGCAACCCAGCTATCCTGGTCCCCCCATTGCCTAAAGGCCAAGTAGAAAATGTTTCACTTCTCTTTCACCCTCAGGGTTCTAAAATGCCTTTAAGGGGGTTTGGTGGTGTCTAAGCTCTCTGAAAATGGTTCCAGCTCCTACTGATGGAGTTCCCCCAAGTATAGGGGGGGTCCCCTGTCCCCTAGTTCTACTTAGCCAATAACATCAAAGTAGCTTTTGCAAAGGAATTTTTTCTTCAGGGTATATGATCACAAATGAGCAGAAGTACTCCTCCAGCTTATGGAAGGCATGGTCCACCTCCTAGGCTTGAACCTCCTCAGTCTCTAGGAAAAGGAGGGAGATTGGGTTCATGGTTTTGCTCAGTTCCTGTGGGCTCTCATCTGGGGTCATGGAGCTTCTTTGGGCTGCCCTGCTGGTCTGTTTGGTTGCACCATCCTGACTTAGATCCTGGCTCTATTATCACCATGGCTTGAGCTTCCTGTTAGGTGCAGATTCATGCCTGCCCCTGAAACAGTTCAGGGGATGGCATCTGAGCTGTGGGTGGACTGTGACATTCACCTTCTGAAAGCAGAAGGAAGCAACACAAGCCAGAAAGAGCCATTTCACAGGATCTTACATAATTTTGATTAGGAAAGACCTTATAATGTAATGCAGAGTAAAATCAGCAGAATCAGATCAATGATACAACTAGGTTTCTAAAAGGCAGAAAAAAAGGAAGGAAAACAGGGCCAGTGGTGACCAAATTTTGGCAAACCTAGAAAGGGATACAGGACAAAAGCATCTTCTTTCTTTCTTGTTAGTTCATTTGGCTCTACTGAGTGAAATGTTAAGAGTTTGAGAAGAACATGGCCCTCCAATTCCAAAAAGCCCAGCTGAATCCCTGGTTAGTGGCCCAGGTAGATGGTCACATGTACCCTGGGATTGTCTGGTTACACATGGAGTTCAAGGCTTCCAAATTCTTTGGAAACATGCAACCTAACATAGTCCTCAACATGAGGAAGAGAATAATATCTTCAAAGCCTGCACTGTGAAAACTGGTAAATACTAGGAATGGGTTGATGACCCTGACCCAGCCAAGCGGAAGGTATAACTGCAACATGCACTAAAAAAAAAAAAACCTGATAAACAGTGGCACCGAGGAGGTACCCATGAACCTGGTGAAGAGATATTAAGTCTGTTGTATCCTCTAGGCCTAGGGCTCAACTAAACCAGAGTCCACAGTATCTGCTTCTGAGATGAGAGGGAAAATGAACTAATGAGGAAGAACAAGATAGGAAATGGGAAGAGCTAGATCAGGTGCAGCTCGGCATGCCTAACCAGAATGCCTTCCCTTTCCTGAACATCATTGGTTCTCCCACGGGGCCAACCAACATGGGCGACTACAGCGTGGGCAACTGCAATGCTGAAGCAGTGTGGCCCAAAGGAAGCCCCTGGAAGTAGAAGTGCCCCCAGCTCCCATGCAGCATGATTTCTTTAGTTCTCCAGTACTGTAGGTCAGCTCTCTTTCAATGACTGATCTGGATATTAAATTCCAATGCCAAAGGTGACCAACCTCCAAGGTTGTTAACTATTATGGTGATCTGAGGTCCATGTTTTTGGCTGTCAGGGGATAGGTGAAGTTCCCTGGGCCACATCGAATCACTAACAGAAAGCAGAATTTTTTTTTAATGGAAGGTTATTGGATGTCATCGACAGGGGGCTGATCTTGGAAGTCGGCAGCCATATCAATTGTGCCATCAGATTGTGCCAATGCATTGAGAGAAAGAACTGATAAATAGAAGTATGTATAGAATAATTTTTCACACACAAACATATGTATGTATATATGTATGTGTGTATATGTATGTGTAAGTAAATATATATATACACTTATGTCTAATGGTAGCCATCTCTAGGGCTGGAGGAGGAGGAGGGGGAAAAGAAAAAAAATTTACAAGATAACTTTATTATATTTTTAAAAGGAATAGCAAGTTGTACATAATAGATTTGCAGCTTCATGTGCAACCATCTTTTCTATTATACTCTGATATGGAAATGCTTGTTTTATTCCATAAATTAAAAATAAAATGAATAAATCTGAAAAAGAAATATACTGGTCTGGACAATCTACATCTTCCACTTGAAGACCCCAACTGATTGAGTAGCAAAAGAAAGTCAAGCTATTCTGTCCAGAAGTCTTCCTCAACAAACTCTTTGCAAATCAGAAAGGGCAAAAAGAAAAGCAACTACCTTTTGAGATTTGTTTGTGCTTTTAGGAAGAATAGCTTAATGGGAAACCCCAAAAGAAAAAGCTCATTGTGGTTCAGGTTATTTCATGGTCATGAGGATGATCTATGAGATGTTTTCTGGCTATTTCACATGGTTCTTTGACAAAGGCAGTGTCCACCTGCAGATCTTTATCCAGATTATCAAAGATAGCATTGTCACCTACCTGAAACATCTATACCACCTCCTCCCAGACCCAGGAAATCTGGCCTCCCATAAGCCCTTTCCCCAAAATTCATATGACATATGCCCTGCTGGCTTGGTGTTCTTGGTTGCTGTGGCCCTCCTCCCTTTTTCTAAATATTATATATGTATATATATGAATTTTTATTATTTGTATTTGTAAACTAGCTTTTCACTCTATCCTCCTCTCCATAAAAATATTAATAGTTTCTGAATGTCTCCTACTCTACTTAGCTCTGAAAAAAAACCTTGATTTTAATTTATATCAAACAAAAGATCTTATAAAGTTCCTATTTTTCATTATTGAAAATCCCAGTGGGGTTAACCATAGTGGTATAGTATAAGAGAAAGAATATACAATGGAAGTCAGAAAATCTAGCTTCTGTGGTGAGTTGAAGTCATTGCCTTGCTGTATGATTTTAGCCATGGCATTTCTTTTGGTCCTCTATAAAAGATGAGATCAATCTCCATGATCTCTAGCATCCCTTGAGCTCAAACATTCAATGTCTCAATGACTACATTGCAAACATTAGAAAAAGCAGCTCAGAACAGAATTCCCTCCCATAATTCCCTACCTTACTGCCTAGTAGTTTAGAAAGAACACTATTTTGGATATCAATGAACCTGTGTCTGAATCCTGGCTCAGTCATTTACAGCCTATGTACGGGTCCAGGGCAATTTTTTTAGTCGTTCTGGTCCTCAATTTCCTCATCTAAAAAGTGAAAGATTTGTACCACATGCTCTCTAAGGTTCCTTCTAACTCTAACCTCTTTCCCTACCTTGCTTTGTTCTTGGCCCAACAAAATTGTCTATCTTTCATTAAATTTCCCACTAGTGCTACTTGTTGTTTAGGAAAAAATAAGTGTTTATGAAGCAGCTGTTGTATCAGCCAATCAACTATACATTACCACTAGATAAATAGAGAGGATTCAAACATCAGGTGTCTAATCAGGAAATCTCCCATTTTGGCCTCTCACAACCCTGCCATTAGGCAGGAGTGTGCTGGATCCAGTTCATACTGGCTCCAAAACCACTTGTTAAATTTTCACTGTGAGCATTTATACCTTTTAAAAATCAGCCAACTATAAACCAAGGCTTTGATTTATTGTCTTGTTGATTGTTTAGTCTTAACAAAGTGATGGCAAAAAGTTTAATGATCCAGACCAATTTTAAGTTTGTGTATCCTAGGGATTGCTGCTTGTAAAGCATTTACCAGCACCCCCCGGCCACCATCTGAAGCAAATGAGCCCCATTCCCACCATACCTTTCCCTCAGAAAGCTGACATTGAGTGGAGTCTAGGGCATAGCTAGAATTGCTGCTGAGAAGTCTGTGAAAATCTGTCTTATGGTTCAAACTCTCCCTCCTCCCGTCAGAATACCTATGATTCAGTCATGGCCTACCGAGGTGAAAATTCCTTTCCCATACTACCACTCCTCATTACTTCAACCTGAGTCCCTATCTTGCTCTGCCTTCTCCTTCTGTTGTAGATCCCCCATTGTATTATTAACAAGTGACCAAACAGAACTCTTGTCATACTTCTTCTGTTCTTGTCATCCTTCTTCTGTTCTTGTCATCACCCTAGTTTATTCACATTACCCACCTTCTTTGTTCCTGCTCATATGCTGCTGAACAGTTGTGGAGAAAACCATACAATTGTGCTAACTAGGTTCATTCTCCATGGAGCTCCAGTTAAGCATCATCATCATCATCATCATCATCTAGGTATCCCATAGACATCTCAAACTCATTATTTCCGAAACAGCTAGGTGGCACTGTGTAGAGAACTCAAATCCGACCTCAGACACCTACTAGCTATGTAACCCTAGGCAATTCACTTAACCTCTCCCTGCCTTGGTTTCCTAAAAAAAGAAGGATAATAGCATCTACCTCCCAGGGTTGTTGTGAGGATCAAATGAGATAATATTTGAAAAGCAATTAGCATAGTGCCTAGCATATAGAAGGCGCTTAACAAATATTTGTTACCTTCATGGCCTTTCTTTCAAACCCACTCCTCTTCCTAATTTATCTAATTTTTTGAGTATACCAGCACCCTTCCAGTAACCCAAATTCTCATCCCAGAATCTTCTTCAACTCATCACTCACTAATTCCCTTAAACAATCAGTTATTAAGTATTTTCCTAGGATTGCATCATTTGAGAATTGGAAGGGACTTCAGAGTCTTAGGTATTCATAGAGTAAGGGAGTGTATATGAGCAATGATCTCACAAAGGAAACTGAAAAGGATGGGCCAGGCAGGTAAAAGCAGAGCCAGAGAACATAGCAATGAAAGTACAGAGAGGCAAGAATATCCAGGGAAAGAAGGATAGTCAATAATGTCAAAGCTGATGAGTAGACAAGAAGCATGATATTTGAGAGATGCCCTTCAAATTCTTAAGAGATCATTGGTAACAATGCCAAAACTTTTTTTGTTTATTTTCTAGGGGAAGAACAAATCACAAGGGACACTAAGTTTGGGAGGAACCACATGGCTCTCTGGAAGAATATGGGAATTTCATGGGAATGCCAGATCACTGCCCAGATAGCAACTCTGAATTCAGTTGCTTCTAAAGACAACTGTGCATGATTTATGGGGTTTCTTCATCTACTTATGATCTCCTGTGCATCCTTTACATTTGAACATTTTCAAAAGGATAGAATTAAAACTGTGATCCATCCAATATGCATTCATTACTTTGGTTGCTTATATATAGACTATAGATCCCTTTTACCCATTTCTGTGAGAATCTAGACATCAATTAAACTGTGATTTTTCCCAGAGCAAGCTTTGAGTGGGGGCAACAAGCCAAGAAAGAAATGAGTCCTTTAGGAAATCAAATCTAATTTGTGTGAGCCTAGAGCTTTCAGGGGACCTTGGACTATAGGTTACAGTGTTTTATGCCTAGAATTATATGTTTAACCACAAACACAGTTTTCTACATCTTCAGTTTTTAAAATAATTTTTAAAATTTAAAATAAGTTGTTTTAAAATTACCAAAGTTGTCTGGTGATTGTTTTCATTTTCATTTTATTGATTAGAATTCTGGAAAACATCTTAATGTGGAAAATGCTTCACATCTCCCATTATTAAATAAATTTAGATATATTAGAGCTGAAGTCCAAACTCTAGTTCATACAAAGAAGGGTTTGGCCAATACATTTCAAGAAGGTGGATGAGATCTAGCTGACCCCAGTTAATAACAAAACCTTTCTATTCAGTATTTGAAAATTTTAATATTAGCCAGATCTCTTTGGTTAAAGTTAACGTTAATTAGAATTTGGCTTAAAAAAAGGACAATCACTATGACCCACAGTGCTTACTCGTGATTAATAACATTACAAATTCATTACTCATTAATATATGAACAATGTTCACAGGGCACTTTTTCCATCTGGTATGTTTATGACTGTAAAAAAATAATTTTCTCTTATCACTTCCTGTAGGTGAGAGCTGAAAGCTATCTTTAAACAGCAGATGTTCTTGGTCTTTAAGTCATTACATGGCTTCATCATAGCTTGGATTACTTACAGTCCCCTATTAGTTCAGGGATAGAAGTAAATATGTTCATGAAGATCCATTTTTCATTCCATTCACATTTTGGTGGGACTGGAATACTCCAAAGCTCTCCAAATGTGCAGCCACAGAACATATTTTAAATGTAGGTGATTATAACAGGAATTGATGGCAAAGTAAGGGAGGAGGGGGTGTCGGGTAAAGGGAGGAAAGAGAATAAGGCAGGAAGAATAAATTTTTGCTAATCAGAGAGCATGAAGTTCAAAACAATTCAGCAAAAAAGTAGGTGGGGTTTATGGTCAAAGACAACATATTTCTTGATTTAGAGTTCTCCCTTCACTTTAATCTAGATGATACAGGGAGGGTATGAAATGGTGTGATTCAAGGAATGCCCAAACACTACATTATTTCCGAATGAATGCAGGGAAAACAATTTGCCATGCCAGCCTGGGGAAGAAGAAAATCAGAGGCTGCTTCCTATACTAATTGCTAGAGCTGAGGTTCCCCTTCTAGAACCTCTCTGAGAGAGCTGCTAGTCATCTGCACCTGTCCCCTTGGCATTTAGAGTACCAGATATTGCTGATGTAGCCCTCTTACTGGGCATAGATTTCTCTCATGCACTATACTATACCCCACACATTGACCCCAAGGAGGATTCTTCCATATTTTCCTGATACTTTGCATTTTAAAGGTGATTTATGATTTAGTTCTCTGGGAAATATTATGTCCTTTTTTTAATTTTCTCAAGTTGTTATAGCATACCAAGGTGAATAATTTTGAATGTGGTTTGATTCCTAAAATGGTAGGTAGATGGTAGTCCCACAATCCCTTAAGAAAAATTCAGGGGTAGCTAGATGGTGCAGTGGATAGAGTACCGGCCCTGGATTCAGGAGGACCTGAGTTCAAATCTGGCCTCAGACCCATAACACATACTAGCTGTGTGACCCTGGGCAAGTCACTTAACCCCATTGCCTAGCCAAAAGGGAAAAAAAAAACACAATAGAAAAATTCAGATTAGGGGCAGCTAGGTGGCGCAGTGGATAGAGCACTGAGCCTGAAGTCAGGAGTAAATGAGTTCAAATCCCGCCTCACACCAAACACTTGACACTTATACTAGCTGTGTGATCCTGGGCAAGTCACTTTAAAAGGGGGGGGGGCAGCTAAGTGGCACAGTGGATAGAGCACCAGCCCTGAAGTCAGGAGGACCTGAGTTCAAATCTGGCCTCAGATTGACACTTGATACTTGCCTAAAAATAAAAAAATTTAAAAAAAGAAAAAGAAAGAAAAATTCAGATTACTCAAAGACATGGAAACAAAGGGTGTTCCCATCTATTGGGGAAATTGGAACACATTATGGTATATAAATATTGAATAACCTTTGTTATAAGAAATAATAAATATAAAAATGCAGAGAAACCTGGGAAGCTCTTAAGAACCAATGTCTGCTCCCTACAGTCTTCACTCTTTGATTCCTCCCCTGATGCCTCTCCTGGAGCCGCCCAGAACCCATTCAAAATGGCTAGTCTGCAAGAAGATCTACTATCCCTAGAATCACCTTCTCCCTTCCCTTTTGGCTCCTCCCATGACTCTGTATCCCACAAAACCAATTGTTCATATGGCTTAGATGAGGTGTGAGTCACCAACCCTATCCCTTCCAGGGGAAAATGGAGGACCACCAGGCTATATCATTTGTCCTGACACTAGGTCTTGAAATGCCCTAGAACTTATCATCTGCCCAGCTCTACTCCCTCCAGACTCCCGATACTTTCATTAGACCAACTAAAGACCCCTAGACCTTGCCATCTGCCTTACAACTGAACTTTCTCTTATGTATTGTCTCCCCCAATGAAACTCAGTTCCTTGACATGAGGGACTGTCTGGCTTCTTTTTGTATTTCAGTACTTAACATGGTAGTTGGCATATAATGTGCACCTAATAAATGCTTGTTTCATTCTTTCTTTCAAATAAGAACAACAAAGAAAAGAATATATACCACTACAATAATGTAAGTGAAATTAACAACAAATCAAACACTGTGTCATTATAATGACCAGTAGAATTCTGGATGGTAGACAAAAAATATACCTCTTTCATTTCATTGGCGAAGTGGGGAACTACAAGTGTGGAATGTTGCATACACTGTCACACAAGATCACTGTATCATTAGTTTGGTTTACCCCTTTTTCCATGTTATAAGGGACAAGTTACTGAAAGGCAGGAAGAGTATATAGAAAAATAATTGCAAAAACAGAAGACATCAGCAAAACAAAAAAAAATCAAGTTATACACTGTGGTGCTAGTGGAAGTTCATCAATCTTTATTGAGTAATAAAATGGGGGAAAGACTGGATTCAAATTCAGAAGACTTGGATTCAATGCCACGGAATACCTGTGTGACCTTGGGATAGTTTTTTCCCTCTCTAGGCCTTATTTATCTCATCCATAAAATAAAGGGAAAGAAGTAGAAACTCCTAAGCAGCCTTCCAGTGAGAAGTACTGTTCAAGCCACAGTCCAAATCAAGGTTCTAAATGTGAGACACAGTTCTTCACACATTGTAACCCAGGAAGATCTAGGAATCTAGGAATCCAGGCTGGGTATTGCAGCCAGCCCAACAACAAAGCATTGAGGAGCAATTGTTTCAGGATGCTCCAGTGTTATCATACTCTCCTGTCAAAAGCTAGGAGAATATGATCATAACATAATATTATACGCTCATGTAATTATGGAGAAGATGAGTGCTGGACCTGGAGTCAGGAAAACCTGAGTTTAAAATGTGGTCTCAGACACTAGTTATATGACCCTGGGAAAGTCACTTAACTTTTGCCTGCCTCTGTTTCCTCTTTTGTAAAACAAGGGTAATAATAGTCACTACCTCCCAAAGTTTTCATAAAAGTAAATTGTTACATTGCAAGCCTTAAAGTGCTATATAAATGGGGTGAAACAAGGTTGTGTGCTTGCTCCCATGCTTTTTAACATGATGTTTTCAACCATGTTGACAAATGTCTTCAATGAGGATAATGCAGCATCGAGGTCAGCTACCACACTGATGGTAAATTCAACGTGAAAAGGCTACAAGCCAAGACCAAAGTGGAGGGAGAGTTGGTGCATGATTTTCCATTTGCTGATGATTGTGAGCTCAATGCAGCCTCTGAAGCTGAGATGCAGCAAAGCATGGATTGATTCTCTGCTGCTTGTGCTACTCTTGGCCTGACAATTAACATCAAGAAAACACAAGTGCTCCATCAGCCACCATCGCACCATCAGTTACAACAAATGGAGAAGTTTTGAATGCTATGGATAAGTTCACTTACCTTGGTAGTGTACTTTTCAGGAATGTACACAATGATAATAAGGTTGATGCATGCATTGCTACAGCCAGCTCAGTGTTTGGGAGGGCTCCAAAGGAAACTGTGGGAGAGAAGAGGTATTAAACTCACTAACAAACTGAAGATCTACAGAGCCCTTGTGCTGACCTCATTGTTGTATGCCTGTGAAACCTGGACAGTATACCAGCCCATGCCAGGAAACTGAATCACTTCCATTTGAATTGTTTTAGGAAGATTTTGAAGATCACCCAGCAGGATGAAATACCAGACACTGAGATCCTTTTTCAAACCAAACTGCCAACCATTCAAACTCTTCTGCAGAGAGCACAACTCTGATGGGCTACCTACATTGCTCAATTGCAAAACATACTCTTGCCAAAAAGATTATTTTGTGGAGAACTCATACAGGGCAAGCATTCACATGGTGGTCAGAAGATGCAATGCAAGGATACTCTCAAGGTCTCTCTTAAGAGCTCTGGAACTGATTGTGTGACGTGAGAGACACTGGCATAGGACTGCTCAGCATGGTGTGCTCACATCAGAGAAGGTACAGTGCTCTATGAGCAAAGTAGAATTGAAACAGCTCAAAAGAAACGTGAGATGCACAAATTTAGAGAATCCACCTCAAATGTTCACATGGACTATTTATACCCAAGAAGTGGTAGAACATTACAAGCTCATATTGGTCTAATCAGCCACAGTTAGACACTTGCATAATGCTGCCATTTTGGCCCCCTTTAAGAATAAAGGACAGCAACCAAGCCTCCTAAACCTATTCTTCATGAACTCCAATCCTTGCGCTTTCCCAGCTCATTAAACTTCCTCTACTTATACTCTCCTCTCATCCCAAGCTCTCAAGCATATCCCTATTCCAGTCCATTCTCCACTCACATGCCAAGATGATTTTTCTAAAGCATAGGTATGACTGTATCACCTCCCTCCTCAAGATGCCCAAGTGACTTCCTGTTACCACCAGGATCAAATAGAAGTTCCTGTGTTTGACATTTAAAACTCTTTACATCTTGGTCCCTTCCTACATTTCCATCCTTCTTATGCACCTTGCTCCTCTGTAGGCACTCTGATCCAGATGCACTGGCTTACATGCAATTCCTTGAACACCATACTCCATCTCCTGGCTCCATGACTTTACACCAGCCCTACCTCATACCTGGAATTCTCTGCTACCTAGCCTCCACTTTGTAGTTTCCCTGTTCTCCTATAAGAATCAGCTCAAATCTCCTCTGCTTTAAGAGGCTTTTTCTAGTGTCCCCATTACTAAAGCCTACCTTTTTCAGAGTATTTTCAAATACACTACATATATACACATACATATACAAACATATACATCTAAATATTTGTATACTGTCTCTCCCATTAGAATGTGCATTGCTCAAGAGCAGGAACTGGTGGGGTTTTTTGTTTGGTTTGGTTTGGTTTGAATTCTTTGCATTCCCAGTACTTAGGACAATTAGTAAGCAATAAATAAATGCTCACTGAGCGACCATCTCAATCTGTTGATGAATCAATTCAACTGTATACTACCCTTTACTCTCAGATGCCTTGCTCCTTGTCATACCCAACCCTGGATTACTCTCACTATTCAACTTTTTCATTCCTATTCCTATGCTGCTAAACAGAGCTGGAAGAAGTCATTCAACCATAACTAGGCTCTGTATAAATTTAAGTTGTCCACTCTCACCGGGGACTTCACTACAACATGGCAATCGTTTTACTCTTCCTTAAGAGATTCACTAGCTCATTCCCCACATCAGGTGTCACAAATCTGTACTCCTCCCTATGTCCTCTCAGCTAAAGATTTTAACTTATATTTTACTGTAAATTAAAGTCATTTGCTTCAAGCCTCCTCTTCTTCTCTGCTCATCTCTCTCTCCCCACTTCTCAACTCCTTGTAATTTGGGTCCCACCTCATTACTCAAATGAAACTGCTCTCTCCAAAGTTATCAGTGATCTCTTAATTGTCGAAGCTAATAATCTTTTCTCCATCTTTATCTTTCTTTACCTGTCTGAAGTATTTGACACTGTTGACTACCCTCTCCTCGTGTATCTTCTTTTCCTTCTCAGTTTTTATGCCACCGTTTTCTTGGTTCTCCCTCTGTATGTCTGACCACTTCTCAGTCTCCTTTGCTTTATCATTGCCCATTCTCTCCCCCCTAACTTTAAGTGTATTCTAACTCTCTGTACTAGATCTTTTTATCTTCTCTCTACAATATCTCTCAGTGACCTCAGCCACAGCATGGATCTGATTATCATTTTATATAGATTACTCCCTCAACTTGGATATTATCCTATCTTTCACACAACCACCCAGTTCATTTTCCTGATGTGCAAATCCTTCTTAAAAACCATGACACTTCCCCTGTTCAGTAAACACCAGTGACTCCATATTAACTCTAAGATCAAACTTTGGTTCCTTTGGCATCTAAAGCTCTTCACAGTCTGGATCCTTCCTATCTTTCTAGTCTTATTACACATTCTTCATCTTCATGCATGCTGTGATTCCTCATACATGATTCTAGATCTTTCAGTATTGTGCCTTTTCAATAGCTGTCTCCCATGCCTGAAATACACTCCCTTCTCAACTCTGCCTATAGGAATCTCTGGTTTCCTTCAAGACTCAGCTCAAGTGCCACCTTCTGCATGAGACCTTTTCTTATTCCCCTAGGTGGTGGTGTCTTCCAGCCAACTCTCCCGAATCAAGATTACATTGTATTCATTTTATGCATACACCGATATACAAGCATGTTGTCTGTCCATCTGGAATGTAAGCTCTTTGACACATGGGCTGCTTTGCTTCTATTTTTTCATTTCATTTTGCTTTGTTTTTATCCTAAGTACTTATATTTTATACCTAACATTTATTAAGTACTTTTGGACAATTGATCAACTGATTTCTCCTGAAAATTCTCTTCTTTAGGCCAAATACCCCCAGTTCCTTCAACTAATCCTTATATAACATGGACTCAAGGCCCTTGACCTTCATGACTCTCCTCTTCTGGATGACTTCCAGTTTATCAATGCCTTTGATAAACTGTAGCATCCAAAACTAAATGGAATTTACCAGATTTTATCTAACCAATATCTATCATCTCTATTTTTCTGGAAGCTAAGCTTCTCTCATTCCAGGATTGAGAACAGGAGTGGTGGAAAAAGAGGATTGTTAGTGAATATGACATGCACACAGTTAAATCAAACCCCACATATGAAATCATCGGAGCAAAAGAGATATTTGCAAGGAAAATGGTGGGGACATGCAGTTGTCCCCAGTGTATGTGGCCAGCCAGCAAGATTATGTGTATACTAGATCCTAATGTTGTCCGCATTTGAAGAATAATTAGGTGCCATGTCTGAATGACATAGTTCTGAGTTCCTAACAATTTCCACATGGGAAAGGAGGATGCCAGGAAAAAGATGAGAAGCAGACACAGAATATCTGACCTTGGAAAATACTCAAAAGAAATGATTGTGAGTAGGCCCACAATACAAGTTTAGCAGATTGGCTCCTAAAGAGATGGAAAGAATCTTAAGATCAATTCTCTTGTTTTAAAAATAAGGAAGCAGAGATCATTACTTCCCCAGTTAGCATAGTTGTTGTGAACATAGTAGCCACTTAATAAATGCTTGTTGAAACAAATTGGATTGAATTGAACCTAATGTCCTGAAACCCCACAGAAAGTCAATGGCAAAGCTATGATTCCCTAAGCACTGCTTTTCCATGATATACCTCCAGGCAATCTGCTTCAGGAGGTTTGCCCCCTGAAAATAAAAAGAAGATGATTTGACAAAATGGCAGTAGGCATATTTAGCAGCTAATGGATATCAGCAATAAAAATGGCTGTGTTCTGAGCTTCAAGATAAACAACTATCACAGCATTTAAAACACATGCTATATTTACTTTCTGGCTTTTTAATTACAAAATCGATGAAGTGTTAATGATTTAAACATTATCATGGCTCACTGGGAATTCCAAAACTCCTCTTTTTGTGGTATGAATTTATAAGTTTGTCAATTCGCCCAATTTGTCAGAACAATTTCCATTAGTAAATATGAATATTTAATGAAAAGGAAAACTGGCATGAGCAACTTTACTTAAGCATCTGATGACTTACTGGAAGATAGAAGATATATTAGTGGGTTATCTCATTAACTATTTTCATAGTAAAAAATGATCTCCAAATATATCAATAGGTCTTTTCTTGATATGGGGACTTTATCAATGATCTAAATAGTGTTCCTTCTAAAATAACAATCTTTTTTTTTACTTTCTTCAAACTTTTGCTATTTGTTTCTAATCCTAATTCATGATATTTCCTGATTACATAAGAGTTAGCCATAATGTACTTAGAATTGAGGGGGAGGGTCACTGAAATAATTATTTTTACCATGTAGTTATGTATAGATACAAAATGATTCATTTTCCCTGAAAACTGACATTTTCTCAACCTTCTTTACTTCTTCCCTTTCTTCCTTACTTCTCCCCTCTTTTTCTCCCTCTTTCTTTTCCTTCCTTTTTGTTCTTTTTCTCCCTCCCTTCCTCTTTTCTTTCCTTCTGTTCTCTATTTCCCATTTCCCCCCTATTCTCACAATTGTTCTATATCCTTTCTTACTCATGCCAAGTGGATGTGTTGTACACCAAAGACATTTTTCATCAAAACAGTTTATATACTTATCCTGCATAAACATGGCCCCAGCCTTATAGTCGGACTATATCAACACACAAGAAATATTTTGACTAACTAGATAAACTTTATCTGACAGTAGCATATGATATTGTTTTCTTGGAAAAGAGGGAAAATTAAGGTCAAGTGATCCTGAGGAGATGAATTACTGAAGAAGATAGAACTTACCTACTTCATATGACAATCAACCCTAGGGAAGAGAGAAAGACAATATAGCCCATGAATATAAAAAATGTTGCAATTAATTTTGAAATGCAGTAAGAGACCTAATATTCAGATAAAAGCATGAGGACAAATTTATGTTTATGCACACATACATATACTTGCAACTAATAGATCATATATAGTTCAAAAAGTATTAGGGAGAAAATCATTAAGTAATTCTTTAGGTAATTAATCTTGTGCTAATGGATTGAACATTTCTCTTTCAATTTCTATTTTGCCTTCTGGTTCTAAAATATCAGGGCAGTTTTCCTTGATAATTTCTTGAAAGATGATGTCTAGGCTCTTTTTTTGATCATGGCTTTCAGGTAGTCCAATAATTTTTAAATTCTCTCTCCTGGATTTATTTTCCAGGTCAGTTGTTTTTCCAATGAGATATTTCACATTGTCTTCTATTTTTTCATTCTTTTGGATTTGTTTTACAATGTCTTGATTTCTCATAAAGTCACTAGCTTCCATTCTTAGCTTCTATTCTAATTTTTAAGGAAGTATTTTCTTCAGTAATCTTTTGGACTTCCTTTACCATTTGGGCAATTTTGCTTTTTAGGGCATTTTCCATTTGGCCAATTTTGCTTTTTAGGGCATTCTTCTCCTCATTGGCTTTTTGGACCTCTTTTGCCATTTGGGTTAGGTTATTTTTTAAGGTGTTATTTTCTTCAGTATTTTTTTGGGTCTCCTTTAGCAAGCTGTTGACTTGTTTTTCATAATTTTCTTTCATCACTCTCATTTCTCTCCCCAGTTTTTCCTCTATTTTCTCTTACTTGCTTCTCAAAATCCCTTGTGAGCTCTTCCAAGGCCTGGGACTGATTCATACTTTTCTTAGAGGCTTTGGATGAAGGAACTTTGACTTTGTTGTCTTCTTCTGGTTATATGTTTTGATCTTCTTTGGCACCAAAGTAAGATAATATAGTCTGACTCTTTTTGTGCTGCTTGCTCATGATCCCGGCCAATTACTTGAGTTTTAAACTCTTTGTTAAGGTAAGAGTCTGCTTCCAATGTGGAGAATGTATTGTCCCAAGCTTCAGGGGTCTGTACAGCTGTTTTCAGAGATACTTGTAAGGACCTGTAAATTTTCAGTTCTTGCAAGGTGGTATGATAAGGGGTGAGGTGTTTACTCCTTTCCTGGCCTGTGCTCTGGTCTGTTAGTGACCACAAGCACTCCTTTCTGTCCTGGAACTAGAAGGAAGGTTTCTTCTTCACCGCCACTACAAGCTCCACCATGCCAGCACTCCTCCTCACCCTAGGATGTCACCAAGAACTGTGACCCAGATCCAAGCTCAGGCAAAGCAAGAGATTCCTGCCTCAGCACTGGCAAAGAAATCTCTGCAATCCCCCTCTGATCAGCCACTTGATTCCCCTTCAGTCTATGGGCTGGAAGCTCAGGACACAGCTGCCACCCAGGCGCCCATGCTCTGTGCTCTGCATTCTGGAACTGGCTCTGAGACCTAGCTCCTCTCTCACCGCAGAAACAGACTTTTCCCACTGACCTTCTAAGTTGCCTTTGGCATTCTTGGGTTCAGAAGTCTGGAAACCACCACAGCTGCCCATGATTCAGTCCTCTGAGGCCTGCTCCAAGTTCGCTGCGGCCTGCGCCCCCATGCCGCACTGTGTTCCTCTACCAGCCCTGTGTGATATACCTTTCCAATCAATCATCCAGATTGTCTTGGGCTGGGAATTTGCTTCACTCTGTCTTTTTGTGGGTTCTGCTGCTTTGGAATTTGTTTAGAGCCATTTTTTATAGGTATTTGGAGGGGTGTGGGAGAGAGCTCAAGCAAGTCACTGCTTTCACTCCACCATCTTGGCTCCGCTCCTCGGATTGAACATTTCTCAAGAACACTACCTTGTATTTCTTCGTGTCTCCTATGTGTAGTCAAACATACTTTGTATATGCTTACTTATATGTTTCCTCCCTCAATAGAATGGAAGCTTCTTGACAACAGATTCAGTTCTTTCCTTTGTCTTTATAGTGACTAATGGAGTGCTTAGTACATGGAAGGAACTTAATGCACATTTGCAGGGTTTATTCCCTAGCACAGTACCTAAAAAATGCAAGCTACACAATAAATTCTTGTTGATATGAATTGAAAAGTTGACTGTATAACTAAATCCACATTCTTTGCATTCAATAAAGAGCTCTATTAATCACCTTCCTTCAATATTTATTTTAAAATGTACCTTCATATCTTTTTTACTGAGCTCTATTAGGATAATTGTACCTAAGAATTTTTGGAGTAAATATGCATATGTGTGGCATGAGTTGGCATGTGACATCAACCACAAATTGTCCTTGGCTGTCAACCATGGATTGAATGGAGGCCACCCCAAACAGCCTTGGCTTCTTCCCTCGCTATCTGTCATCCTGTCAGATTCTTGGCACTTCCGAGATCCCTAAGCTCAAATAGTATTCTTAACCACCGCAGTCCATCCACCCACACTGTTAGCCACATGCTCATCTGCTATCAGAGGGTCCCCAACACCAGAGGATCATCAGGGATAGAGAAATGACAAGAAACCAAAGCCTCTCTATCTCTCTCCAGGATCTGGTCCAGGGACACAAGGTGTGAATTTATCTTCACAGCCAGATCAAATGTTATAAAGTTGTTATCCTGGAGAGACAATTTGATGATCCAGACAGATACAAATTCTACCTATATGTTCTGTTAATTGCCATTGGGATCTTAAACAATAATTTTCTTCAAACTAGGAAAGCTAACCTATCCATCAATGTATATATACATGTATCTACATACATGTCTAGCTGTTCATCCATCCAACAGAGACATTTTTCCTTGCCAAATTACTGTCTTCCCTTTGTACACCTTAATATTCCACTGGGATAACATATGATAGAAAAATAGTAAGTTAATTCCCAGTCTCTGTAAGAACATTCTGCATTTGTTTCATGTGACTAATTTGGATTGGTTTTCTGTTTTCATGCACAGAAGCAATAAACCAAATAATTGAACTAAAGGGGCACATAGTCAAATGGAAAAAGAAAAGTATTATGTAGCCTAACAATTCATGTATTTCTCATGAACCTTTTCTCTGTTAATCTGAGGTGAGGCATGGGGAGGATTCAAGAATTGGGGCCAGTATCACTTAGAGCTCATTCACTGTTACTTCTAGACAAGAAAAACTCCAGAAACAGCAGAAAATACCTTCAATTTTATACTTTAAAAACTCCAACTATGCCTTGGTGATTTTCTTTAAGAGAGCTCTGTTAAGCCAAGAATGCTCCAGGCATTTCATTGGAGCATATATACACATGAGGCCGTACCTAAGTTTGATAAGTATCCCACTAAGGAAAGAAGGAGTTTTGCCATTAATAAAAAGGACCAAATAAAAATTCTTGCTAATTTGCATGATTTAAGTTGGAAAGAGCATCTGAAAATAATTGGATCCTTAACTGTCTTTTTCCCCCCAAAAGGCTTTACACTATATCAGTTTCATTATTATATTATATTGATGTATAATATAATAATTATAACATAAATATATTATATAATTATTATACAATACTATTACGGTATATCAGTATTCCACCTGTATGAATTCAAGCCATTCTTTTTCAGTGTCTCTAGCAACCAGAGCCTAATACAAAGGAGATTTCACAAGATCTCAGAGCAAGAACCACTGTTTCTAATGTAATTTTTCTTTGCTATGAGTTGGAAAATAAGTTGAAAAAAATAAAGTATTGGTTTACCATTAAGAAGAAGGGGAAAAAAATCTAGTCAGTCAGTACATAAGCATCTATTAGTCTCTTACTATGTGTCAGGCACTGTGCTAACTACTGAGGTTACAAAGAAAGGCAGATAATCCTTACCCTCAAGAAGCTCACATTCCTGCCTGGGAGAAAATATGAATACAATTTTGCATATGCAAGATAAAGACAGAACATGGGGAAGATGATCTCAAAGGAAAGGCAGCAGTGAGGAGAGGGAGGTAAAAGTCAGCAAACTTTTGCTTTCTGCAATCAATATCTCAACAATCATCTATTCAATATCCTATAATATGCCAGGCACTGTCCTAAGTTCTGGGGGTGTTGGCTCTTAGAAGCTGGTGGGGAAAGGGCAAGGAAATCAGGAAAAAATTCATGTAAAAGGTAATGCTTGAACCGAGTCATAGAGAAAAAGAAATTTTGAGAGATACTAATGACGAGGAAATACATTCCAGACAGGGGGGAAGGTCAGCTGTCAGTGAGTGTAAAGGCACAGAAACTGGAGTTAGTGTCTTGTGTGAGCAATGACAAGTAACCTAGTTCTGGCTTGCAGAGCACTGGAAAGAAGGAATGTACAAACAAACTGGAAAGGCAAAATAAACAAACAAAGGAACAAAAAAAACAGTCAAGCTGTTAAAAATGTAAATACTAGAGGGATTTAAGGCTGATCCTAGAGGCAATAGGGAGCCACTGAAGTATATTGAATCCTAGCAGGGTGATATGGCCAGTATTCAACTTCAGGAACCTTACTTTAGTGGCTGTGTGAAGAATGAATGAAAGTGAGCAGACATATAAGGTAGGAATACCATGTAGGAGTCAATTCCTATGGTTCAAGTGAGACTTGATAAGACTGACCTATGGTGGTGGATTTATAGAAAGTGTGGTGAGTAAGGAACTTATATGAAAGATGTTAGGGATACATTACAAGATAGGACAACTCATTGGATACTTAGAATAAATGACAGTAAGGAGTCAAGGATAGCGCACAGGTTGTAAACCTGGGAGACTGAAAAATGACTATGGCCTGGACAGTAATGAGGCAGTACAGAGGTAGGATTTAGGAGGAAAGACAAGGAGTTCTGTTTTAGACATTTTGGGTTTGAGATGCCTATAGGACACCCAGAATAAAATGCCCAATAAGTAGTTTATTGTGAAGAACTAGAGCTCAGGATTGGGACTAGGACTAGATATACAGATCTAGTATTCATCTAAACAGTGATGGGAAAGAGAAGAGGATACCCAGGACAGAGAATTTTGATACATGTACAGTTAGTGAACATAGTATAGATGATGGGTGAGTGAAGGTGTCTGAGAAGGAATACTTACACAAGTAAGAGAAAAAGCAAAACAGAGCAGTATCATGAAATTGCAGAGAGGACGGAATATGAAGGATGAGGGGGCTGTCAATGGTGTCAGATGCTGCAGGAAGGTCAAGAAGAATGAGGACTGAGAGGAAGCCATTAGGTTTGGCTATTCTTAACTGGTATTTTTCTTTGCAGGAAAAAAATGAGCTTTTGCCCTAGCCAAAATATTGCTTCAAAAGTCAGGAGCTATGTTCTTAAGAATTACGCATAATAGAGGCAGCTAGGTGGTGCAGTGGATAGAGCACCGACCCTGGTGTCAAGAGGACTTGAGTTCAAATCCAGCCTCAGACACATAATACTTCCTAGCTATATGACTCTGGGCAAGTCACTTACTCCCAGTTGCCTCACTAAAAAAAAAAAAAAGAAAAGAAAAGAAAAGAAAAGAAAAGAAAAGAAAAGAAAAGAAAAGAAAAGAAAAGAAAAGAAAAGAAAAGAAAAGAAATACGCAAAATAAAAGAAAGTATACAGGCTAGCGGGTAAAGGGCATTGGCCTTGCCAACTTCTTCCCTATTTTACTCCAGTCCTTAGCTTCATTGCATGCCAATTAAAAAAATCTCTTGGAGGGAGGTAAGCCTCAGTTCCCCAGCCTCCACATAGCCTTGATGGTGTGGGGGATGAGGGAGAGAGACACCAGAGATAAGTCAAAAAATAAATTTTAGGCACACATGGGCAGCTAAGTGGAGCAGTGGGTAGAGGTCTGGCCTTGGAGTCAGGAGAACCTGAGTTCAAATTCAGTCTCAGACACATAACACTTATTAGCTGTGTGACCCTGGGCAAGTCACTTAACCCTGATTGCCTCACCAAATAGCAAAAAAAAAAAATTTAGGTACACAGACTCACAATCAGGAATTTAATGGGAATTACAAGGAATTTAATCACAAATTAAGGAGTTAGTTGACTGGGACCAAGGATCTCAAATCAGCAGCAGATAAAGGCAGTCAAAAAATAAGCTTGATCTTAATTTGGGGACACGGTCCTGGCTTTTGTTTGTTCCTTAGATAGATATGATGACTTCTTACTTTAGCTATATTCTAAAAGAATATCACTCTGCCTTCATCAGGAAACAGATATCTATTGCTTCCCATCTGCAGAATAGCAGCAGGTAGTATCAGAACGTATATCAGTGTCTAAAAGTTTTGCAAGGATGTCCAACAGAGACTAGATGATCTACAATACCCAACAGAGATGACTTGAAGCAGAGTGGAGGGCTTAGATGCAATATCTAGTAAAGAACAACCTAACAAAAACACCAGTGTACATTTGCAGAGTTGTAGATGTGAGTCACCCTGGCTATATATTTTCCCTATTTGTATTTGTCCTTTTGTATATATCTTATATGTGTATGTACTGGTCACATGGATTCCTTCATGAAATTTTCCTGGCCTTATATGTTCCCTACACATGTTTTCTACATGCATATTCTCTAATCACACATGTTCTCTGTTTTTGTTCTTCCCCATTAATGTTGTGGTAACCACCTATAGGAGAATGTACTCCATGAGCATGGGATGAACCTTTTTGTTCCTCTTCTTTACTATGCTATTTGATTAAATGTCTTTTATGTCAGATGAATATGTCTTCTGGTTGTCTGGTAAAAGTAAACTCACTGTTGGGGATCATGAAATATGATTTTAAATGCATCCTAACCCAAAGAATATCTTGGACCCAGGGTTCTACATGTGAAGGAAAGCCCCAGATGCTACATTATTAAAATTTTACAAGTCACTATTAAACCTCAAGAACTGAAAAGATTCAAACATCACAGGTTAGCATTCCAACAAATAAGACACAAATCATACATAATCTATTATTTCTATAATATCTCCTCATATACTATTTCTAATGCAGTGGCCCATACTCCACTCACAGGGATGATCCTAATTGAAAATTTAACTATGAAAAAATACAGAAGGGCCCTGATCAACTGATTTTTTGCAGTCTACTGAATAAGATTATCAACTGTTGTGCTAAGATGCATAGCCACCATGCCTGCATACCCCATAATGATAACATATATGTTTCTATGAGGGTATCCTCATGCTCCAAGAGAATTCATATTGTTTTTTGATGTGAATAAAATGGAAGCAAGAGCAGCTAATAGAACATGAAAATAAAAGCATGGCATTGTTGTATAAAAATCGTGTAAGGAGTGTAATGAGTTGAGACTAGTAAGAAAAACTAAAGACAATAAAAAAAAGAGGGTTTGCTATCTTAGAAGAATGAAGAGAATCAAGGATGTAATACTATCTCTTTTGGGGGTGAATGGGACAGTAACCAACAACAGAGAAGACGTAGCTGCTCAATTCTTTGCTTACTTGTTTCCTCTGACAAGGAAAATGATCTTTGCATTGGGCATGACAAAAGAAAGATAGCTTGGGAGGTTATACACAAGACAAATAAGTAAACAAATAGCTGCCTTTTATCATTTCAAATCACCTGGCTCAGATGAACTATATCCACAAGTACTGAAAGAACTAGTAGAAGTGATTGCCCAGTCATTGTCAGTGATATCTGAAGGATCATAGGAAATGGAGGAAGTACCACGAGATCAGAAAAGAACAAACATCTTAGCTTTCAAAAAAAAGTAAGAGAACAGACTCTATAGAGTATAGGCCACTTGACTTTGACTATAGGTAAAATTCTAGAATGGATCAGGTAAGAAGGCCTAAGGAGATCCAACACAGAGATCCAATGTGGCTTTTTCCAGGAGGACACACCAGACACCCTTTCTTGATTTGCGTACTAAAGTGGTAGATGAAAGGGAAAATGCATGTATACAATTTACTAGATTTTAGCAAAGCACTAATGTATATCATACTATTCTTGGGGAGAAGATGAAAGGAAGTGAATTAAATGATAATACAATTACATGGATTTAGAAGTAGTTGAATGGCTGGCCTCGGATCAGTTGTTAATAGTTCAAGTTCAATGTCAGCTTGGCAGGAGGTCTCCAGAGAAGTGCCCCAGGCATATATGCTTGGCCTGTGCTGTTCAACATTTGTGTCAGTGACTTAGAGAAAAGAGTAAAGGGCATGCTCATAAAATTTTCATATGACACTAAGCTGAGAGGGATAGCTAACACACTGGATAGCAGAGTAGAGAGGCCAAAATATCTTGGCCAGCTAAAAAATTAGACTGAGCCTAATTAGATGAATTTTAGGAAGAAATGCTTTACACTAGGATTCCAAATGTTTTACACCTTGGCTAATAAATATGTGTGTGTGTGTGTGTGTGTGTGTGTGTACACATATGTATGTATGTAGAAGACATGGTAAGATGACAGCTTTTCTGCTCTAAAAGGTTTTAGTGGACTGCAAACACAACATGATATGTTGTCAATGCTGTGATGTGCCAACAAAAAAGAAAAACGCTGATAGGACTTTGGGGTAACTTAAGAGAGGGAGATTTGTACTGGTATTATGCCAGATTCCGGGGAGAGTTGGTTCCAATGTACTCTGCCCTGCTCTGAGCTCTTCTGGAGCACTTACTTCTGGGCAACACTATCCAAAACAGACATTGATATCATGGAGAACGTCCAAATGAGTGCAACCAAGATGGCGAGGCCTTCAGTCCATGTCCTATGATGACTGGTTAAAAGAACCTTTAGAGTTTACCTGGAGAAGTGTCAGGAGGACATGATAGCCGTCTTCAAGTATTTGAACACTGTTGTATCAAAGAGGGAATCGACTTGAATTGTTTGATCAAAGAGAACAAAAACAGTGACAATGGATGGAATTTGATTTTTAAAAAGGTTGATCTCCGAGGAAAAACTTTTAACAATTAGAGAGGTGCTTCCTTGGGAAGTGCAAGTTGAATAAGAAGGCTGCTAAAATAGCCCTTCCAACTTTAAAATTTTGTGAGTCTGTGCTTTTAAAAAGCTTCCATTTTCATTTGGTCATAAAATCTCTATGTCTAGAAATTTCGATGTGATGTCGTCAAAGCATATTTACACATGTATATTTATGTCTATATTACATATTTATACATACGTATATACGTACATAAAGATTGAGAAAAATAAGCATACTTCGACTAGATGAGCACTGCACAAGTATCTGTCTAATGGATCTATTTCGAATCTATTTGGAAATATGCAGAGATGTTAATAATCTACAAATAGGTTATAATAAGTGGTATTTATGTAGCATCCTGTTATATAATAAGTAGCTTACTTTAAGCCAGGGAGGTAATATAATAGCCCCTAAGCTAAACTTGGTTCTCTCCTCTTTGGTATGTTGTTGTTGTTGTCGAGTAGTTCAGTCGATTCAGTCATTTCTGACTCTTTGTGACCCTGTGGAATGTAGTACACCAGGCCCTTTTAACCTCCACTATCTCCCGAAGTCTGTCCGAGCTCCTTTTTGTTGCTTCCATGACACTATTTACCCATCTCATCCTCTGCTGTCCCCTTTTCCTTTTGCCTTTAATCTTTCCCAAATCAGGGTCTTGAGTCTTGTCCTCTTTTCAGCTTCAGTATTTGACCTTCCAGTGAATAGTCTGAATTAATTTCTTTAAGTATTGGCTGCTTTGATCTCCTTGCTGTCCAAGGGAATCTCAAAAGTCTTCTCCAGCACCACAGTTTGAAAGCATCGATTCTGTGGTGCTCAGTTTTCCTTATATTCCAATTCTCACAGCCATATATTGCTACTGGAAATACCATAAGGAACTTAATGGGCAAGGTGATGTCTCTGCTTTTTAATATGCTGTCCAGATTTGCCACAATATTACTTACAAGGAACAAGTATCTTTTCATTTCATGGCCACAGTCACTGTCTACAGTGATCTTGGAGCCCAAAAATGTCAAATCTGACACTGCTTCCATTATTCTACTTCTACTTGCAGGAAGTAATGGAACCAGTTGCCAAGATCTTAGTTTTTGTAATGTGAAGCTTCAAGGCAACTTTTTACACTCTCCTCTTTCACCCTCATCAAGAGGCTTCTTAATTCTTCTTCATTTTCTGCCATCAGAGTGATATCATCTGTACATCTGAGATTGTTGATATTTCTTCTGATACCCTAAATTCCAGTTTTTGATTCTTCCAAGCCGGCTTTTACCATGATGTACTTTGCATACAAGTTAAATAAGGTGACAATACACAGCCTTATTATATTCCATTTCTAATATTAAATCAATCAGTTGTTCCATGTTTGGTTCTAATTGTTGCTTATTGGCCTGCATACGGGTTCCTCAGAAACAGGTAAGATGATCTAGTACTCCCATCTCTTTGAGAACTTGCCTCATTTTGTGGTAATCCACACAGTCAAAGGCTTTAGTGTAATCAATGAAGCAGGTTAGGTGTTTTCTAGAACTCTTTGAAAATCCAGTGACTGTCGGCTTCCTAAGGCCCACTTGACTTCATTCTTCAGGATGTCTGGCTCCAGATCGATAACCAGACCCTTGTGGTGATCAGTGATTTTAAGATCTTTCTTACATAGTTCTGTATTTTCTTGGCACTTTTTTCTTAATCTCTTCTATTTCTGTTAAGTCCCCACTATGTTTTTTTTTCTTTTATCATGCCATTTTTTCATGAAACATTACCTTGATACCTCTAATTTTCTTGAAGAGATCTCTTGCATTTCTCTTTCTATTTTTTTTTCTGTTTCTCTGCATTATTCACATAAAAAACTTTCTTCTCTCTCCTTGCTGTTCTCTGTAATTCTGCATTCAGCTGAGTATGTCTTTCCCTTTCTCTTTTACCTTTTGCTTCTTTTATTTCCTCAGCTATTTGTAAAGCCTGGTCAGACAGCCATTTTACTTTCTTGCTCTTCTTTTTCTTTGGAATGCTTTTTGTTACTGCCTCCTGTACAGTATTGCAAACATCTGTCCATAGCTCTTTAGGCACTCTGTCTACGAGATCTAATTCCTTAAATCTATTCATCACTTCTACTTCATATTCATAAAGGATATTATTTAGGTCATACTTACGTAGTCTGGTGATTTTCCCTACTTTCCTCAATTTAAATCTGAATTTTACAATAAGAAACTCATGATCCAAGCCACAGTCAGTTGCAGATCTTGTTTTAACTGACTATATAAAGCTTCTCCATTTTTGGCCACTAAGTATATAATCAATCTGATTCCAATGTTGACCATCTAGTGATGTCCATGCACAGCATCACCTTTCGGAGAGTTTATTTTAGATGAAAAGTTCTAAGTTCAGGCACAATTGTTCCAAGCAGTTCAAAGAGGTTTACAGGTCCCATTCACACACAGTTGAATCAAAAGACACTAAAACCAAAATGGAGTGGAGTCAATCCAGGGGTATGCTGGAACCAGCTCTCAAACTGATTATCAAATTTTTAATATAAGCACCTATACCTAAGAAATCAACAAATGATTACTAGACTCAAGAAAATGATAGGAAAAATGTTAATAATGCAGATTAAACTTAAAAGTGTGCTGTGTAGCTTTGGAGATCCGGTTATTAAAGCATTTTTCAATACACTCATGTATTAACCTCACCTTTATATTTATATAATTCTTTGAAGTTTAAAAAGTACTAGCTGTACTTTACCTCGTTTGATCCTTACACTATCCTTGTGAGGAACCCCATTATAGATGAGGAAAATGAGACCAAGCAATGTTAAGAGATTGCCAATGTCACACTAGTAAAATGCTAGAGGCTGGAACTGTACCCATAGATCTCTTGGTGCCAGTTTCATCACCCTCTATCATTTCCCTCTCACATACCATGCTACTTACTTCTGCCCCAGAGTATTATGGTGATGAGGTTTCCTAGTCACACAATAGGCTGAAAAGTGTGAAGGATTCAAGACTCCACTTTTAACAGCATAGAATAAACACAGACTCTCCTTCGCCAAAGTGTTTCCTATTCACATGGGAAGATAGGAAAGATCATACAAGATTCTAAGCCAAAAAAATAATTTTAGTTCAACAATCTTCTGATTATAGATAGCAAGTTAGGTTCAAAACAAGAAGTGTATGCTCACCAACAGGGTTTACCTTTGTCATGGAGAATGTTAGATGCAGAGCTCAGGTAAAAGAAAGATTTCTGATAGATGTGAGGTTCTCCAAATCAAACTGTTATTTGCACAAGATATTGTATTAATTGCATTAATCCTCCTTAATAAAATCTATGACCACTCAAAAAAAATTGGATAAACAATCTAGCAGAAAACATTCTAAATGATTATTGTCCAACAAGAATCATAAATTTAGAGCTGGAAGGACTCTTATAGACCCTATAGTCCAACCTCTTCCTTTTTGAGATAAGGGCACTGTGGCCCAGGGAAGTTAAATGCCTACCTGTATAAAATTATGCAGGTAATAGGCATAAGAGTAAAACACATATGGGCAGGACATTGAAGTCTTGAGTACCATCAGTACCCATTGAGTACTCATTAATACTCATCAGTATTCACTGAATCCATCAGTACATCCATTTTGGACACACACTACATTGAACAGGAAGAACCTGTGGGAAATTATGCAACATTTTTCATAATCCTAAGTTGCTTATTAACTTGAAAATTCAACTTTTAATGTGAATATTCTTCCACTGAGGTTATGTGGATGCAAATCAGGAGATGTTGTATAATCTCCAAAGAGTCAAAATTATGAGTGACTCCAAAGAACATTTGAGCGATAGATGATGAGAAAAAGTCTTTTATCAGTTAGTCAAGAAGAACTTGTCCATGTGCCAGGCAGTGAATTAAGCACTAAGGATACAAGAGAAGTAAAAAACATGATCCCTCCCCTCAAGGAGCTCGAACTCTAATGCTGGAGATAACATAAATTACTACATACAAGACACAGGGCATCTAGGTGACACATTAGAGAGAGTATTGGGCCTGGAGAAAGAAATGGCAAACCTTTCAATATCTTTGCCAAGAAAATCCCAAATGGGGTCACAAAAAGTTGGACACAACTGAAAAATGACTGAACAATAAGGTTATATATGTATATATATACATATATATATACATATATATATACATATATATACATACGCATATATATATATATTATATATGTATATGTATGTATGTATATGTGTATATATACACACACATATATACACATACGTATATATATACATAGGGAGAGAGAGAGAGAGAGAGCTATATCTATATATAGATATAGATCTGTTGTATTTGAGAGCCAGAAAGGGAATAGTTACTCAGTTTCATGGAAAGCCATGCATTAGAAGTAAATCAGACTGTGTCTTCCATGTCACTATTCTATGATAATGCCTGATAATCACCAGTTACCTGGTAATTGACTTCAAGAGTTATAGTAAAAGGAGAAATATGAAATGGCTTGGGGGAAGGAGGTTAATTGATCTATTTTGCCTTCAAAATTACACTACAGATAAAGATTAGATATAGATGTAGTAAATGGAATACAATCTCTGGGGAAAAGCAGGAGAAAAGAAGAGAGAAAGCCAAAAAGGCATCCTTTTTAAGACAAGATTTGAGCTATCTTGAAGGGAGCCAGAAAAACTAGGAAGAAATGAGCAACGAGAATAGTCCAGGTTAGGCCAAAAAACAGCATCTGGATATGGAGGCTTGTATATGAAGAAAATGAAGCAGACTAGCATATCATTGCTGTTCAACTCCTTGTGACCTCTTTTTGGGGTTTTCTTGGTGAAGATGCTGAAGTGGTTTACCAGTTTCTTCTCCAGCTCATTTTTACAGATGAGGAAACTTAAGCAAATGGAGTTAAGTGACTTGCCCAAGGTCACACAGCTGGTAAGTGTACACATTTGTAAGAGAGAGAGTAAGTAAGTAAGAGGCCACATTTGAACTCAGGAAGATGACTCTTCTTGATTCCAAGCCCAATGCTCTATCCACTGAGCCTCACTATCCACTTAGGCCAGTATAGCTGATTTATATAGTATGTGGAGGGAAATAAAGCATAGGAAGACTGGAAAGGTAAGAAGGAGCCAAGTTGTGAAAGGCTTTAAATGCCATAATTTTTTTTCTATTTGATCCTGAAGATAACAGGGAGTCATAGAAGCTCATTTAGTAAAAAAAGATGCTAATGTCAGACCTGCACTTTAAGAAAATCACTTTGGTAACTGATGATTGGATGGATTGAACTGGGAAATTAGATGGACTGGGAAAGGCTTAAAGAAAGGAGACCAATTAGAAGACTATTATACTGGTCTAGGAAAGCATTGATGAGAGTCTGTACTAGGGTGGTGACTATTCAGATGAAGGGAAGGCACTCTATAGAAGAGATGTTGTGAGGGTAGAAAGAGTAACATTTGACAGCAGGTTGAAACAAGCTGTTTACCAATAGCTAATTTGTGTGCAAGCAATGGCATGACACATATGAACCAGGAAACACAATTAGAAAAGGAGGTGGTCAGTCATATAACACAAGTGAAATATATACAGTTGTTGCTTTACAAGTAGACTGTTCTGCAGACCTCTATGTAAAGAAATTTAATGTAAATTTGCCCACAGACACGGTGAAGAGAGTGGGAAGAAAGGATCCGGCTCCCAGCTGGCACATGGTTCAAGGACACATAGGTGTCCAGTACAGAGAAGCAAGAGAAGGAGGAGGAATACCAGGGGGCCCGAGCCAGCCACGTGGGCCAATGGAGAGGAAGAACACACGGGGCAGGCTCATGGTGGCCAGATACAGACACAGGCACCCATAAGCACAGACAGAAGACAGACATGTGGGAGGTTAGATATGTGGGCAGGTAAGTGGAGCCAGGCAAAGGTCTCCTCTTTGGGAGCTGGAGGTTCAAGCCATGCCCCAATCTGGTAGCGGTGGTGGTCTCTCTGCTTGCCCTTCTTCTGCTTCCAAGCTTTCATATGGAGGGGTTTTTTTTAGTTTTGGGGTTGTTTTGGGGGATGGGGAGCACTGTGGGAGGCCACAGAGCCAAACTAAGGGGCAGGAAAGGGGGACAGAGACAGAGACACAGAGAGAGACAAAGAAAGACAGAGAGAGAGCCTTAGAGAGAGAGCCTCATACTGTACAGTAAAGTCAACACGGGTTTTTTTTTTTTAAATACAGATTCCCTTCAGAATTCTTTACACAAAGTCTCATTTGTGTATAGAAATTTATGTAGAGTCACCATTGTCTACATAAGGTACTAGAGTGTGGTGCTGGTGTCCACAAAATGTTTAAAGACTCGAAGGACGTTTTTAAGCACATTGATAGATCTCTATGTAAGACTTAAAGGAGGACATGAATGAGATTCTTAAAGATTGATAAAGACTTGATTGCAATCTATTTTGTTGGAAGGAGCCAGCTCTTGCTTTGATATCCCAAATCTATTGAAGTGGAGAAAATGGTAATTGCGATATGATTAGGCCTTGAATAAATGACCAAATTACTAACATTCAATATTTTTAAAAGCAAATAGCAAATTGATTAAGTCATTTACTAGAGACTTAATCTGGCATTTAATCTTTGGCAATGGCATGAATCTGTGATTAACATGGCAAACGTGACCAATATACCAATGTATTTATAGGTTTTTATTTATAGGTATTCATAGGTTCATTTCCAATATGTTCATTGTATTACTGCTAAATCTTGATTAGTGCTGTCTCCTCCTATAAACCCCAGGAAGACAGGAACCTACAAATCCCCAACATGTTCAGTATAGTGACCTATATTGGTTAGTATCATGGGCACTCAATTGAATTGAATAAACATTTATTGTCTCTGCAAGACATTCACATGTATTTGTGGAAAATGATTGCCATCACACAGTTCCTCTTACATTAAAGTCCTTTAGCTCTCATTACTCGTATATTCATAGATATGTACCTTTCTACTGAATCCGAGAACCAGCAAGGAAATAGTTACTCAGTCTCACGGAAAGCCGTGCGCTAAAAGGAAACCAACTGTGCCTTCCATGTCAATACTCCATGATAACACCTAATAATCACCACGTCACCTGGCAACTAACTGCAAGAGGAATAGTAAAAAAGGACATATGAAATAAGTGTGGAGGAGTGGGATTCATTAATCCATTTTGCCTTCAAAATTGTGTTTTAGGCCCAGCTTATGGCCATTAGCTAGCTTTCAGTATCAAAAATAAGAGATACAATACATATGTATGTGAATGAACATGTACATGTTATACATGTATATTTCACATCTATTAAATGTTGATTTCTTTAAATAATTTGTTAGTTTCAATGACATCAAAAGCTTGCTACCCAATGATCCAATTTTATACAAACTAGATATTAATTTATAGCTGGCAGGCTTATTTGAATTTTCAAATTTTTTATCCCTGTGCTTTCATAAATCCCATGGATCCTTTTCTTCTGGGTCTTTTTTTTCTTCTAATTTTACTTAGAAGTGTTGTTGAAAAAAAAATAAGAGAAAATCATGCTCATCAAATAACCAAGCGAAAAAAGAAATAGAATGTTTCTTTTTCTGTGTATGTATGAGTCTAAACAAAACCCCATCTGCTGGGTTGGAAAGTCAGCAGTTATTCAGGGTAGAGGTGAGGTGGGGTGAGGTGGAGAATTTATAACCAAAATTTCATTCACTTTGATTTTTTTTAATTTCATATTTGTATTCTTCCTAAATTTTGAATTTCTGAGGATTGGTCCATTCAGAATGCAGCTTTTCCTTGCTACCTACAGATGTATGACAGCATATAAACATACCTATACAAATATGCATACATACACATGCACACAACACACACACACACACACACCTATACAAAGGAACCACCTGCTCATTTAAGAAAACACTAGCATATATTTCTTTACTTTCTATTCAAGATCTCCTGACTGCAAGCCAGACCTTGCAGACTTCTAGGGAAAAGAACAAAACTGAATGATTGGCATGTGATCTGCAATGATATTAGTCAATAAGTAGGAATCACATTCATCCACGAGTGCTGCAAATAGTGGAAAAACTACATGGAAGAAAGCATTAGAAAATGAGGGGAAAACGAATGCATGAATCCTGATTTTGCTTTTTAAGTAACACACCCCTCTTTAGATTACAATGGCTATGAGGAATAAGCTGGTTAGTGGAGAAAATATGTATACAGTGGGATAAATGGTTCATTTTACAAACTCTCCCTCAATTCTTTTTTTTTAATAGACTATCACATGTGGAGGCCAAGAATATTAATACAGTTAGCATTTACATATTGCCTACTACGTGCCAGGCATTGTGTAAGTACTTTGAAAATATTATCTCATTTGATCCTCACAGCAACCTCAAGAGGTAGATACTATTATTATACCCATTGTACAGATAAAGAAACTGAGGCAAACAGAGGTTAAGTGACTTGCCCAAGATCACACAGCTAGTAAGTGTCTGAGGATAAATTTGAACCCAGGTTTTCTAGATTCCTGGCTCAATAGTCTATCCACTCTGCCACCTAGCTGCCTGCATGGCATGTAATTAATTTCATGGTAACAACTATATGAACAGCATGGAGTGTGGCCAATTTCAACTTTAACTGTAGTGTCAGCATTAATTTTCTAATAAGTTCATAGTGGAAAGATAAGAGCTTACTTATAACCTGATGATAACAGGCAGGAGATAACCAAGAAAAAATAGTTAAATTTGTGGCATTCCATAGAGTTCCTATTGGCACTACCTAAATGACTTTAGGCAAGTCCCTTGACTTCTCTGGGTCTCATTTTCCCCATTGGTAGAATGAGTATATTGGCTTAGATGGCCTTCGAGGTCCCCTCTAGCTCTAGAGCTAGCCTCTAGAGGACATACCTTCAGATTTTGCTTATTAGAATATCTATCAAACTAGCAGGTTAATTATAATGTGGGAATTAAAATTCTGATCCATTGATGCTCTAAGACAAACGTTTACAACAAATAGGTATGTGCTTTAAACAGATAGGGGGGTGGGGACCAAGAGAATTACAAAAATGGTATTTTTCTTGGGAAATAAACATGAATGCTTATTGTTGAGGCAGTCTGCTAAAAGAGGATTGAGTTCCTGGCTTAAAGTAAGGAAGATTTGGGTTCAAACTCTGGCGAGCTCTATGTGCTTCAGGCAATTCCCTAGGACTTATCTACTAAGGAATAGGTCCCATTATTACCTACACTGGCAAAAGGAATTCCTCACAATGATGAAATCCTTCTAGTCATCCACTCACAACCTAGGAGACATCCTGGACTTTTCCCTTTCCCTCACATCTTACATCCAACCAGTTGTCACATCTTATCTATTCAATATGAGCAATTTATCTCACCTACATCCCCCTTCCACTCTCATTGACCCCACGCTAGTTTAGGGTTGCATAATCTGTGGTCTGGTCTATTGCAAAATGATGCCCTGAATCCAGTTTCTCCCTGCTCTAAAACATTCACTACCCTGATATCAAATTGATATTCACATAAACAGGTCTGATAGTCATTCCATTACTCATAAAGATTGGGTGCATTGCTATTGCTTCTAGGGCAAAATACAAACTTCTCTATCTATTTAAAGTCCTAAAGTATTTAAAGTCCTTTATGATCTGGCTACAGCCTCTCCTTCCCTTGCCTTCCTCTCACATATACCATCTTTCAACCAAACTGGATGGCTTACTATTTTATTTACATGACATTCCATCTCCTACCCTTCTTACCCCCATCTTTGTTTTTTTTTTTGGGGGGGGGTTTGGTTTGTTTTTTAGGCAGTTGGGGTTAAGTGATTTGCCCAGGGTCACATAGCTAGTAAGTGTCAAGTGTTTGGTCTGAGTCCAGATTTGAACTCAGGTCTCCTGACTTCAGGGCCAATGCTCTATCCACTGCATCACCTAGCTGCTCTCCTTACTCCCATCTTTGCGTAGGTTGACTGTCCTCCATACCTGGAACACACTCCACCTCTCGTCTGTCTCAGAATCCCTCACTTTTTCAAAGGTCAACTGAAGCACCATCTCCTACAGGAAACCTATTCTAATCCTCCCAGTCACGTGTGCCACCCTCACCCTGTACCTGGAAAATACTATGCATGCACTTTTTATTTTGCAATTACTGATCTATGTACATGAGCTGTGCCCCATCCTCAACGCCAGTTTACAATGTAAAGTGGAGGGCAGGGTTTTGTTTTGGGGTTTTGTTTTTCTTTTTCATTTTTCTGTCTTTATATCCCCTGCCCTTAGTACAGTCTGGCAAGTGTATTGAATGGAATGGAATTCAATCAAAGTTCCTTCAAATAAAAATGCACTAGGTCTTCAGGAGAATAAAACTCATAGGAGGTTAGATCTAGAAGAGGATCTAGAGATTTAATCTCTCCATTTGACCAGGGAAGAAATAAGTCACAGAGAAGTAACTTGCCAAAAGTCAAACAGTGAGTTAATATGGCCCCCTAGAATCTCAATCTCATAATTACCAATCTGTTTTCTACTATATCATACTAATATATAAAATACATGCACTCACCCACCATCATTAGGGTATGCATTGTGAATTGTCTTTCTAGTCATGGAAATGGTTTCTGTCAAACCTTGTACCTCTCCTGCATTTGAGAGAATAGACATAAGAGAAACCTATAAGTGTGAAACGGAGCAATGGTAGCTAGTGTATGTGGGAATTTGCTTTGTTCTTATCAAGCATTCAAATCAATCCAACAAATAGTTAATCGGTATTGTTCTATGTGTACTAGGCTGTACTTTTAATAAACCATGAATTCTATGAGGGCTGGAAGTGCATTTGTATCTCCCTTACCTTGTATCAGGAGGGAGAGTCCAGCAAGAGAGGGTAACAAGTTGCTGTATGCTCCTCTCTCTTCTCTACTGATTCAGCCCACCCTCCATCCAAACCCCACCATGTACCAGACACAGTGGCTTCTGCCAATGCCCCCTTCTCTCTTTGACTGGACACTGATCCCCTCTGTATTATAATTCCCCTGGGGGGAATTTAGAGGCTCCCGCTCTACTCCAATCTTCAGATCTACTTCCTCTTCCCAGCATTTGTGAGCCAGGCCCTTACAGACCTTATATGTGCTTTCAAAGCTGCTTACACCACTGTGATGAGTAATCCAAGTATAATAGTATAGTACTGGTAAGAAAGAAAACAGGCCTTACCATCTGCCCTGCCTGTGTGCCCTCCTGAAACTGGACATTGACATCCAACCTGACAACGTACCCTGGGCCTTGCCATTCAATCTGCAGCTGCACCCTCCTTTATGTATTTTCTCCCTGAATTAGAATATGAGTTCCTTGAGACAGACACTGCCTCATTTTTATACTTATATCTTCAGTGCCTAGCACAGCGCAAACACTTACTAAATATTTTTTCACTTATTCATTCAGCATAAGGAACATTAATAATATTTAATAAATGAACTAGGTACTATATTCTGTAGTCCCAGTAGCTTAGCAAATTGGTATTTGCTAGAGAACTCATATTCACTAAGAAAGATAGTACATAAGAAAGAGGTAAACTTAGAAGAAACCTTAGATATTATCTAATCCAACCTTTTTCTTTTTATAGATAAGGAAACTGAGGACCAGACTGGTTAAATGACTTACTCAAAGTGTCACAGGTAGTAAATGACAACCAGGTTTCAAATCCAGATCCTGATCCCAAACCCAACACTCTGTTCAGTGCACCACACTGCTTCTGAGAGATGAGAGAAACTGAAGCAAACATAGAGACAGAAAGAGGACCCCAGCAAAGGAAGCTGATTAGTTGATGTATGAGGAATTCCATTGTTTAAATCCATATTCAATTCAACTGCTGAATTTTAATAAACATTGGCCGAATAGAATGGGATAAAATAGAACTAGAGAAATTGTAGATCCCAGCTTTGCCTTTGCTTGCTTCTTGCCCACAGAAATACTACCATTTTGAGTGAAGGGGACACATGGGACACATGTTTTAAAACTATAATCTCCATTGCTGTGATGCTTGGTTTATCAACTGGACTTCCCAAAAGGAGTAAGCATCCAAACTGAAGGCAAGGAATTTAACTTTGTTTCACACAATAGAAACATTTCAATTACAGAGCAAGGCATATACATTTTTTAAACATTCTGGGAAAGCGATGACAATCTACGATACTTCTTGAAGCCTATTCTGAAGACCATATCAAGGAGGGATCACTTAGGTGGCCCAGATTTTCCTATTTCTTTTTAAGGAATATTTATGGTAATACACGCAAAGAATTTTGCTTGTGGTTTTGGTGGGGCAGACACATATCCATCACTGTGCCGGGCTTCAGGAAATATACTGAAGAAACGTAACAGGTAATATCTGCCCTCAGTGAGCTTATGATCTCACTGGAATGATGAAGCATATTCCAAAGAAGAATTAGAAAACAAAACCAAAAAAAACCAACTACATGGAAGGAAGTGAAGGAGGATGATCATGGAAATTCCCCAACTCCCAAAGAGAAGTCTGGTTTGTTTAAGAAAAATGGTCTACCTGGTGAAATCACAAAAGCTTCAGCGACCTAGTTATTTCAAACAAGATGAGACCAAATGAAAAATTTGTTACTGGAGGCAATCATGCACTGGAAAGACAGGCTCGCTGGATCAGTGCTTCCCACTGTGGGTTTCTCTGATGCTCTGATAAACTGAGCCGTGTGTTTGGAAAGGAGGCTTTTAGTGCTGCTTTTGTCTAAACAATCTTGCACAAAAATAGATGCTATTGTGAATACAATCACCAGAGGATTGTCAGGCAAGTGTTTCGTGAGCAGCAGCCCACAGATAGGGGATTTTTCTGGGTTCCAGGTGGGCAGAGCCACCTGATTAGCAGCCAGTCTCCAGGGAGACAGAAATTGCTAGTAGCCATTGACCTAGATGCCTGAAGAAGCACACTGTGCTAAGAGTTAGACCGCATTTAATCCCTCCCCTGCTAGGAACACTGAGAGCCACCGGCATGACAGATGGCTGAAACATTCTAGATTTTATTTCATGCACAGACTTTGTATTAATGGAAAGAAATGTTGGGAGCTTCTAGCTGAATGATACAAGCACACATCTGGATGGAGCACCAAAGCAGCTGGGCATATATCAAAGGTGTCACTGATGTTAGGGAACTCTGTAGAGTCGTCATTGTCTCTATATTAGGCTCCGGGGGCATTCATTCCTTTGCTCCAGAAAGCCTTCCAAACCACCCTGGGCATGAGGTCATTCTCAGATTGTGTATCCATGTATAATCAATTCAGATGTTTTGAATCAAAACAGATGCTCCTTCACTGACAGCTTCCCAATAAAATCCTAAAATATTTGAGTTGGAAAGAGCCTTGGCGATCAGCTCATTTTCTCTGCTCAGTTTTACAGATGAGCAAATGGGATATTTGAATTGTTGTGACAGCAGCTCTTGATTTCTAACCCATGACGCCTCTTGACAGGAATCATCAGGAAAGGGCGTTAGAGGTCACACAGTCTAACGCCATCGTTCTATAGCTGAGGAAACTAAGGCCCAGACAGGCTAAATGACTTTCCAAAGATTCTCAAGTAGCATGTAACAGAGCCAAGATTGAATCACAGAACTCCCAACTCCCTGTGCTCTAAGTCTTTTTCTAATTTCTTGGAAGCTAGCTGTAGTATAGTGATTAGAGCACTGAGCCTGCAATCAGGAATGCTCGAATTCAAATCTGACCTCAGATACTACTTAGCTATAAGACCTGGGCTTGTGACTTACTCTGCCTGCTTCAGTTTCCCCAACTGTAAAATGAGGGTTATAATAGCACCTAACCTCCCAGGGAACTTGTGAAAATCAACTGAGATAATATTTGCAAAAGTGCTTTGGACAGTGCCTAGCACATAGCAAGTGTTTAATAATTGTCTCCTTCCTTCCTTCCTTCCTTCTTTCAGCTGTACCATAACATAAATAAAATCATCCTAGAGTCTGAGCATCTCCCTTTAGGGAAAAGATGTCAGCTTTTTCAGGTCACCAATTTACTTTGGTTAGTTCTCTGTGAGCCAGGACATTGATTACCTGCCACTAATCCACCTGTCTATCTGCCTTTTAGTACCCAACCTTCCTATTCTATCACTCAGTAGGTACTCAGAGACAGCTGAACAATTTGAATATTAACCTAAATTGATTTTAATTAGGAAGTCAAAAACACTAAAGTTTTACACCATGTGGTCAAAATACAAATTGAATTTAAGGTTTAGGGGACTGAATCTGTGCTTTGGGGATTATCAGTTCCATCGCTTCTCATAACTGCCTCAGTTTCCCCAAAAGTGGTTACCTTTTATATACTCTGTATATATCATATATGTCCTAATGCATGCATATCATAAGTAGGTGGTATGACCACAAAAGGAAATGGGCCTGTAATAAGATTAAGGGATAACCTAAGGACATGCTGTGGTTCCCCTGTCACCCACCCAATGTCAAGAGATCTAGAAGAAAGTCCCTATCCCACTGGGCTAGAATTTATGTAGAATTCATGGAAAGACATGGATGAGAGTCATATAGGATGACCAGATGTGACTGCTCACACTCTCCTACATTCAAGGGAGATTTAGTAATGAAGAAAATTGGGGGCCTGTGTTGTCCTGATGGAACCACTCCCCTGTGGGTTGCATGGTACTCGCCTCTTCTTTTATCTCCATTTATCAATGCAAGCTATTCCTTATTCCTGAAAACCATTCTCTCCTCATCTACCTCTCAGAATTTTAGTCTTCCTTAAAATCTCAGCCCAATGAGATCTCTTCCATGAAGCCTTTCTTAATCTTTCCAGTTGCTAGTACTCTTTTCCTCTTCAAATTACCTTATATTCTATTTACATGTATAAATGTTGTGCCCCTCCAGTAGAATACAGACTTCTAAGGGCAAGAACAATTTTTTTTTTTGCCTTCATGTCTCCATTGAAAGGACCAGCCCACAGGGGTGGGTAACCTGCAGGCTTGAGGCCACATGTGACCTTCTAGGTCCTCAAGTGTGGCCCTTAGACTCTAAATCCAAACTTCACAGAACAAATCCCCTTAGTAAAAGGATTTGTTTTGTAAAACTTGGACTCAGTCAAAAGGCTGCACCCGAGGACCTACATGTGGTTTCAATACTGCAGGTTCCCCATTCCTGGACCAGTGGAATCTAGAAGCCACCTCAGCTCCCAAACACTCAAGCTTTTGGCCAAGTAGAAAAATATGGCAGCCATGATTTATATGCTAAAAAATAACATGTCATATAAATTCATTTATAAAATTTTTATGGAGGATAGAGGATTATGGGCAGTATCACATCACAAAACAGCAAGAAGGAGGGAAGAGGAAAACAAATATACCTTGTATATTTTAGAGTTTTTGGTGACATCAGTAACTAACAGCTGGTGGATTATTTGACCCTCTCAAAAAAAAGCTTTGTGAGAATAATTTGTATATGTACTGAAGGCATCTTTGATATGTATGTGATAAGGAAGAATTTTTGAAAGTGAAATCTAAGATTATTACAGAGCCTCCTAAATGAAATCTATAACCATTCAAAAGAATTTGGTCTAACTATCCACAAGGAAAGCTGAAAGCCCTTCTGCCCCCCCTGTCTCATAGTCTACCTGACATGAAAAGATTTGGGGCTCAATTAAATGAACCCACCTAGCCATGGCAGATCCATTTACTTCTTCTGCTCAATTTATGCATTTTAAGTGTAACAAGCAAGCTCCCTGTCATCTAACCTCCACCTCTGTCCTGTCTAGACTCCGAAAGCAAATGATGATTATTTGAAAAGGAGAAAAAAGCTATTAGTGTTTAGAAAGACAGACTGCTCAAGCCTCTGGCTTTGCTCAGAACTCTTATAAGCAAAATTGTATCTTTTCTAGGCCCAGTATTAGAAGGGGTAGATCATAAGCAAGGATATGCTGGTGCCAGCCCCAAACAGATCATAAGATGATTGCAAAATTTTCAATGTGAGCAATTACACCTCAGAAATTGGCAAACACTACATACAAATTAGAGCTTGATTTATTGCTTCATTTATTTTCTAGGCTTAAGAAAATGATGCAGAAAATGTTAATAATGCAAAGTAAACTTAAAAGTTTAATTTTTCCCAAAGATCTGGTTGTTACATATTTACTAGCATACCTCTAAATAAGAATCACAGAATTAGAACTGGAAGGTACCTTTGAAGCCATATAGTATAATTCCCTCATTTCACTGATAGAGAAACTAAGGCTCAGAGACATAAAGTGACTTGCTTAAAGTCACCAAGGTAGTAATCAGGAGAACTGAGATTTGAACCCAGATCTTCTGATTCCATATCCAGAACTCTTTCTACTGGAAAATTCTACCTCTCAAAAGTAAGTGGAGATGACAGAGTTAATAAACTACAGCACCAAACTAGAATTGTAACCATACTGTACATTTGAAAGTATTTCCACCCCTCATGTTAACCAGCCCCACCTGGGATTGCTCTTCTCTGCCTTCTGGAAAGATAGATTCTAACCAGTAGTTGGAGAACTCAGTGGTGTTTTGATTGCCATAATGCCACCTCATTCTGCTGCCAGGGATCTCATTCTTGGATTGTGTGCCCAATGGAGGAAACATGGAGGGAGACCCATTCAGCCTCCTCTAGCAATCCAGTATACTCTATCACTGGTTGGTTGAGCATCTGGCCAATTACAATATAGTATAGTCATTTCCTGGCCATCTTCTCATCTTGCTGCCTGCTGTCAGAAAATCAGTCTCTTCTCCCTCCTACCAGACCTTCAAACTCTAAGTCAAGATCTCTCAGCTTTGATTAGTGAACCTTGACCTTATGCAAAAACCATGCCTCTACTCCTATTCTAGCCTTCTCCTTTTCAGCACCCGTTTGTGTGCTTTCTTCTCCATTAGAATGCAATCTCCTTAAAAGCAAGGACTGCCTTGAGTATTTGTTTTTGGGTCTTCAGAGTTTATCACAGTGTCTGCCATATAACAAGGGTATAATAAATATCTGTCTATCCATACGTCTCTCTCTCCAACTATCTGTCACAGTGTTAAATTATATCAAAGAATGAAAAACCACACTGGCTTATCTAATGCTAATTAGTAGCTTAATCAGCCAGTGGTTGGGAAAAAGGAAGAATGTGCCCACAACTACAAATTGTTTATGTAGTACATAGCTTACGTAGAGGCATCATGGTATTGTGCATGGAAGGATTCAAGATGGCTCAGTCTGATGCATATCAGTTCAGTGACTCTTGGTAAAAATGTCAAAAAGAAGAAAAACCTTGACCTCTTGGTGTCCTCAGATAACTCTCTAAGACTGGAAATCACAATCTATATGTTCTAAAATGTTTATAGCAGCTCTCTTTGTGGTGGCAAAGAACTAGAAATTGCAGGGATGTCCGTCAATTGAGGAATGACTGAACAAGTTGTGATATGATTGTAATGGAATTTTACTGTGCTATAAGAAATGATGAATTCAATCAGTTTAGAAAAACATGGAAAGACGTGCATGGAATAACAAAGAGTGAAATGAGCAGAACCTAGAGAACATTGTACACAGTAACAGCAGTATTGTTATAAGAACAACTTTGAGTGAATAAGTTATTTTGATTATTATAAATATCCAAATTAACTATAAAAGACGTGTGAAGAAAGATGCTATTTGCATCCAGAGAAAGAACTGATAAATAGTATGTATAGAATAATTTTACATATATATATGTACACACACACACACACACACACGCACACACACACACACACACACACACACACACACACACACACACATATATATATATATATATATATATATGCCCATTTGTGTCTAATGGTAGCCATCTCTAGGGTGAGGAGAAGGGAAGAAAAAAAGAAATTTACATGATAATTTTGTTGTGTATCTGAAAGGAATAGCAAGTTGTACATAGTAGATTTGCAGTTTCACGTGCATTCTTTTTATTGTACTATGTTATGGAAATGATTGTTTTATTCCATAAATTAAAAATATTTTTTTTTAAAAAAGGAAGTTGCCCATCTACTTTAGTGAAGGAAATTTCTACACTGGGAAATTCCTGCAAAAAAAAAAATCACAGGCCCAGACAATAATTAAATGAATTAATGAAGTGAGATAAAATAAGATTAATTTCCTACCTACAACTTTCAACCAAAGTTTCTAAATAGTTATTGTCCAGATCTTGTTTTCAAAGGGCAGGCCACTGAATGGTTGATGAGACACAGAGCCAGACCTGACGCATGCTGAATCTAGATTATTACTTTAAGCCCCACACTGCTGTAGTAACTGCCACGTGGTCATGAGGGGGGAGTCACTGAGACATTAGGTGAATCTCCTATTACCTCCTCCCGGCAAAAGAAAAAAAAAACATACATACATACATACAGCCAGCCAGTCAGTCAGTCAGTCAGTCCACAATTACGCTCCCTTTATCCCTAAGTATTATCTTCTTTTGTGATGTTTTTCATTTATAAAAATGCTGTTACTTAAATGAGTAATGGATGGGATGGGGTGGAAGCACACTGTGAATAGCTCTGCCTCACGCCTTCTTAAGAATGACTCCACCGGGACATTGACTTCATGGTCTTTCTTACCTTGAATCCCTCAGAGACATCTGAATTAGTGGAATATAGGCCACTGTTGGCACACTAAATAGTCCAGGCTGGAGTTGCCCAGCTGCACTTCCCCAGTGACCTGTTTACAGCTATCCGAGCTGATTGATTTTCAGTCACTTTTCTTTATGATAGGCCCCGGTTACCTCATGTTGTCCCTCAGGTATAAGTAGATGGTCTGTAAATTAATCCTAAACGATATGGTGATTTTTTTTTCACCAACCTCTAATAAAATGTTGTATTTGGAACATAGAGCTGGATTGATTCCTGGCTTTGCTTTAACGAGCATATTTTATGATTCTTCTCCTGTACTGCCTTATATTTACAGAGACCCCATCTCCCCAGTGAACAAAGCACTGAACAGATTCTTCAATTAATTCTCCTTGCTTCCCTGTGAAGGATACAAGGGTTAGGTGTCATTAATTCCACATTGGTAGATTGGAAAACCGAGGCATGGAGAAGCATGAAAACGAACTCTATGGTTGCCCATCCAATTCAGCTCTTCCATTTCTAAAGGGTTAGTCTGGCTGTCTACTAATTTCTAATCCTTGTGACTCATTGTATTGTGATAACCCTGGCTTCAGAGGATGAAGGATCTAGAACTAGAAGGTACTTTAGAAATCATCTGGTTCAACTTCCTCATTTCATAAATGAGGAATCTGAGGTCGAAAGAGATAAACTGACTTGAAAGAGGTAGTAAATTCCACAGCCAGGATTTGAATTCAGGTTCTTTGACTCCAAGTTCAATGTTCTTGCAACTACAATGTGTTCTTGGAGGTAATGTTAGCAGAATGCAAGCACTGACAAGTCATGCCAATCTGGAAAGGCTTCAAGGACAGTACTGTCAGTGGATTGTGTATCTATCAGTTAAAGGACAACCTTAATCATTTTGGAGAGGTGCTTAAGGAGCGGATTAGATTCTATGTGCTAGAATGTTTGGGGATCACCACAACTGATATTTGTTTACTTGTGTATGTGTTTTAACCATATGCATGCATATAGTGTGTGAGCTGGGTGTGCCTAAAAACACCAACACATCTTGCATCAGCATTACCATTATTCCTAAAGGAATGCTCTTCTCATGGTGCCCATTTGTACAAACCTATGATCATGTGCCCCAGTAGAATGCAAGCCCTTGAGGCAAGGAATGTTTGCTTTTGTCTTTCTGTTCCCAGTACCCAGCACAGTACTTCTCATGTTGTAGTTACTTAATAGATACTTATTGGATTGAATTATTGAACTCAGGAAAATGAAACTGTCTTCCAGTATGAGGAAGGGCCCCAATCTTGACCAAGAGAGAGATCATTGACATGAATAAAATTATAGGCTGTAGTGGATAGATCATTGAGCCTGGAGTCAAGAAGACCTGAGTTCAAATCAGGCTTCAGACACTTACTGACTGTGTGATCTTGAGCAAGTAACTTAACCTCTGTTTGCTTCAGTTTCCTCATCTCTAAAATAGGGATAATAATAGCACTTACCCCCCAGGGTTGCTGTGAGGATCAAATGAGATAATAATTATAAAGTTATAAAATTGTAAAGAATAGTGTTTGGCACATCAGCTAAACTACCCTCACGATATATTTCTGACTCAGGATTCTTAATAATCAAAATTTAGAGAACACTTATTATACATTGTTATATGCACTACCTAACCAATCGTCTTACACTTAGTCACCAGAGGCACTATTGCAATTACAATTCCATTCAGGGGTCTTAATAATTTGACCTATTAAGGAAAATCGGAAGGCTGAGAAGTCTGTTAGTTTCTGCTGCTGCTGCTGCCACCGCCACCACCATTGCTGCTGCTGTTAGTGATAGCAATGGTGGATGACAACCCCAGGGAGCATGGCAGGCAGGACTAGACAGGGCGAAGATGGCCAGAATGATAAGGAAACTTGATCTCTGAGTCGAGACACAGAGATTACCCTTCAGATCATATTTTACATCTAAATTAATCTCTCCATTTGCCAACCTTGGAGTCAAGGAGGGCAAGCTATGACTCTAATTAATACATTTGGTAAGACCACAGTGCCTAATGATGCTGAGGTCATAGGCTTGATCCCCGAATAGATCGAGTCAAATCAAGTCAACACGCTTTTATTAAGTGCTTACTATGTGCCAGGCATTTTTCTAAAGTATTGAGAATACACATATAAGAAGAAATAAAACCAATCTTTGCCTTCAAGGAGTTTGTGTTCAAATAGGAGAAGATAACACATAAAGAGGGCTAAAAATCGGGGGAGAGGGGGAGGGAAAAGGTTACTATTCAGGCAGAAGCGTGGTAAACGAAGTCCAGAGTGTCATGAGTGGAACCTGGAGAGGAATGAAGACATGGCTGGCCTAGGTGTTTTCCTTAAAATGGACATTCTAGGTGGAACCAGCTAATTCTAAGAAGACACTGCAGGAACAGAGGGTACTTCTGGTGTTAGAAAGGCGGGAGTGAAATAAACATCCAGGGTGAAGAGGATTCTGTGGAATGGTGGAGAAAGTCTACAGAGTCAGGAGGGATGAAGATAGAACCAAGATTCATTCTGTCCAAATATCCTTGTTATAACCAATCGCTAGGCAGTTGATCACAATGAAACCTTGAACATGACTATAAATGAATCAGTCTCTTTAAATTAAAAAGCAATTCATAGGCCACATCATAGGTGATAGGTCAGCACAGTTTCTTTGTATAGGAATAGTGCGTCCTTGTTACAGTCTTGTTCTTGGGACATCCTTGAAGTTGGCATGGAGGAAATGTGGTGCAAGAGGCTAGGTAATAGACTAAAAGCAAGTCACTAGACCATTTCTAGTTTATCCACATAGCCATTCTGGCTTATCCATCTCTAAAGTATGGCTAACAGTAGGAATATATTTCTGTGGATATTAAAATATTTTACCATTAATTTGTTAAAGTGTGAACATGTTCTTCCATAAATCTAGTGAACAAAGCACATGGTTGTCTTCATTTCTTTAAATGGCTGTCATATGGAAAAGGGGCAGAACCAAGAAAAATGAGCAGCAAAGAGGAGAATTAGGCTTTATGTAAAGATTTTCCTAACTATTAAAGCTATCCAAAAGCAGAATGGGTTGCCACCCAGAAGAGCATGACTAATGTGGAAAAGTAGTGAGGTGGCTCAGTGGAGAGAATGCTGGGCCTAGAGTCATGAAGACTCATCCTCTTGAGTTGAAATCTGGCCTCAAACACTTACTAGCTCTGTCACCCTGGGCAAGTCACTCCACCCTGTTTGCCTCAGTTTCTTTATCTGTAAAATGAGCTGGAGAAAGAAATGTCAGACTATTCCATTATGTTTGCCAAGAAAACCTCAAAGGGGTCACAAATGGTCAGATACAACTGAAACAACTGAACAACACAAAGGATGGAAAAGGGCCTTGAGATTATATAATATGAAGAGCAGAGGGAGGGAATAAGCATGTATATAGCAAATATTATCCAGGCACTGTGCTATATACTTTTAACAAATATAATCTCTTGATAACCACAAAATCTCTGAGTGACAGGTGCTATTATCATTCCCATTTTACATTTAAGAAAACAGGAAAACAGAAATTAAATGACTTGCCAAAGATCACACAGCTAGTCGGTGCCTGAGGCTGGATTTGAACCTAGATCTTCCTGACTCTAACACTATCTCTATGCATGAGCACTGACTGAAGCAATTGTAGAAAGAGAATGGAAGGAGTTGTGTTCAAGTATTTGAAGGACAGTCATTGTTCTGCTTGGCCCTAACAGGCAGAACCAGGAGAAATGAGTGTAATTTGCAGAGAGACATATGTGCCTAATGTAAGCAGAAAAAAAAAATGCCAAATTAGAAATGTTCCGAAGGGGCATTGGCTACCTCAAAAGGCAGAGGAGTCTTCATTACTCATTGACTTCCAGAGAAGCCTGGATGACCTTGTTGGGGATGTCATGGAGGGCTTCTTGTTCAAATACAAGTTGGACTAGATGGTCTCTCCAATCCCTTCTATCTATGAGATTCTGTATTCTGGTCCTGTATTCTGAGTAAAACCCCTCATTCGATCTCTCACTATAATATAGAGGTGATCCAGGGTTCTAAAAGGCATATGTCAGTTTTTCACAAACCCTGCCAGATTCTGCCAAGCTGGAAAAGCTGTTAGTGTTCATCATGACTATGGATTATCTGTCATCAAAACACCTAAGTGCAGAGATGCTCATCTTCAGAAAGTTGACCCCTTGATGATAAATTTGCTGGGCCATGATGTCTCAAGAAAGATGAAAATGCAAAATAGTCTTCAATCTTGTATAGTCTCCTTCCGCTTTTTCAGTCATACAAGCGGAGTGATGGAAAAGGTGATAGCAGATATTAAGAACTGTGCAAATCTCAGACCATCTATAAACATTAGCTGTTAGAAACAGAGGAAAGCCTCCTAAGTACATTAGTTGGAACAAGGAAATGACAAAGATACAGAAAGGAGGGAAAAAGAAGGAAAGGAGGGAGGAAGAGAGAAAATGAGAGAGAGAATTTATTGAATGCTTCATATTTACCAGGCACTGGGCTAAGCAGTGGGGATAGAAATAAAAGCATACAAGATAGTCTCTGACCTCAAGGAGCTTACATTCCAATTAGAAAAGATAGCACTCAAGAAGAGAAAATATGGACAGGAATCACATCGATTAAGAAGGCATGAATGAGGTGCACGAGTGTAGGAAATTCCCATATTGATGACATAAACAATTCAACTAAATATCTGTAGTAAATATGCTCTAGCTAACTACTCCAGAGTCAGTCTACTAAATTTCCCCCCTCAGAGTTCTAGGGGTGACCTAAGGGATTAGAGTATCTCTCCCTACTGCTGTTAGCTTAAAACTCTACTAATTGTGTTCATACACACACACACACACTATTAGTCACAAGTGACTAGAACTGCAGTTCTATTTAACCATATAATATGAATTAGCTTTTACAAAGGAATATTTACTTTAAAATATAATAAAAATATATTTATCCCCAACATATTGAGGATAGGCTCTCTCTCATCCCCTATCAGTTATTTGGGTGGAAGGGGCTTAGACTTAACACATGTTCTATAAAACATTGGTCACACCAAGTTCACCTCCACTTGTGACATGGCTACCAGATAAGCCTTGTCCCACTGGGCTGAGTCCCAAAGGTTCCTACCCAATCTTCAGAACATTGATTCTAGGCTGGCTGCAAGACCCAGCACAGACTCAACTCTTGGACCCCTGGACTCTCCAGATTCCAGAATGCATGGATGCCTGGATGTCAGGACACCTAAAGCTTTGCCCTCCTGACCTTTTGAAATTCACAACATAAAAGCACAAATGTTGAGGCAGGCAAAGAAACAAGGATCATTTTCACAAAGCCACTTGTCAGCCTTGAAGGAAGAGGATCCGAGGCCTCTCCTCTTTCAGCATGTCTTTTACTAGACACCATTAGCAAAGAAGACCCCCAAAAAGAGCAGAAATCTAACCAAGAGAGAGAAAAATGGTGTCTCTACTTCCTTTCTCTTTTCCTCCTCTCTTTTATTAACTCTTTATAGCCTAGATTCTGACTCCATCCAAAGTTACCAATGATCCCACAATCACCAAATCTAATGACCTTTTCTCAATCCTCACCCTTTTTGACATCTCAGCAGCCTTTGACACTGTTGATCTCTCCTTTCTCCTTGGTGCTTTCTTCTCTCTAGGTGTCCATGACATTACTGCATTTTGGTTCTCCTCCCCCTCCTTATCAGTCTCTTTTACTAAATCTTTATCCAGGTCATGATCAATAATTATGGGTGTTATTGGACTCTGTCCTGGTCCTTCTGATTTCATCTGCTATCATGGATTTGAATAATTATCATGTCTATGTTGATAATTCTCAGATCCAGCCCTAACATCTCTCCTAACTTCTAGACATTCATCTCCAGTTGCCAAATCCTATTATTTCTACCTTCATAATATCTCTCCCACCTACCTCCTTCTCTCCTTTGACACTGTAACCACCCTGGTATAGGCCCTCCTCATCTCTATTGTAATACTCTGCTGGTTGGTTTCCTTGCCTCAAATCTCTCTCCTCTCCAGTACACCCTCCATTCAGATGTCAAATCAATCTTCCTAAAGATAGGCCTGACCATGTCTCTCTCTCTCTCTCTCTCTCTCTCTCTCTCTCTCTCTCTCTCTCACACACAACACACACACACACACACATCATTAAAATAAACTCTACTAGTTCACTATTACCTCCAAAGTCAAATAAAAAGTTCTGTTTGGTGTTCAAAGTCCTTCATAGCCTGATATATTCCTCCCTTTCCCCTCCATATACAGTGGAATCCAGTGACATTAGCTTCTTTGCTGTCCTTTATATATAAAACTTCCATCTCACAATTGTGAATTTTCACTGTCTGTCCCTCATACCTGGAAGACTCTCCATGCTCATCTCCACCTCCTGGCTTCTCTGGCTTCCTTCAAGTCCCAGCTAAAATCCTACCTTCTACAAGGAAGCCTCTCTTAATACCTCTTAATGTTACGCTTTCTCTCTGTTGATTATCTCCAATTTATCCTGCATGTATTCTGTTTTTATAAAGTTGATTTCATGTTGTCTCTCCTCCATTAGACTGAGCTCCTTACGAGTGGAGACTTTCACCTTTCCTTGTATCTCTAGTCCATAAGACAGTGCCTGCTACATAGTAGGTACATGATAAATATTTGGTGTCTAGTGACAACTAAGGCTTTTTCAAGACACTCTCCATTTGCAAGTTTGCTACTGCAGCCAAAGGCTGCTGTCCACCACATGGTCAGGTGAACTGAACCAGCCACAAAAGGTCTCGTGATACTCCAAAGTTTTGTTGTCTCTTCCATCACACGTAATCACAACTCTCTCAGAAGCCAGCCCCTCCCGCCTTTTCTTCCATATGGGGAGTAGTATCAGTGGCACTTTGTGCATGTATCACTCTCTCATTACATCTCTAAGCAAGTTAACAGTGTTATACATGTCAATCACTTCCTTAGCAGAATAATTCCCATTAGTGTTCGTTGTGGGCGAGAACTCACCAGGAGATCTTTGGTTTCCTTGTCATTCCCCTGCATCAACTAGAACCATGGTATAATTTCAGGTGAAACACGATAAAGGTGGCAGACTGATCATTTACCTCTCTCTCTGCTCTATGAACTTGATAGCTCTCACCTAGAGGAAACATTCACTTTTTCCTTCTCCCTCTCCCTCTCCCTCTTTTTCTCTCTTTTCTCTCTCTCTCCCTCTTCCTCTCTCTCTCATGCCCAGATTTTCTTGTCCATGTCATTGCTTTTTAATAGTATCAAACAGCTTTGGCTTCTTTTTCTCATTATCCTAGCTACTGAGGGGTCCTTGGATTGACTTGAAGCAAGATAGCACAGATGAGTCTGTGTTTGGAGCCTGGTCTTTTTTTAAGCATTGCTGGCTGTGATTCTATGCCTTGGACACATGCTTGATAGCTTTCCAACACAGTCATTTGATGTAGAAAGAAGGAAAAAAGGATCTAACCAACCTGCAGATAAAAATAATTCCAGAGGGCTGGAGGCAAAGCTGAGGTGATGGAGGCCAGCTCCTGAAACAGTTGATAAACCTGTAGCCTTCTGCCAGTCAATTTCATGCATTTTCTTTTCTTTCTTTCTACCCTTTTGCCCCCTCCCTTTGGTAGTCTCCCATTTCAGGAAATTCAGGCAGGGGAAAGCCATGCATACTAAACCAGTAAGCCTCTGGATGTTTTCTAATCATCAATCTAATGCTCAGAAGTGCTATTCAGCGATACAGTCCTAACTTCTGGACAGCCTGGTGGGTTAGAGAATTCTTCTTCTCCTTCAGCCTGTGGGAACCTGTCCCAGAGTTTAGTTGCTTTGTTCAGCTTTGGTAAGATGACGTTACTTGCTTCATTGCCAGGACTGGTACCATGGAGAAAGCACTAAATATAGAGTCAGCAAATCTGGGTGTGCCACCTACTATCTGTATAACCTTGACCAATTCACTTAACCTAAGCCTGACTTTCCTCATTTGGAAAATGAGGGATTTGGAATAAAACATCTTTGAGGTACCTCCCTTTCCCAGGGATTAGGGAGAAAAAAAAATAAGTGTGTGTGTATGTGTGTGTGTGTGTGTGTGTGTGTGTGTGTCCCACATACACACATACACATATATATGTGTATAAATATGTACACATATATAATTTATATTTATATGTATACATATATAAATATACATATGTATCTTGTGATGCTAGATATAGAGACAAATTGGTCATAAATGCACTGAAATAGGGGAAACAAGAGTAAATGATAATGCAGCTGACATTCCTGGAGTACTTTGAAAAATGCCTCACTGAAAGAAATGGGATCCTCACTTTACAGAGGGGGAAACTGAGTGTTAGAGTAAAAATGCATCCAAAGCCACACAAGTAATTATTCAAGAAATATTTATTAAACACCTACTATCTAGGCACTGTGTGTAATGCTGGGGACATAAAGACAAAAATGAAAATGCCCCTTACATCATGGAGCTTACATTCAATGGGAAGAAGGGGAAACCTGTACATATGCGCCAAATATATACAAGTATAAAGTAATAGAGAGAGAAGGAAGGAAAACTAGCAGCTGGGGAATTAGGAGAGATGATGTAAAAGATGATACTCAAACCGACCTTTGAAGGAGATGAGGAAATGCTCAAGCCAGGAATGAGGAGGGAGTACATTGTAGGCACAGGGCCATGCAGAGCCCACACCAAGATGAAAGATGAAGGACGATGTGTCAGGAACAGTGAGAAGGCCCATTTAGCTGCACAGCAGAGTTTATAAAGAGGAATAACGTATAAGGTTAGAATGGCATGTTGGTGCCTGGTTGTAAATGGCTTTAAATGCCAAATGGAGGGCTTTGCGTGGGAGATAGTTGATGCACGTAAATAGAGAGCTGATCAATAATCATTGGAGCTGAGAGTCAAATCCAAGTGTTCTGACACCAAGGCCAAAGTCCTCTACATTACACCACGCTACCCCAGAGAACTGGGCAAAAGTTGTGAACAGAGAGCAAACAAGAATACCTATGGATAGAGATGCTAGCCCTTTGAAGATGATTTCAATCTCAGAAATACTTGATTCAAAGCCAAATCTATATATTTAGACTAAGCTTAACATCACTACTGATGTTGAATCTCATGGAAACTATGGCTGACAGCTAATATATCATGAGTTGTTTTCCTGGGGACAAGAGAAATCCTCTCACCTGCAGTATGGGATTATGGCTAACTTCATTAATTACTTAAAAGAAATGCTAGATAGGATATAAAAAGGATCAAAGTACTTGTATGTTAGAAGAACCCTAACAAGTCTCTGTTTCTCTTGTTTTGAAATATTTCATCATCTTCTACCTGCTTTGTTCTTCCCTTATGGGAAATTAACCTGTCGATATCATAAATTACTTTGGATTCCAACTCTGTGATCAATTGGAAGAAGAAGCACCCATATTCTCAAATCTAAGAGCTTTTATCATCTTTTCACACATATGATTGAATATTATTGCACTATTTGTTATTTAGTCATTTTTCAGTCATATCTGACTCTTTGTGACCCTTTTGGTGTTTTTGTTAGCAAAGATAGTAGAGTAGTTTGTCATTTCTTTCTCTAGCGCATTTTACAGATGAGGAAACTGAGGCAAACAGGATTAAATGACTTGCCCAGGGTCACAGATATTAAGCATATAGGACTGTTTTTGAACTTAGGAGAAGGAGTTTTTCCTGACTCCAGGCCCAGCACTCTATCTACTGGACTGCCTGTACTATAAAAATAGGAATAATTCAGTGCAGCAAGGGAAGACTCAAATTAACTGATCCAACATGAAGTAAACAAAACTTCAACAATAACTTGCACAATGACAAGTAATGGGAATGGAATGGAAAAAAATTAAAATAAATGTTATGCCCAATCTTGGCCTTGGGAAAGAGTTGAGACAATTCACCTCCCTTCCTTCTCTGCTGAGTTGGGGGACTTTGGAGGTGGAATAATAAATATACTATCCAACATGTTGACATGTTATTTGATTTTGTGAAGCTACTTTTCTCTCTCTCTTTTTATTCTTTGTTACAAGGGAGGGTAGTGGAGGGAGAAGAGGCATATCGAAAAATCAAGGTGATATGAAAACAAAAGATATCAATAAAAAAGACATAAAAATAAATGTAATAGGTGTTGTGTCCATAAAGGGACTTCATAATTAAATTTCAGATATGATAGAAGGTATTGCTTTCCTAAGATTATGCATCTCTACCAACTCTTATCATCTCCAGCTTCTGGAAGAGTAATAAAAAAAATAAATTGATAACAGTAACTAGTCTCCTTCAGGACTCCTAGGCAAAAAGAGAGAAATATTGTAGAGAAGAAACCAAAATTCAGAATTAGAAGGGACCTTAGAGATTATTTAATTCAATCCATAGAACCCACTATATAATTTCTTTGTCAATTCTAATGTAAGTTCCACTTGAAGATCTTCAGTGATGGGAAACAGCATTTCAACACTTCATTCCACTATAATCCTTGTCATAGAAAGTCACAAAATCCTGAACAGGGGTGGGAGGATCTACCATTCACTACCTCTTGAGGCAGCTCATTCTACTTTAGGATAACGTTGTTAAGAATCTTTTCCTTACTATTTTCTTACCAATTTTCTCTAACAAGGGAACTGTCTCTTATAACCAAGATTTTAAGAGAAAGAGAAAAAAAAATAACAGTTCAACAAAATTAACCATAATCCTTCACCTCTGAAAAGAAAAGAGAAAGATATATTACCATTCCAACAAAAGTGGGACAGAGAAAGAATATATTTATAAATGAACACGAAGTAAAAACAAAAGACATCAATATAAACACATTTTTTAAGTGGAGAATAGAAATGCCACAGAATCTATAATAAGAGAAAAAAAATAATGGTTGAAAAAAATGTAACAAAGTGGGTGGCTTTAGGTCTGTCTTAAAATGAAGAACTTAAGAAGGAAAAAAAGAGGAGGGTCATGGACATATTAACAAACTAAAGCTTAGCTTTCCAGACAGCAGAATATAATGCTTGCTTGTTATATAGCATGTCATTGTATAAAAGAGCTATTCCTTGAGTTGTCCGCTTTCTGGATCCTTCTATGATCGGTATGAATACTACATAGTGAATTTTTTTTATAAGTTGATGTGTTGTTGCCCCACCTAAACAGTTGCTTGAGTACAGAAACAATGAGTACTTCTGTTGTTCTCACCAATATTAACACAGTGTGTTACCGTGACAATGTGCATTGTTTTTTCACCAAATCTATATTCACGTCCAGTGCTCTCATTAATTCAAGATCTTCTGTTGTTGTTGTTGTAGTTGTTGCTGCTCATTCTGCATTCCTGAAGAGGAGCAATGACACCATCTGGATGATATCAAACTTGTGCGTGAGTTGGATTTAAGTAAGGCAGAACTGTGCAAAGTTATCAGTCTCACTTTCTCCTCAAGAGTCATCAGAGTCCAATCGCAAGAAAAAAGTCAAAATGACTGGTGATGACCCAAGATGCCTCGAGATCTTCTAAAGCAATGGACAATAAGCCACTTAGTAGGCTGAGACATGCTAAATAAAAAGATAATGTTGCCCAAAAGAGAGGGAGAGAAATAGACTAATCAATACATGTAACTCTGGGCCATTTCCAGCTCAGTACAAACGTACGAATCGATCTTTAACTTAGGACAAATCTATGACTCTACCAAACATGACAGGTAAATCTTAAAGATCAAATGAAATAATATTTTTAAGTACATGTTTGGCATATAGTAGGTGTCTATTAAATGTTTGTTCCCTTCCCCCCTCATTAAAAGTAACCAGAAAGATATGGAACATAGGCATTCTTGTAAGTAGGATGGAATTGAATAAGCTCTCCTAGATCCATAGGGGTCCACTCTGACACCAAACTATGAAAGCTTTCCAGCTCCAAACCATATCTTTTAAAATCCCTTACTTCCTTCAAGGCTGAAGGAACCTTACCTCCTAACCAAGGTATATTCTGATCATGTCAGTTTCTAATGCTACCTCCCACCTTGGATTTTTTTTTTGTTTTTATTCAAATATATATATTTTTTTAGCCTACTAAGCTTCTGATATGGAAACTTCTACCAAGCAGATCAACAGCTATTCTTTAATGTATAGCCTTAGAGAGTTGTCCAGATCACTAAGAGATTAAGTGACTTGACCATGATCAATCAATCAGTCAATCAATAAACATTCATTAAGCATGTACTATGTGCTAGGCATTGTGCTATGTGCTGGGAATACAAAAAGAGGCAAAAGACAGTCCCTGACCTCAAGGAGTTAGCTTACAATCTTATAGTCACGCATCCAGTATCTGTCAGAAAGGAGCTTGAATTGAGGTTTTCTAGTCACTGCCTACACTTTTTTCTCTTAGGATTTACTTTGTCTTCTGAACTTATTTTTCTGTGTACATATTATTCACCTTCTTCCCTCCCCAGCCAAATAATTTGTTAACCCCTTGTGTGCAGGAACCATCTCACTTTTGTCTTCATATTGCCAGTGCCTGGAATGTGGTGCTTAATAAATGCTTCATGAATTAATTAGCCAAATGCAAATCGGGGTGGGAACAGTGAGAGTGTATAAGAAAAGAGAGATGGAGAAAGCTCTGAGTTGACTCAGTTGCCAACTACTTCCAGTCTGATAAAGTTATCCAATCATCTTCCACCTTGCTAGACTTAGCTATAGAGTACCTTCTCAGGTTTGATGGCAACATCATACCTTTTGCATTCTAATTTCTGTGCCAAGTATGAAGGCCAGTAGAAATTCCCCTCTTCCATGATGAATTTCACTTCTGAATGGAGAATAAATGATCTTAACAACAGATAGCTTTGTTGGTGATGCAGTGGATAGAGTACTAGGCGTGGAGTCAGGAAGACCTGAATTCAAATCTTGCCTCATATACTTACTGATTGTCAATGGCTGACTCTAGACAAGTAACTAACTTCTCTTTGCCTCAGTTTCTTTTATAAAATGAGTGGGGTTGGACTGGATGACTTCTAAGGTCCCTTCTAGTCCTCGTTCTATGATCTTCAAGCCAGAAACATGACTCAATTTCCACATTTTTGAGAACTTTTATTCTAATTGGAGACAAGGGAGTAGGTGGCAAGTTGGTACATCTTAGCATTCTAAACAGCTGGACAGTAATTTACTGTCAGCTGATAATAATGATATTACCAAAAGTTGCTAAGCAACCCAGCTCCTAACACAATCCCAGACCCATAGTGCTTCTTCAGAAGCTCAATTTATATTTACTCCTCCTCCACCACCTCTTTAGTGCATTACACATAAGAGATGCTTTAAAACATTTGTTACATGTTGAGGCAGCTGCTGGATTTGAAGCTAGAGGACCTGAATTCAAATCTTGCCTCTGTTGTTTACTATTTTCCTTAGCTTAGGCAAATCACTCAGTTTCTCTGGGCCTTCATTTTTCTCATCTATAATATGAATGGGTTGAACTAAATACCTATGGTCCCTTCCATCTGTAAATCCCAAATACATGGATGTTGTGTGATACAAGCACAACACCTAGAGTCAAGAGACTGGGTTTCAAATCCTAGACCTGATACCTGGACCTGATACCTAATCATGGCCCAGACTGGTAGCAGCAGGCAGAGGAAATTGGAAGGGAAACATTGACTAGGGAAGTAGAATATACAGGAAACATAGGCAGTCAGGGCAATATGGTCAAGTGTCAGATAAAAAAGATGAGTCACAGACATTAGAGCAGATAATGCAAAAGGGCCCAAATGCATGCACATAGACAGCAATTAGCAGCTATTTCAGAGTTGAAAGAGCAGCATACAGAAGGTAATCAAAGAAACAGTTAAACTAGAGTCCATAGGATCATAGATACAGAGCTAGATAGAACTATAGAGGTCATTAAGTCCAATCTCCTGATTTTACAGATAAGGAAACTGAGGCAAAGAGGATAAATGACTTATCCAGGATCGCTCAGCTAGTAAATATTGGATGTAGGATTTGAATGCAGCTCTTTGCAACTACAAGTCAATCATTCTATTGACTCTATCAGCGCACTAGAATTTAAGCTCCTTGAGAGTAGGGACTGTCTTACTTTTCTCTGTATCCCCCATGCTTAGTACAATGCCTAACTGACTGACTGAATGTGTTATGTGCTCTCTCTCTCTCTCTCTCTCTCTCTCTCTCTCTCTCTCTCTCTCTCTCTCTTCTCTCTCTCTCTCTCTCTCCTCTCTCTCTTCTTTCTCTCTTTTCTCTCTGTCCCATATATATACATATATATATATATATTTCTATAAATATATATATATTTTTTCTATAAATATATATATATATATATATATATATATATATATATATATATATATATATATAAGTAACAACAGCTGACATTTATTTGGCACTTTTCATAGATTATCTAATTTAATACTCACAAACAACCTCAAGAGGGAGGTGCTATTATGCCTCCTAAATTCCTATATATTATACCTCCCCAGTCAATGTTTCCTTTCCACTTTCCTCTACCTGCTGCTACCCACAATGTGACACAATCATACCATTAAAAAAAAAAGCTCTAAATCCCTAATAAAGAAAAGAAATATCAATTAAAATACCTTGGACACTTCACCTCACACCACTAAATTGACAATGATGATAAAGAGACTGACACAATGAAGGCTGGAAGACCTATGGAATAACAGAGACAAACTAATAACACTATTGTTGCAGCTGTGAATTGACTTAACTCTTCTGGGATTCCATTTAGAATTATGCAATAACATAATTAAACTTTTCACACTATTTTATCTACTACTGGGCATATATCCCCAAGAAAGTCATTTATAGAATACACTAAGGGCAGCTAGGTGGTACAGTGGACGGAGCACGAGGCCTGGAATCAAGAATACTTTAGTTCAAATCTGGACTCAGACACTGACTAGCTATGTGCCCTTGGGCAAGTCACTTAACCTCTGTTTGCCTGTTACCTCAACTGTAAAAAGGAGATAGTAGCATCTACCTCACTGAGTTATTGTGAGGGTCAAATGGATATTCGTTAAGTGTTTAGCAAGCATCAGACACCTAGTGGGTGCTATATAAGTGTTAGCTGTTATAATACCTAACAAAATTTCCATAGCACCATTCTATACGGTGGCAAAAAAAAAAACAGAAATTAAATAGGTCTTCATCAATTGGCAAATGGCTAAATGTATGAATGTGGCAAAATAATATTATACCACAATAAACAGCAAATATCAGAAATTCAGGGACACATGGAAAAACTTTTAAATGCATGCAGAACTGAGAAAAGGGAGCTAAAACAATATACTAAATTAGTATATTAATGTAAATTTTTTTAAAAAACTAATAATTTAGCTAAACTCAGATTAACTCCATAGTGACTAATTTTGATCCCAAAGAACAGATAACGAAATACATTTCCCTTCTCTTGATAGAGAGGTGGGAGACTGTGGGTGATGAAAGTTGTTTATGCTTTCAGATGCATTTTGTCAAGTTTTTTTTAGCTTTTTTTTTTTTTGCTAGAAGCTAGAATGCAGTGGGGAATGGATTCATTTGTGTATGATTGTGACATAAAAATGAATGTTGTTAATAAAAGGTTGTTAAATAAATTACATATGAAGATAGAATCAAATGGAATACGCTGCTTTGTATGGTAGTGAATTCTCTGGCACTGAAAATGTTTAAGCAGAAGCTGTACTAACATTTGTCAGGCTATTAATCTTACAAAACCTGGGGAAGACAGACAGATCCTGGAGATGCAGTTTGCACACCACTCTGCAATTGTTAATTATCTCTATAGCTGTGAAAGAGTGTCAAGATGTTGTCTTGATGCTGAGGATAGAAACATGACTGTTGGCATGGTAGTGTAGGATCTGATTCCTGGGTAAGGTTGTGAGAAGGGGGGAGGCATTATTGAATAGATGAAGTGGAAAAGATAAACAAAAGAGAGAAGTGAGTGTGGATCAGCTATTGGGCATATACAGAGGAGATACAGAATATGAGAATGTGAGAGTGAGTCAGGAAGTATGTATGAGTACTGACATCCTCCATTCCAAATTAGTGAAGAATAGTTTGAGCCACGTGTAAACAGGGAATTCATTTCTAGGGACTAACCAAGACAGCTCTTACTTTCCTGAGTTGGTCATGGCCTACGCTTCTAGTTCCTAGTACTGATCCCTACATAACATTCTCAGTAATTAGAAACCTGTGGTAACAACACCCTAAAAGACCTGCATATCTGAATGACATAGTTCTGAGTTGCCACGTAATTAAAGAGACTTCTATGGAGAAGCCAACAGACCCTGAGCTTGGTGTGAGCAGTGAATGATCACATGCTGATGAGTATATATGAGTGAATCTTTGTCAGAGGATATTAGGGAGGCAAGGCAATGTAGAAGAAATAGCATATGAAATGATTTTATTATTATCAAGATACTTAGGACTAAGAAGCATCTTTTAAGTTTAATGCAAAAAAATTTTAGGACACACTAAATGTTAAAGACTGCCATTCAAAGGAGTATGATTCAAAGGAGACATTGTGGTACATGGTAGAAAGAAGGCTTTGGAGGGGCGGAGCCAAGATGGCTGAGTGAAAGCAGTGACTTGTTTAAGCTCTCCCCCAAACCCCTCCAAATACTCATAAAAAATGGATCTAAACAAATTCTGAAGCATCAGAGCCCACAAAAAGACAGAGTGAAACAAATTTTCAGCCCAAGACAACCTGGGTGATTGATCAGGAAGGTGTGTCGCTCCGGGCTGGGAGCGCAGCACAGCGCAGCATGGGTGAACAGGCCGCCGCATGGGCACGCAGGCTGCAGCAAACCTGGAGCAAACCTCAGAGGACCGAATCGTGGGCAGCTGTGGAGGTTTCCAGACTCCTCAATCCGCCAATGCCAAAGACAAATTAGAAGGTCAGTGGGAAAAGTCTGTTTCTGTCGGTGCCTGAGAAAGGAAGGCGGGGTTTCTGCTCCATTGCCCAAGAGCATGGCCCTGTGGGGGGGGGGAGCTTCCCGAGCTTCCGGCCCACAGACTGAGGGGGAATCCAGTGGCTGATCAGAGAGGGATGGCAGGGATCTCTCTGCCAGAGCAGAGGCAGGACTCTCTTGCTTTGCCCGTGTTTGGATCTAGGCCACAGTTCTGGGCAGCGGTGCTGGGGTGAAGAGGAGCGCTGGCTTTGTGGAGCTTGTAGTGGTTGTGGAGAGGACAGTTACAGGACAGAAAGGAGTACTTGTAGTCGCAGGCCAGGAAAGGAGTAAACACCTCGCCCCTTATCATACCACCTTGGAAGAACTGAAAATTTACAGGTCCCTACAAGTATCTCTGAAAACAGCTGTACAAACCCCTGAAGCTTGGGACAATACATTCTCCACATTGGAAGCAGATTCGTACCTTAACAAAGAGTTTAAAACTCAAATAATTGGCCGGGATCATGAGCAAGCAGGGCAAAAAGAGTCAGACTATATTATCTTACTTTGGTGAAAAAGAAGACCAAAATATACAACCAGAAGAAGACAACAAAGTCAAAGCCCCTACATCCAAAGCCTCCAAGAAAAATAGGAATTGGTCCCAGGCCTTAGAAGAGCCCAAAAACGATTTTGAGAAGCAAGTTAGAGAAGTAGAGGAAAAACTGAGAGTGATGCTAAAGGAGACCCAAAAAATACTGAAGAAAATAACACCTTAAAAAATAGCCTAACCCAAATGGCAAAAGAGGTCCAAAAAGCCAATGAGGAGAAAAATGCCCTAAAAAGCAAAATTGGCCAGATGGAAAAGGAAGTCCAAAAGCTTACTGAAGAAAATACTTCCTTAAAAATTAGAATAGAGCAATTGGAAGATAGTGACTTTATGAGAAATCATGACACAGTAGAACAAATCCAAAAGAATGAAAAATTAGAAAACAATGTGAAATATCTCATTGGAAAAACAACTGACCTGGAAAATAGATCCAGGAGAGAGAATTTAAAAATTATTGGACTATCTGAAAGCCATGATCAAAAAAGAGCCTAGACATCATCTTTCAAGAAATTATCAAGGAAAACTGCCCTGATATAGTAGAACCAGAGGGCAAAATAGAAATTGAAAGAATCCACAGATCTCCTCCTGAAAGAGATCCCCAAAGGAAAACTCCTAGGAATATTGTAGCCAAATTCCAGAGTTCCCAGGTCAAGGAGAAAATATTACAAGCTGCCAGAAGGAAACAGTTCAAGTACTGTGGGAACACAATCAGGATAACACAAGATTTAGCAGCTTCTACATTAAAGGACCAGGGCATGGAATATAATATTCCAGGAGGGCAAAGGAGATAGGATTACAACCAAGAATCACCTACCCAGCAAAACTGAGTATAATCCTTCAGGGGAAAAAATGGTCATTCAGTGAAATAGAGGACTTTCAAGCATTCCTGATGAAAAGACCAGAGCTGAATAGAAAATTTGACTTTCAAATACAGGACTCAAGTGGAACATGAAGAGGTAAACAGGAAAGAGAAATCATAAGAGACTTATTAAGATTGAACTGTTTACATTCCTGCATGGAAAGATGATATTTATAACTCATGAGACCTTTGTCAGTATCAGGGTAGTTGGAGGAAAAAAATTATATGTATGTATATGTAGATAGATAGAGAGGGCACAGGGTGAGCTGAAGATTAAGGGGTCATATCTGGAGAATAAAATTAAGGGATGAGAGAGGATTATACTCGGAGAAGAAGAAAGGGAGAGGTAGAATGGGGTAAATTATCTCACAAAAAAAAACAACAGAAAAGTCTCTCACAGTGGAGGGGAAACAGGGGAAGGTGAGAGGGAATGAGTGAATCTTATTCTCATAGGATTTGGCTTAAGGAGGGAATAACATACACATTCTGTCTTACCCTATAGGAAAATAGGGGGGAAAGGGGACAAGAGAGCAGGGGGATGATAGAGAGGAGGGCAGATTGGGAAAGGGGTTAATCAGAAGTAAATACTTCTGAGGAGAGACAGGGTCAAAAGAAAGAATAGAATAAATGGGAGGGCAGGATAGGATTAAGGGAAATAGAGTTAGTTTTTCACAACATGTCTACTATGGATGTTTTGCATAACTGCACATGTACAACCTATATTGAGTTGCTTGCCTTTTCAATGAGGGTGGGTGGGGAGGGAGGAAGAAAGAAAATTTGAAACCTAAAGTTTTAAAAACATATGTTTAAAAAAAATGTTTTCACATGCTACTGGGAAATAAATATAGGAAATGGGGTACAGAAGTCTATCCTGCCCTACAGGAAAATAGAAGGGGAAGGGGATAAGAGAAGGGGAGAGAGATAGAAGAGAGGACAGAGTAGGGGAAGGGATATTCAGAATGCATGACGTCTTGGGGTGGGGGAGGGGGAGATGGGATGAAAATTTGGAACTCAAAAACTTGTGGAAGGGAATGTTGAAAACTAAAAATAAATAAATTTATATTAAAAAAGAAAGAAAGAAAGAAAGAAAGGTTCATTGGGAGTCAGAAAACCTGTGTTCGATGAAAGGTTCTACCTTTTATATTCTGTGTCTACGCCTCAGTTTGCCCAACTGTAAAATGAAGGAGTTGAACTTGATAGCTTCTGAGGTTCCCTTCAGCTCTAGTTCTAAGACCCTATGATCCTATGATCCCTTCCACTTCTAAATGTATGACCCTATGACCTCTGTTGACTAATGTAGCATACTCTAAGAAGCTGAGTGGATTAAAAATACAAATAATTCAAGAAGTACTTAGATAAGTTCATGGAGAGATGTATAATTGGTAATTAGGGTAGCCTAGGAATGTTCAGGGGTACATACTTAATATTTTGAGGATGATGTTAAAGGTGACAGGCGTGCTTTCCTACAAACCCTCCCTTGGTATCACTGTAAGAGATAAAATTCTGGGATGGGTGGAATATGGAGCACAATATCACTGATATTTTAAATTCACAAAGCTATTTGCTTGGTCAGTATTTACTTTACCCTTAGTTGCTTCTTAAAACTATTCCTTTCCTTCCAATTGCAAAGTCCAGTTCTGCCTGCCACATTATTATTTCAAACGTGACTTTATAAGGGGCAGCTAGGTGATTCAGTGGATAGAGCTCTGACCTTGGAGTCAGGAGGACCTGAGTTCAAATCTAGCCTCAGACACATGACACTTGCTAGTTGTGTGACCCTGGGCAAGTCACTTAACCCCAACTGCCTCATCAAAAAAAAAGCAAACGTGTCTTTATAAACCATTTCAGCCACATGCTGTCATGATAAATGCATAAAGTAAGAGCATTTTTTGCTTAGATCTAATAAATCTTGTATAATATTCTTATATTTTTTTAAAAGTTCTTAATTCCAGGCTCTGATATGTGAAGACTATGTGTGGAGATTAACATGATGTAGATGATGTGGAGACCAATGTGCCATTAAAATTAATTGAATGTGCCCAACCATTTCATGATTAATTTATTTCATTTTTTAAAAAAACAGTAAAATAAAACAGAAGGGATTAGATTAACCTCTGATCTGATGAATTAGTCTGAAATTATTATTGAAATATATCAAATAAAATGATTGCATAACTCATTAAGATATGTATTCAGTTTCCAAACCATGCTCAAAAGTCTCCTAATTTTAAACATAGAGCCACCAAATTGAGAGAGGATTTGGGTCTTGGTGGTTACCAATCAGCAATTTTTCTAATCAGAGTACCTGGTAAGAACTTCAAATCACTCATCTGTTAAAGCCACACATTTATATGTGGCTTTTGGAAGGAAATATCTAAAAAGGAAAAATTCCCCGACAACAAAGACCATATTGTCTTATTTCATTGAGCTGTCTTTCTTATTGCTTTTGGAATGGAGGATGGTAACCTCAAGTGGTCATTAACAATCAGCTCCTAGACTTCATAGTGAGAAGGTATGTGTACAAACTTCTATCTCAAGAGCCTACAGTTATTCTGAAGAAACTGTTGCTAAATCAAAAGTGATTGAGAGGTAGGCAAGGGGGAATTTTACTGTCATTTTTTTTTAGGAATAGGAAACTCAAAGAACAATAAGGTCATAACACTAACTGTCCCACACAGTAAATCAGTATTGAAACTTTTCAGACACAGATCTTCTCCTTCCCAGCCACCCACCCCCTATATCCTATTGTAGTATCTCAATTACAATTTATCTACAATGTATTCCAAAATTTTCTATTTATTATCATTTCTTAACTTTTTTGATTGGCATGATTTTGGGGTATATGCCCACATTAAAAGCAATTGCTTTTAAGTACCAGGCACAATAAATTCTAGAGAGCTCCCATAATTAAACCATAAGGTTTAATTAGCTCATGTGTTTTGAGATCCCATGATAAAAAGAAAGATTTCAATGCTTTTACTGGTAAGGACAGAGTTTAATTCATAGAAGTTAAAAATGAGTCAATGCAGGCCATAGGGAAAGAAGAAATGGTCTCTGCTGAGACATTAGTAATGTTTTGTGTGTGGTATGTTTAAATGTTTCAACCATTTATTTATAATTAGGCACAGTAAGGGATTAAAATGAATTCCATCATGTAATATTTCCATAACACTTATATAATAGATCTGCACAGTCTTTTACGAGCCCTTGGCACTTATCTTCCCAAAATCTTTCTATGATCAGCAGCAGAGTTGGAGGATCTATCTGCCTCTAACTACCTCACTAGAGATTCTATTTCTATGGCTGAGCAGGCAGTCAAGCCCTTGGAGGTAAACTTTTACAGACCTCCGAGGCTTAGTGCAGAAGTCTTTCACCAAGTGCTGCCCAGATGGCCCAAAAGGGCTAATGAACCACTTGAAAAAGACCAATTCGTTCCCTATAACCAACATAGGGTCAAAAGATTATAGATTTATCTGAGCTGGAAAGAACCTTAAAGGTCAGTCATCTAGCCCAGTCAATTCTTTTTACAGATGAGAAAACTGAGCACTCATGAGGCTAAATAACTTGTTTGTAGTCACATGAGTAGTAGGTGAAAAGATAGAATTTGAACCCAGGTCCTCTCATTTCACTACTCAGTCTAATATGCGCAGGTTTAACACTTATATTTGAGAAAAATGATTATTAAATAACCAACTATTGGGAAGATCCAGAGTTATTTCCTTTTTAGGAAATCTGTCTTTGCCCCAAAATTTACCCACCTAGTCCTTCTTATCTAGGTGGAGTTGTTGCCTAAAAAAGAAAACCTTACAAAGAATTTAATCTAAACTGAATTCTAGCCCATTGTGTTCTACTCAGGTTTGGGTGGGGGTAGATCCTTTGTTTAGATTGTCCAAGGCTGGGAAACATCTGGAAGTAAATGACAATCAAAACCACATCACTCAGCCTCTTATTAGAATAGGTCCACCTATCATTATAATGTTCTTTCTCTCATTACTTTTTAACCAATCGGAGTTGATTGCCACCCTTAGGCATGCCCACTCTTCCAAGGGTATATAAGCATTGAGTAGTTTCCATGAAGGGTCTTTGGCAATCAAAAATGCAACTGACCCTTTTTATTAATTATCTACTACATAATTAATAAAATGATTAATTACCCAGAAACTGTCACACTTTTTTTTAAAAGGCAATTGGGGTTAAGTGACTTGCCCAAGGTCACACAGCTAGTAAGTGTCAAGTACTTGGTCTGAGGCGGATTTGAATTCAGGTCCTTCTGACTTAGGGCAGGTGATCTATCCACTGCGCCACCTAGCTGCCCCTATGTCACATGTTTTTATTTCTGCCTTATACCAATAGGAGGTCATCGGGCTAATAAGAATGGCACTGAATTCAAATCTAGCCTCCTCAATTTTCAGATGAAGAAACTAAGACCCAGGGAGCATAACTGACTTGCCCATGGTTACGTAGTTAGTAGCACAAGCATTACAATATCCATCTTGTATAAGAGAAAACAGGCTACGAGAGGTGAAGTTTCTTGCCCCTGGTCACCCAAATGTGTTAGATTTTGGATTGGAAGCCAGATGTCTCCTGACTCTTTGCTTTTTTCAGGAGGCATCTGGCTTCCAGCCCAAAATCTTATACTATTCAGGTGACCATGGGCAAGTATCTTCATTTCTCACAGCCTGTTTTCTCTTATGAGAATGTTTATATTACTTTCATTATAACACCTGTATTACTAACTATGTAACAATAAGCAAAGAATTCAACCTCCCTGAGCCTCAGTTTCCTCATCTGAAAACTGATGAGCTTGGTCTAGATGTCCTCTGAAGTCCCATGAAGTGTCTTGTAAAACTTACAGTGATAATTTGGCAAGTCATTTAAACCACTTTGTACTTTTGTTTCCTTCCCTTTTAAATGAGGAGATGACAAAAATTACCTCTAAAATACCTTCTAACTATTCAATAATCCTATGGTACCCTGAAAGGACACACCCAGGATCCCTATAAATTGGGTTCATCAGAAGTATAAGCCTCATTTGATAGATGGAGATAATGGTACAGATGACGTCTTGTCTAAGACCACAAGCACATCAAGGATTTAAAATGAATTTTCTCATCACCTGTCTTTTGTGGCCTAGATTTGGTCATGGAGCAGGCATGGCCAAAGTGGGGAAAGGGCTACATCTCCAAGAATTCATGTTCCCAGAAAATGAACACTCATTGGGAGAACACGTACTACAATTCTGAATGTTTGTTCACTAAATAAATTGATTGTGTCCAGGAAACTAAGGGATATCAAACATAAGATGAAATATTCATGGAAGCTTCCATTAGGATTCATGTGCTCAAGAAGAGAAAAATGAGCCAAGATAGCATGGAACTGAATCCACCTGAGAAAGAGAGACATGTTGTGCCTGGAACAAACTCAGCTGGTAGCTGCATGGAGGTGCAGTGGATAGAGTGCTGGGCCTGGAGTCAGGAAGACCTGAGTTCAAATATAGCCTCAGACACTTAGTAGCTGTGTGACTCTAAGCAACTCACTTAACCTTGTTTGCCTCAGTTGCTTCATCTACAGAATGAGCTGGAAAAGGCAATAGCCAACCGTTCTAGTATCTTCACCAAGAAAAACCCAAATGAAGTCATGAAGAGTTGGACATGATTTAAAAAAGACTCAAAAGAAAGTGAGTCCCTAAGCAGGAAATCATTGACTGGGAGTCAGTAGATCTAGCTTTAAATCCCAGCTCTGGATGAGAGTTAGGAGATCATTACAATATTACAGGTAAGAGCGATGAGGACCTGATAAGTTTGGGTGAAGAGAAGGGGGCGTATCCAAAAAATGATGTGGAGATATAAACGACAAGAGTTGGCAATTGATTCCATTTGTGAGTGAGATTAGACATTGAGTATAACAATGAGGTTGGGAATTTGGGTGACTAGAAGGATACTTAGGCCCTTAAAAATATTTGGAAGAGAGTGGGTCTGCAAGGAAAGATAGTTAGAATTTATACTGAGGTTCCTCGATTCCCACTCTTACTGTCAATCCAAATTATCTTTCTCTTTGGATCCACCACAGCCCTTACAAACTTGCTTTTTGACATGGAAGTTTTTCTATGTTTAAAAGACACCTGTGATCATAAAACCTGAGTCTAGTCCTTTCAATTCAGTGGGAAGCAAAATTTTGCCTGAGGACTAAGACTTTCCTTCCATGGGACTATCTCCTCCCTGTCATCAGTTCCAAGAAGGAAGATGTCACACTTGCTGGAGTTCCATCCTTTGTCATTCCTATTTTACATTTCTCTAGGGCTTGGCACTGGGCAAAAAGAATTTTAATTCATTCACTCATTTGAAACAGTCCTAGAATACACTAAGAAAAGAAAATCAGAAGTCTGTTCTGCTCTGCAATATACCAGTAAATTCTAAAGGCACACCCTTGTACAAAAGCATCCCAAAGAGAAAACAAATTTTCCCCATATCTTTTCATGGTTTAAAGGCATTTCTCATCAGTGGTTATTCATCTTCCAAGTTTTGATTTTCAATATGTAAAAGATACTCACAGAAAGAAATAGTAACTTGAGAATAAAAAAAAAAGGTAACATCAACACTACCCTACCCCCATCACACAATATGTCTTTCTGGATGCTTCTCTAATATCTACTTCTGTTTTACACAAGAAGACACATGAGCAAAAAGGTCTTGTGCTAGGATTAATTGGATTCATGCAGAAGTTTCCATTGGCTCCTAAGACTTAACAAATTAATTTGGCACATAATGAAATATGGCGAAACAAATCCGGAATGGATATTGCAAATACTGCCTAGTTCAATTACTATCAAAATGCATATACAGAAAAAATATTAAAATCAGAACACATAATTGCAGACTTAATTATAGCTCTGCACTAACCAGATGTAATCATGCTGAATTTGTCAGAGCACTCAAACCAATTCTGAAGTCTCTAAACTAGTTGTGAAAGAAGTGGGGATGTACATCCGATATTGAATTATAGCCAGGCTTGTTCAGACTGGGCTGAGTCATTCATTCCAATTTAACTTGATCTGTTAAGCCTAACCAATGAGTGGTGAGACTAGTATGTTTAGATTCCCAGTATTCAAGGACCTTATAAAATAAAGGCAGTGAATTAGACAAATGGAGAATCTGTCATGTTCTGTTCTGCCCTGAGATATATAAATTTGAATTGCATTTAGTGGTAGGTAATGGGATCATTAAATTTCATAATCATAAAATATCCTAAATAATAAGGTAATCTAAAAAACCCATTCACTTCTACCTTTTCTTTTTTCTTTCTTTTTCTTTTTTTGGGGGGAGGGGACGAGGCAATGGGGTTAAGTGGCTTTCCCAGATAGGGAAATGGTTTATGTCCCTTTTTAGGGATTAATTGGTAAGTGGTCACTGATAAATTGGGAATAGAAGTAAAATATCCTGAGCCCTCATTAAATTCACTCTCCCAGGAAGAAAAAATATATACATATATAAATGTCCTGGATAGGGGAAAAAGATCTAGACAAGAGAAAGCAGGTTATATGGTATGGTTTTTTTTATCAAAATATGTGTCCATGCCACTATATGTATGTTCCCCCCTCCTGCTCCCTAAATTATATTGTGAGTACACAAGCTGAATGGGGTGGTGAAAGGTCTGGAGTCCCAGGAATTATAGATCTCGAGATAGAAGGGTCCCTCAGGGGTCACCTAGTCCAACCCTCTAATTTTATAGATGAAGAAACTGAGGGGAAGTGACTTGCCAAAAGTCATATGGGTAGTAATTGTCAGAGGTATCATTTGAGCAAAGATCCTCTAAGTACAGAGACAGTACTCTTCTCTCTGTACCATGCTACCACTCATTATCCTATGAAGATCATTTGAAAGAATTGAGATTTGAGGGATTTAGCCTAGAGAAGAGAAGATTCAGGGGTGGGGATGTGCTGTCTTCAAGTTTTTGAAAGACTGACATGTGGAAGCAGGATTAGACTTAGTGAGCAGAACTAGGAGCATGAGTGGAAGTTACAAAAGGGAAAATTTAAGCTTAATGACTGGGAAAACTTCCTAACAATTAGAATTGTCTAAACGTGAAGTAGGCTGATTGTAGAGGCTAAATAACTACATGTCAAGTATGTTATACTAAAAATAAATAAATTAACTTTCAGCTATTCAATCCAGACAGTCACTGAAGTAGGCAGGCAAAAAGCATTTATTAAGTGCTTACTATATACCAGGCATAACGCTAAATGTTGCAGATGCAATACAAACAAAAAGAAAGTGTCTACACTCAAGGAGCTTATGTTCTAGTGGGGGAAAGACAACACATAAAAATGAACCAAAAAGGATGGAGAAAGAAGGTAGAGGAAGATGGGGGAGGGGATGGTGGGAACATCCAGAGAGATTCAGAACACTGTGAGGAAAAGAATAAAGCACGACTTGCCTGGGCCTGTCAGCCAAAAGGATGCCCAAGAAGGAACTCACCAATGGGAGCAAGGGGCTGGCATGGCAGAGGGATAATCCAGAGTGAGAAGATCCCAGATATTGAGAGAAGTTACAAGGTGACAAGGCAGCTGGGTCATGGTAGCAAAGTCTGGAGAGATTGAGGAAAGGTCCCTCTCAACTCGCAATTCTGTTGTTCTGTCATATTTTCAATGTCTGGATATATCTCATCATAAAGGAGATGATCATCACTTTTTGGGAGTACCAGATGGCTTTAATAAACATGGCTTAAGTTTCAAGCCCTGGTCCCTCTCCCCATACTAGAGCTCACATTAGTCAACTAATTAAATGAATGTTAAGCATATCGGAATAATATGTTTCTCAACTAGTCAATATGGTCTGGAATGCTGAGTCTTCAAGTCTTTGACTGCATTCTGACAGAGATGCCAAATTCTCTGAAGAACATGTCCCCCTTTCTTTGTTAATATGTTTCCTAACAAAAGATTGTTTTCCTCTTCCTAAAACCAGAAAGCTATTATGATTGGTCCATGAGGTCTGGGCTCCTTCTTGAAAGATAAATGCTCTGAATTATAACCTGAAAACTGAAGAAAAACTGTCTTTTTGTGTGAAAAAAGAAAGCACTTTGTTGAATTCTAAAAGATATCAAGTGGTGAGGTCTGAAAGAACAGCAATGAATTTGAGCCATTGTCAATGATCTTTTAAAAATGAACAAGGAGAAGGCTGCTATAGCGATTAGACATTTGTGAACCAAGTTTTCAAAAAAGGGAAGTGAGTAGATTCTTCAAAAAGTAGACCTATGATCTATATCACAAAGAGATCATAAAAAAGGGGGAAAGACCCACACATACAAAAATATTTATAGCAGCTCTTTTTCTGGTGGCAAAGAATTGGAAACTGAGTGGATGCCCATCAACTGGGGGATGCCTGAACAATTTGTGGCATATGAATGCAATGCAATTTCCATAAGAAATGATGAGCAGGTGGACTTTAGAAAAGCCTGGAAAGACTTACATGAACCGATGCTGAATGAAATGAGCAGAACAGAGAGAACATTGTACACAGTAACAGCAACAGTGTGCAATGAACAACTTTGATAGACTTAATTCTTCTCATCAGTGCAAATGATCTAACACAATTCCAAAAACTCATGATGGAAAATGCAATCCACATCCAGAGAAAGAACCATGGAGTCTAAATGCATATGGAAACATACTATTTTTTCTCTCTCTCTCTCTCTCTCTCTCTCTGTCTTTCTCTGCTTTTTCTTTCTTGTGGTTTTTCTCTTTTTTTCTGATTCTTCTTTCACAATATAACTGATGTGGAAATATGTTTAATATGATTGTCATCTGTAGCCTATAACAGATTGCATGCTGTCATGGGGAGGGGGGAGGGAAGGGAAGGAAAAAAATTTAGAACTCAAAATCTTATAAAAATGAATGTTGAAAAGTAAAAATAAATAATTTTTTAAATTTTAAAAATAGACCTATGAGCTTGATTTCAATTCCTGGAAATGTTCTAGAATGTCTGATTTTTCTCTAAATCTTATTTAATATTTTATTTTCCAATTACACATAAAAACAATTTTAACATTCTCTTTGAAAAGGCTGTCTATTTGCAAAGAACTCCCCTGCCATGCCAGGAGCGTTCCCACAGAGCATTCTGTTCACTCTTTAAACAATATTAATACCTCGTGTGTGCTGCTCCATCGTAGTTATGTGTCACATTGAGAGTAGAGTGCTAAATGAACAGTGGACTTCAAAGAACTAGTGGTGAGGCATGCTTTCTCCTTTCAGCACAAAAGTGGTGGATTACAGATGCGGAATGAGGGATATATTGACAACTAGGTCAATGTATTGGTTTGTTTCAGTTAATTATACCTTTTTTGTTTGGGAGAGGAGTAATTTTAAAAGATAATAATATGTTGAAAGGCAATGTCATATAGAAGAAAGCATCCTGGATTTGGAATCAGAAGACTTGGGTTAGAATCCCAGCTCTAACCCTTATTGGCTGCTGCTGCTGCTGCTGCTTCTGATCCTTCCTTCTCCAAGAGGATCTATGATGTTATGAAGATGATGCCTTGACTTGCATGTAAATTGGATATGAGTGGGGCAGAGCTGTGCAAAGTCACCAGTTACTCCTTCCTCCAGAGTCATCAAAATCCACCGGCAAGACAAAGGTAGAAATCACTGGAATGACCTGACATGAAGTGGGTGGCCTTGGCCTTTCTAAATTAAGCTCTTTCCAAGCCCTCAGTTTGTCTGAGGCCACAGCCATTCAGTGACTAAGGGCTGGATAAGAGTAGAGACAAAAGATGGCTCAATTTACCATCACAAAGATATGAATCTTGGAGGGGAAGATCAGCAGAGTTTTTGGCCAGAACAGAATACAAATGACCTAGGATATGTACTGAACTCAGAATCTAAGTTTAAACAACTCAGAGAGATTGTGGCAGTCTTGCGACTCACTGAAAATCCCCTATGTAATAATCTAAGTAGTCATTCACCATTTGCCTAAAGGAAAGACCTCTAGCAAAGGGAAGTCACCATTTCCTGATGATTAATTTTTCACCAGTGATAATTGCTTGGGCATTTTAGATTATGTCAAGACTATATCTGTCTCTCTCTGACTTCTAGTCTTTATTCCTGGTTCTACCCTCTGGGACCAAGCAAAACAAGGCCTCTTCCACACAACAACTTTTCAAGTGATTTCCTTTTAACGCTGTAATTATATTACATCAGAAATCTTCATGAAATAGCATATAATGTGCAAACTTGTGTAAGTCTTGTGTCCCTTGAGTGCTCTCTGGGACTGTGTATAGTGCTATCATGTGCTTGGAATATGACATTTCCCTTGTATTTCCCTATTTAACCATAGAATTCAAATGCTTATATCTAAATTTTCAACATTTTAATTTGTACCTCACTTAAACTTTTTCAACTACAATTTTTTTTAACTGATATCATGTTCTCTTACAGGCCTGCCTTGGTAGAGGGAATTTCCTTACCTGTGAGTTCCCTATATGAATAAAATGACATGTTTAGTCCCTATCTAAATAACTTGTTTAAATAGTTCAGAGTAAAGTTGCTTCAAGTGTATGTTATATCTTTTTTTGTGTCTACCTGACTATCTACTGCAAAATATTTATGAGTGCCATCTACATGATCCAGTGCAGAACCTGGGTTAAAGAGAGATTCTCTGTGGAAGCTCATATTCTAATGGGGGAGACCACATGAGAAGTTTTCTCTTCTCTAAGCTAAGCATACCAAGTTCTTTCAACCAGTCTTCATACGGTATGATCTCAAGATCTTCACCATTACAGTCGCCCTTCTCTGCAGTCTCCAGTTTGGGATACTATCTCTGCTTGCCCTGGCATCCTAGCTTCCCTAGCTTCTTTCAAGTCTCAGCTAACTTCCTACCTCCTTCAAGAAGCTTTTCCAAATACCCTTTGAATGCTAATTCCCTTCCTCTGAGATTACCTCCAGTGTGCCCTGTATATCTCTTATATACATAGTTGTTTAAATGTGAGCTCCTTACAGCCCAGGACTGTTTTATACCTTTCTTCATATCCCCAGGATTTAGAACAGTGGCTGGTACAGAGTGAGCACTTAATGTTTGATTGACCATAACTGTGCTTATTATTTATTGATTAGGAAACTGCCTTTGCTTTGGCAGAACAAAACACTGCCTTAAAGGTTCTTTAAAAAAAAAAAAGTCTCTCCCGTCCATATCTCAAAAGCATGCAAGATTCCTTGGAACATATAACAACAGCACTAATCCAGGTCAATGACCCCCGATAGTAAACATCAGCAAAGGTATATAACAAGAAGATACATGGTCCCCTATAATGCAGGATATCCAATACAGAATCTGGGTTGAAGGGAGATTCTCTATGGAGGTTCACATTCTAATGGGGGAGACAACATGAAAACAACTATGTACATGTAAGGAATATACAGAGTAAATTGGGGAAAAGAAATATCAGAAGGAAGGCACTAATGACAAGGAGACCTGAAAAGGTGGCATTTAGATGAAAGTTGAAAGAAGACAAGAGGTAGAAAAGTGTTTTGGTCTAGGGCTGCTGGGAACCTTGATATGCAAGGGCAAGAGGTGCGGGTTCTGCCTCGAAAGAATTTGACCTCTCAAACCTTCTTTCAGTCAAAGACAAAATTTATTGTGTCACCAATAGAAGCAGATAGATTTTAAGAACTTGTGCATTTGTGACACTAGTATTGACAAGTGGCCCAGATTTTAAGAATCTGAGCAATTTAATGGGGGAAAGATGGACACTTTTATACAGAAAAATTGTGAGAAGATCTGGATGGGATCAAGGAGTGGCTAATAGCTTGGGGTGATCCAGAGGTAACAGACAATGAGGGGCTGGTCTGGGTCAGAGATAACAAGAGAATGAAGAGTTGGAGGGGGCACAATGAAAGGGTAGTTAAAAGGATTAATGACTGGTAAGGCCAGGTGCCTCAGGCAAGAGCCAGGGATCTGTGCCACGTGGGAAAGTCCAGGGGCTTTTCCTTTTTGGGGTCCAGATCCCAAAGACATGATCTTTTCTTTTTAGGGGTCCAGGTCCCATACCCTGTCCAAAGGACATTCCAGACGTAGGGGACACAGAGAGAAAACATACAGCATTGGAAGATGGCATGTCTTATAGGAGGGACAGCAATGAGGCCAGAATCTGTCATTGGATTATAGAGTATGTGAAGAGGAGTAAAGTGTAAGACTAGAAAAGTAGGAAGGGACAGGTTGTGAAATGGCAAAGATATGGTCTATTGTTGAAAATAATTTGTGAAAGCCTACTTGTTCCCTATTACAGGAGGATTAGATCCTTATCAAGGATTTCCACAATTCATGTAGATGGCACTCATGAATATTTTGTAGCAGATTGGCAAGTAGACATAAAAAAGATATTAACACACTTGAAATAACTTCACCCTGAACTATTTAAACAAGTTATTCAGATAGAGACTAAACCTGCCATTTTATTGATATAGGGGACTCATAGATAAGGAAATTCCCTCTACCAAGGCAGGTCTGTTATTTATAGTCTCAGAAAGCTGCCCTGAGCACTGAAAAGTTAAGTGACTTGCTCTGAGTCAGTATATACCTGAGGCAAGTCTTAAACCCAGGTCTCCCTGCCCTTAAAACCAGCTCTCTATCTACTGTTCCATGATCCCTCTCTTAAGTAATTTATTGAAAATCAAAAATGGGAAATGAGGAACTAAATCATACTGGTATTGATAATGATAATTTAATCTCCAGTTTAACCAATGTAAGTAAGTTAGCTGCCACAAGGAGACTAAAAAGAATCCACAAAACACCTTATTCAGCAAATGCTTGACTTACCAAAGAGAGAGAGAGATGGCTACCAAAGGCAACACTGGATTAGAATATAAACTCATTCATAAAATCTTAAGAAGGAGAAGGGATAATTTTGGGCCATACTGTCTCATAAAGCAAACAGAAGCAGTGTAAAATAAAATCAGTTTAAAGAAAAGTTGGCACTGCTTGGCAACTAAGCAAAGTAATTCCAGGGACATTGTGTTGAGGTCTAAAGATACTGGGACCCCAACATCACAACACACAGGTCCTGTCTAAAAGAATTTGACCCAAGCCTTCTTTCAGCCAAAGACAAGGTTTATTAAAGATCCACCATATTGGCCAGACTCTTAAGGAATCTGCGCATTAGTGAGCTATCAGCTAGGTTCTTCAGGAATCTGAGAACCTTAATGGAGACAAGATGGACCTTATATACAGAAAAACTGTGGGAGGGATCTAAGAAGTATCTTGATGGGAGTGACTGGGAGGTGGAGAACGAGGTCGAGATAGGGTCAAGGGTGGGAAGTAGCCAGGGACCATCAGGAGGTAATAAACAATGGAGGACTGGGCTAGGTTAAGGATAACTAGAGAATTGGGAAATTGGGTTTAGGCAATAATAAAAGGCCAATTGAGAGGATTATAGCCTCAGGAGAATACCAGAGACTGCCTTGATCAAGTGGAAGAATTTAAGAAGAATATCATAAACAAATGGGACTCAAATTCTTTTTGGGGTAAGGGACAAAGGTCTCAGCTTGGGACCATAGCCCATCAATTACAGGATAAAAAGAAGAGAATTGCAAACAAACGAAAAAATGAAAAAGATTTGCTAAAGTCAATAGGACATTTTCCCCCATCAATAACCTTTAGTCCCAGATATGCTAAGAGAGGGGGTAAAAATGGCACCAAAGACAACAAATATGGGGAAAGCATTCAGACTGAGACAAGTGCATTTAAACAGAAAAGGTCCATGGAGGCAAAACAACTGTGAGAACATTGAGGAAACAATACATAGGCATCTGAAAGTGAGGAAGATATCAAAGGTATGGAAAAAAAATCTTTGACCTTAATACCAAAAAACATGACCAAGTGAGCACCAAGTTCTCCTGAAAGGCTCTCACTTTCAAGAAAATATTATTTTAATGTTGTTTTTCATGCTTTGATATCCCCAAGGTCAGGGGTAAATGTTTGAGCAGTCCTATAAGATCAGATTAATTTTTCCAGAATTTATTTGTTCTAGAATTTATATAGTGCTCTAAGGATTGCAAAGCCCAAGCCCCTACTTGGTCATTGTGTGGGCCATGATTGGCTCAGAGTGAATGTAAACAGAAATTGTTTCTGTTTTGGCCAGAAACTCTGAGGGTCTTCCCCTCCTAGATTGATTTTTTTTTTTTAATTAGGTAAAGAGGCTATTCTCTGCCTGATTTCTTACCTCTCCTTAATCACTGAATGGGCACTGCCTCAGTCAAACTGAGACCTGGGAAAAATCTTAACTTAAAAAAGCCAAGGTTTCCCACTGCATCTCCAGTTGTCCTGATCTATATCTGGCCACTGGACCCAGGTGGCTCCAAAGGAGAAAGTAAGGCTGGTGATTTTGCACAGCTCTCTCTCATTTAAATCCAATCCATTTACATGTCATGGCTTCACCTCCCTGATGTCATGGTCCTCTTTAAGACAAACAAGAACAAATATTAACTTTATTTATCCTCACAGACACCCAGGGAGGTAGGCACTATTATTATCATCTCCATTTGTTAACTGAAGCAGACAGAGGTTAAGGGACCTGCCCAGAGTCACACAGCTGATAAGTGTCTGAGGCTGAATTTGAATTAAGGTCTTCCAGATTCCAGGCCTAATCTTTCTATTCTCTACCTAATCTTTCTATTCTCTAGAACACCTAAATGCCACTTTGGGGTGTTTATATTCCTTGGTACAATAGTAGTCTTTGTAAAACAACCCTGAATGTAAACCTTGCATAATACTACACAAATGCAAATAAAGAATTCTCAGGACTTTATTTAGGGTGTATCTACATATTTATTAACAGCTAGCATTTTTATAGTGCTTACTTTGTGCCAGTCACTTTGCAAATATTATCTCATCTGATTGTCTCCCTAACCCTGGGAGGTAGGTTCTATTATTATCTTTATTCTATAGTTGAGCAAACTGATCTAAACAGAAGCTAAGTGATTTGTCCAAGGTCATACATCTAGTATCTGAGCCTGGATTTGAACTTGAGTCTTCCTGAGTTTAGGGCCAATACTCTATCTATTATGCCATAGGCAAAATTAATGGTGCTTGTGGTGTATGAGGTGTGCAGGGAAGATGAGCACCTCTGCTATGAGGGCTTGCTGAGTCTTTTTCAGGGCTGCTCATCCACCTTTGGCCTCTACCTGGCACTCAACTCTCATCTGTGGCTCCAAAAACCTGTCACATTTCCAGTGGCCACACCCTGGTAAACTGTCTCTCTGAAATCCAGCTAAACCATATTAAGGGTAACTGACAGGCCTCTAACCCATTGGTGAGTTAGGGAGGTGTCTATCCTATCCTATCCTTTTTTCAGGCAGGACCCACATATTGTGATATTGGGGTCCCAGCACCCCTGAACCCCTAAACTGCATCAATTGGTCCTCTTCAGAAAATGAAGGACAAATAACATCTACATGCTTGAAATGAGTCTTGTCCTTTCTGCTTTCCTTTGTAACAATAGATCTCAGTTGCTCTTACATAGATTTATAATATTTCATTTTGCCCTGAAAACTTTTCCAACAATGATTATTTTAATTAATTGGGGAAAAAAAGTTCCCCGAAGTGTGGGCTTCCTTATCTCATTAGCAAATAATACTATTCATTGTTTAATTGCCTCGTTAATTTCAAAGCAAAGAAGTACCATGGGGTAGAGAAGCTGACCAGAAGGTGCAATCTTACGCATAATTTCATATGTACAATCTTTTTGCAGTTGCTGTCTGTCCTCAGATCTCAAGAGAAAATTACACCTTCTATATGGACCAGCTGACTTCATTCATTCATCATCTCTAATTCACTGACTAATTCATTGAACTAACAGTTATTGCTATGTTAGGTGTCAAGGAGGATCCACCTCAGATGCTTGCTAGCCGTATGGCCCAGGACAGCTCACACAACCTCTCTGGGCCTCAGCTTCTTCAACAACAAAATGGAGAGACCTAGATTTAATGGCATTTAAAGTCCCTTCCAGCTCTAATCTGTAAAGATCCTATGATCAAAAATAAATCAGATATAGTCCTGCTCTCCACTCTGGCAAGGAAGGCATAAGATATACACAGATAACTGTAATACAAAATTCAATGTGACAAATGTGTAAGAGATGGAAATGTTTTCTGTCAGAAAAAACTTTATTTACCCCTTCACCTCATTCTGGCTCATTTCCTCACCAGCTGCTAAGGGCCCCTGATCCAGAAACTAATTTCTGAAGAACTTAACACTTTAATGTCTGGAACTCCCTCCTCTCCTCCCCCATGATGATTAGTAGTTATCACAATCAACCTCTATATCTTGGCTTGCGCTCTAGCCATATTTTGCATCAATACTCAGCCATTTCTTCACAGCTGCTGTAGTATCATGTGTGTAGCCTCTCCTGCATCTGTTGCCTTTTCATGTATGGAATCTTGATCCGTTAAAATCTGACCCCAAGAGCTGAAATCACCATATCTGTAATTTCCAAAATCAAAATGTGCCTCCCTGGCCACCACTACCCTATCTATAGGTGTTGTTTCCCCCTATTAGAATATAAACTCCTTGAGGGAAAGGATTGTCTTTGTTTTTCTCTTTTTTTCTCCCTAGCACTCAGCACACAGTAAATGATTAATAAATAATTTTTAAAATTCATTCTTCATTTCCCTCTCTTTGCCTTGATTTTAAAACACTGCATTCTAGAATCTAAGAATAAGCTGAGCAAAGTTCACAACTTTGTACCTGCTCGATATTTAAAGGTTTGAGATGCCTTGTGAAAGTCCAGAGCCCTACTGTTTCTATAACAACCAATTCCCATGAAACCGATTTAAGGGAATAAGGCAATAGAATGACCCCATGTTTTAACATTTAATCAAGCTCTGTTAGATACGCAGAGAAAAAATGTAAAGTTTATGTTGGCCTTGTTTCTATGTTGTATGTCTCATTGAGTAAAACAAAGTTGTTGTTGTTATTGTTGTTTTCAAAAGGGAGGGATATGAAGAGACCTGCGGCCCTTTCCATTGGTCTGTATAGGGAGCAGCAGAGTCACAGCTCAACATGAAGAAATGGGATTGAGAATGGCTGATGCATCCTTTATCATTGCAATTTCCACAAGGTTATAAAAGTCATGCTTGGATAAAATCATGAAAGTGCTAAAGCAGTGATCTAAGAAATGAATGCAGATAAGCCTTCTCCATCCTAAATTATGAGCAGGGAAACAGAAATAGACAAGAAGCTACTGGTTCTGAAAAGAAGAAAATGGTGTTGCCAGATTTGTGTACAAGACAGCAAATCTTTTGATGGACATTTCACTTGAGTCCCTACTGCAGCTGTTGAGAAATCTGTCATTTCAGTGGGTAGGGAAATGGGTTGCATTTGGGGCCTGGGAAAAATGGCTGATTCTCAATGTAGTTTTACAAAAGGTTCTAAACTTCCCCATCACTCTTTCTATGAAGTATCTATCTTTGATAATTTTCAAAATAGAAAAAGACCTGGGATTTGTGCTTTATGTCTTTAAAAGATCAAGGTTGGGGGGGATGGCTGAATATGATGCCCCTTTCTCTGGGAGTCCATTGGGACCAGTATGCTTTAGCTCTGTTCAAGGCAATTAACTTGGGCCCAGTCTTTTAGAAACTGTGATAAAACTTGTGCTTTAATGCTCACATGAAAATAACTACATAATCATGTTTCCAAGGTCTGAAAAATAGCAATATGGCCCCAAAGGCAAATAAAAAGAAATTTAACACACTTTGCTTCTTTTTTAACACACTTGCCTCTTTTTTCCTAGGTCCTTCTGGTTTAGTTTTCATGAGCTGCTTTATTGCTGACCTAGTAAAAGAGAAGGAAGTGGAGATGACTAAAAAGGAAGAGAGGAAGCAGGGGTAAAGGGACTGAATGCCATTTAGGGGGATGATAGGGATACTAATGATTTCTTAAAAGGCCATTTTATCTTATTTCTTAGAATCAAATATCTTAATTTCTTGACCACCCTCAAAGGAATGCAGATTTTTCAGCTAAAAATGCAGAGTTAAATATGTTAATTATATTTTTTTTGTTCCATGAGCTAAAAATGGTTCTGTCCTCACAATACCCAAACTGCTATGAAAAAGGGAATAATTTAGAGCAGTAATCATTTTTGTCTAGCCAAATCTAAACAAATCTGACTGATTTTTTTTCATGGCTTGCTCTGTTGTGTTGGCATCAAGAAGGCCCTTGTCTAAAAATAGAAAGCCATCCAATTATAGGTTTGTAGTTTCAACGGAACTTAGGAGCCACTAAATCCAATCCCCTCATTTTATACATGGGGAAACTGAGAAATAGAGTGGTTAAGTGACTTGCTCAGCGTCACCCAGCTACAGAGTACCTGAAGCAGGACCTCAACACCTATGTCCTCTTGACACCAAAGCCAATGACTGATCTTCTACACCACCTAAGTTACTAAGGATATTTGTCTCCATGTTTCCAACCTCCTTTTCCCATGGTTTTTTCTCCTACCTCGTAGTTCTCTCAACCCTTTTATAGGCATAATACAATAAAATCATTATTGTAGGCTTGTGAGGCTAGAAGAAACATTAAATATCATCTAATCTAACCCCCTCACTTTGCAAATGAGAAATCTGAGGCCCAGGGATTTGCCCAAGTGACTTACCCAAGATCACACAACTAATTATTGATGTAACGATATCTCCTGATTTTCTGTCCATTCCACTTTTCACTACATCACCACAGTTCTCATTCCCTTGCATCCTTCTCTTCCTACCAAAATCAAGTGTCAGAAAATAAAATTAAGTCACTGTCTTTCCACCTCTGGAGCCCTTTGTATTTTGAGTCTTAACTTTCATTGGATGAAATGGATGTTCTAATCTATAGTGATAGATTAATGATTGCCCTATGCAAGGGCTTTGTCCAAAAGCACAGGTCTAATAGAACCAGGCCTATCAACAACTGTCAAAGAGATTTCAGGAATCAATAAATAAATGCAATATTTGGCAAGAATATAGGTGGTGGAAAAGGGGCAGGAATCCTTCAAGGTATCCCAGAAATCAGAGCATGTAAGTGGCCACCTGCTTTAACTACGATCGAGCTATCTCTGCCTGGAGTTCCAGCTAACGTTCATGAGATCCTCAAATCAGTCAATTCTATAGATCACTACACTAAGCACCATGTAGTTTTAGATCATCGTTTGCAGGAAGCGTGATCGTTACAGAATTGGGCCATTCACTGAAACAGCCATCCATGCAATTCTTTAACTGTATCACTCAAAGGGAGCCTAGTATTCAATGACTTACTTAATCTAGCTCTAGAATTGAGAATGAAATTACATATTTTATGAACCAGTGGGGGTTTTTTATATTTATTTGTAATGAATGAAATAAAGTAAAATAAAGCTTCATTGATTCAGACCCCACTAATGTGGAAACTATAATCTACCTTTTAAGAGATAAGGACTGTGATTTCATTAGCATAAAGAACTTCCAGGTAAAAAAAGCCCTTCTACCAATACAGCTTGGCACCTTCTGGGGCACTGAGTAGGTGGATATTTTGCCTGAGTCATATGGACAATATGCATCCAAGTGGTATGAAGGCTAGAGTTTAGGACTTGGAATCATGAAGATCTGAGTTCAAATTCTGCCTCATACATGAGCTATATGGCCCTGAGCAGACCATTTAAGCTCTGTCAGACTTATCTCTAAAATAATTAGGTCTGGGCTGATTTACCTTCACAATTCTTATAAAAGAAGGTATAATCTAGAACTGGAAGGGACCTTATAGATTATCTAGTCCTACCTGCCTCTGAGAAATTAAGTGCCTTGTAGAAAATCATATTAGTAGTAATTGTCAGAGAAAGATTTTTGAACCTAGGTACTCTAACTACAAATCCTGTGCTATTTACATTGTATTCGGCTTGCCCATGTAATCTTAGGAAAGTCACTGTTTCCTAGTTCCTTAGTTTTCTCATCTGTAAAATAAGTGTTGAACTATATGATTTCTAAAGGTTTTCCTGGGGTAGCTAGGTGCCTTAGTGGATAGAGTACCAGTCATGCAGTAAGGAAGACTCATCTTCCCGAGTTCAAATTCAGGCTCAGACACTTACTAGCTGTGTGACTCTGGGCAAGTCACTCAACTCTGTTTATTTCAGTTTTCTCATCTATAAAATAAGCTGGAGAAGGACATGGCAAACCACTCCAGTATCTCTGCCAAGAAAACCCCAAAAGAGGTCATGAAGAGTCAGACATTAATGAAACAGCTATATAACAGGATCTCTCCCAGGTCTAAAGGGCCTTACAGTGTAAGCCTATATTTCCTTTCTTTTTTTTATAAGTCAACAGTTCAGATTTTTCATTAATTCAGATTGGCTTTCTGTCCAATCAGTCCAAATCAATACAGATTCCATTCATAAGGTCTACAGCACAGTTTCAAAATTCTTAGCAAATTAGCTGAAGAGCATATGTAACTACAGAGAAGGCAAGTGGTTGAGTAAATTACCCCAGTGATTCTCAAAAACTATTGTTTTTTTTTAATTTGGGAAAATTTTTGATATTGAATTATTCCTGCTTTCATTTACTGTTGGTTGTAATTGACATAATTCTTGGAGAGATGTGAGAGGGTTCTTGACTACATGGATCATATGTGACTAGAGGTATCCAAAGAAGAGTTTTGAAAGCAACTCATCTTGATATGAGTTTGATATGAGTCGTAGTAAAGAGGCATGATGAATGAATCAAATGTTTGAAGTGCTTGGCAAAGAAAGGTTTTATAAAAAGGTATCTTTTTAATTAACAGGAAGTCTTAGTATATAATTGAGTATTTATGACAATGCCACCACAAGTCACTTTGGCTAATTACATCAAAACATACCAAACAACCTGTTGGAATCAGAGAATCTAAACTCTGGAAAGGAAAGGAAGGAACTCATATATATAATGTGCAAAGAAGAAATAGACAGAGCAAGTCATGCATTTAGAGTTACAAGTCAGTACTGTGTCTAGCTATGACAAGCAGTATAGCTCTTCTAAATATAAATAGACACCTAATGCCCTTGATATCATCCTTCAACCCCCTGGGGCTGTACTGCAGAATATTAGTTAATGTATTCATTCCAATGCATTTGTTCAGTGCTCCTGACCAGCAGAGAACATTTTACTTCATGCAAGAAATTAATGAGAAATGTAGATTTTCCATGAAGTTCCCCCAACTATATTCATTCAGTCATTATCTCTCCCCTTTCTCTTTTCCACCCCCCAAAAAGGTCCCATGCTTTTCCCTAATTTGAATATTTCTGTCAAGGGAATGCCTATCCCTTCAGTTACCTAGGTTTGCAACCTCAAGCTCATCTTCAACTTTTATTTTTTTTAAATAATATTTTATTTTTTCCTCAATTACATTTTAAAACAATTTTTAACATTTGGGTTTTTTTTTAAAAGTTTTGAGCTTCAAATTCTCTCCCCCTCCTCCCCTCCCCCCACCATAGTAATCAATTAATGGATGTATAAATCATAAACATTTACTAAACACTGTCTATGTGCCAGGCACTGGGGATACAAAGAAAAAATTGAAACAATAGTGAGGGAAGAGATATGTATATATAAAAATATATACAAAAGGTGATTTGGGGAGGGGGAAGGCAGTATTAGCTGCTGAGGGGACAAGGAAGGGCTTCATGTAGAATGTGGCACCTGAAAAAGTAACTAAGGATTCTGAGAGGCAGAAGTAAGGAACAAGGAGGGAAGTGTGTTCCAGGAATAAGGGAAGGGCAGTGCAAAGTGAGAGAAACAGGGAATGGAGTGTCCTACAAAAGGAACAATAGAGATGGAGCCAAGATGGTGGAGAAAAGGCAGCAACTCTTCTGAGCTCTCCCTAAACCCCTCTAAACACCTTTAAATAAAACAATTCCTAGAGTGGCAGAACCCACAAAAGGACAGGGTGAAATAATTTTCCAGCCAAAGACAACTTAGAAGGTTGGCAGGAAAGGTCTGTTGTACCTGGGCGAGTGTGAAGCACAGGCTGCACCAGCGCAGACCAGACCCCAACATACCAGGAGCAGGCCTTGAGAGCCATTGAATCTACAGCAGCAGCAGCAGCTGCTTCCAGAGCTCTCAGCCCACAAATGGTAAGAAGGTTGAACAACTGGTCAGAAGGAGATTAGAGGAGTCTCTTTGCTGGCACTGGGGGCAGGACTCTTTCACTTTGCCCATATTCAGATCTGGGTCATAGTTCTGGGTGGCAGTCCCAAGGCAAGGAGGAGCACTAGTACAGCACAGCTTGCAGGCCACAGTGGAGCAGGGACCATGGTCACAGTTCCAGGGCAGAAAAGAGTGCTCATCATCATTCACAGAAAAGAGCACAGGCCAGGAGAGTAGTAAATATCTCCTTACATCCTACCACCTTGGAAGAACTAAAAATTTACAGGTCCCTAAAAGTATCTCTGAAAACAGATGCGCAAAAACCCTGAAGGCTGGAATAGTGCCTCCCTCCACTTGGGAAGCAGAGCCCCACTTTAACAAAGAGTTAAAAGTCAAGAAATAGACTGGAAAAAAAATGATATAAAAAAAAAACAGAAAAAAATTCTGACCACGGAAAGATACTATGATGACAAGGAAGATCAAAATACACACTAAGAAGAAAATAACAAAGTCAAAGCTCTTGCATCAAAAGTTTCCAAGAAAAATAAGAATTGGTCTCAGGCCATGGAAGGGCTCAAAAAGAATTTTAAAAATCAAGTAAGAGAAGTAGAGGAAAAAAATGGGAAGAGAAATGAAAGTGATGCAAGGAAATGATAAAAAAAGAGTAAACAGTTTGGTAAAGAAGACACAAAAAATACTGAAGAAAATAACACCTTAAAAAAAAAAAGCCAGAAAGAAACATTTCAAGTATCATGGAGCCACAGTCAGGATAAAACAAGATTTAGCAGCTTTTACATTAAAGGACCAAAGGGCTTGGAATATGATATTCTGGAGGGCAAAGAAGCTAGAATTACAACCAAGAATCACCTACACAGAGAAACTCTTCAGGGGGGAAAAATGATATTCAATAAAATAGTGTACTTCCAAACATTCTTGATGAAAAAACGAGCACTAAATAGAAAATCTGACTTTCAAATACAAGACTCAAGAGAAGCATAAAAAGGTAAATGGGAAAGAGAAATCACAAGGGATTTAATAAGGTCAAATTGTTTACATTCCTACATGGAAAGATGATAACTTCTAACTCACAAGAACTTTCTTGTCATTAGGGCAGTTAGAAGGAGTATACATAGACAAAAGGCACAGGCATGGGTTGAATATGAAGGGATGTTATCTTAAAAAATAAAATTAAGAGGTGAGAGAGGAATGCACTGGGAGAAAAGGAAAGGGAAAGGTAGAATGGGGTAAATCATCTCACATAAAAGAAGCAAGAAAAAGCTTTTACAGTAGAAGGGAAGGGGAGGAGGTGAGAGGGAGTGAGGAAACCTTACTCTCATTGGAATTGGTTCAGAGAGGGAATAACATACACATTCAATTGGGTATAGAAATCTATCCTACCCTACAGGAAAGTAGGAGTGAAAGGGGATAAGAAATTGGGAGGGGTGGTGATAGAAGAGAGGGCAGATTGGGGGAGGTGGTAGCCAAAAGTAAAACACTTTTTGAGGAGGGACAGGATAAAAGGAGAGAGAGAATAGAAAAGAGGGGAAAATAGAATGGAGGGAAATACATTTAGCAATTGTAACTGTGGAAAACTTTTGCAGCAAGTTTCTCTAATAAAAGACTCATGTCTCAAATATATAGAGAACTGAGTCAAATTTATGAAGTAAGAGCCATTCCCCAACTGATGAATGATCAAAATATATGAAAAGTTTTCAAATGAAGTAATCAAACTATCTATAGCCATATGGGGGGAAAAAAGGTCTAAATCACCATTGATTGGAGAAATGCAAATTAAAACATTTCTAAGGTACTACCTCATACCTATTAGATAGGACAGAAAAGAAAAGTGACAAGTATTGGAAGGAATGTGGGAAAATTGAGACATTAATGCATTGTTGGTGGAGTTGTGAACTGGTTCAACCATTATGTAGAACGATTTGGAACTATGCCCAAAGGACTATAAAACTATGCATAATCTTTAACCTAGCAGTACCACTACTAGGTCTATATCCCAAAAGAGATTCAAAATAAAAAAAAAAAAGGAAAAGGACCTATATGTAACAAAAAAAAATCCAATAAAAAGACCAGTTTGATTGTACCACAGGATGAGTAAAGAGGAATAATGTCTAATAATGCTAGAAAGGAAGGTTGGGTAATTTTTTTTTCCAGATATAAAATGGGTAGTTTTATTCCTCCATATTCACAAAAATAAGATTAAGAAATGATGAATCATAAAATGACTGCAATCAGTTGAGAGGCTAATATTCAAGCTTCCTTTGAACATCTGCAACAGCTTAGCAGCTCTATTTTCTAATTTACCTTCTCCATATAGAGTATCAAGTAGGTTCTCCCTCTCTCTCTCCCCCTCTTTTCCTTTCTTCCTTTCTCTGTACCTTCTCTCTCTGTCTCTGCATCTCCATGAATGGCTTTAAATGTCAAAGGAGTTTGTACTTGTTCCAAGAGGTAATAAGGAGCCAAAGAAATGTGTTAAGTAGAGAATGACATGGTCATGCCTGCACTTTAGGAAAACCATTTTGGCAACTCCACAGAGAAGGCTTGGAATGGGATGAAACTTAAGGAAGGGAGACAATTTGAAAATAATTGCTATAAAGCAAATTCTTTAGATTCCCCTCTAACAGCTAATTGCTTATCTAGTCCTGTCTATTCTATTTCTACCTTGACCCCCTTATCTCCATTCTTACAGTCCCCCTCCTCCAGTTCAGGCCTTCAACACCCTAGGCTAGACCCCCATAACGTCTCCAAATTGGAATCTAAGCATCATGTCTTTCCCCCTCCATTCATCTACATAGCTGCCACATTGACTATGTTACTTTCCTGCTTAAGTAGTTCCTTGTTACCTCTCTAATACAAAATACAAACCTCTCTGTTATTTAAATCCCTTTATAATTTGATTCTGACCTAACCTTTCCAGAGATAGGATCTGTGATTTCATTAGTATAGATTTTCATTAGTCGTGTCTGACTCTTTATGACCCCACTTGGAGTTTTCTTGGCAAAGATACTGGTATCATTGGCCATTTCCTTCTCCAAATCATTCTAGAGGTAAGGAAACTGAGGCAAATAAGGTTAAGTGATTTGCCTAGCATTACACAGCTAGTAAGTGTCTGAGGCTAGATTTGAACTCAGATTTTCCTGACTCTAGGGAACTCTGAGGTAAGAAAGACCCCTCTACTAAGTCAGCACTTCAGGGGCCCTGAGCAATTCATTGATTCACCTAGGATCCAGGAGTGTGCTGGTAAAAGTTTAACAACCAACTCTTGAAAAAACATAGTCACAATATGCTTTTAAATTAAATCTACATTATTAATACCTTTTGCATTGCTTTCTTAAATCTAGAAATCAACGAAACAACAAATCAAGTCTTGATTTGTAGAGCTTGCTCATTTCCAAAGTGTAAAATTGAAAATTCAGCAATTAACTCTCTCCAACCACTTTGAGGTGAGTCCATCACACTCCTGCCATGGTTACATAATGAGTAGGTAGCAGGTGACAGAGTGGATAGAACATGGGACTTCTAGTCAGGAAGACTATGTTCAAACCCTGCCCCTAGACAGTGGCTCTGTAGCCATGGGCAAGTCATTTGTGTTCTTTCAACCTATGAGAATAATAGCAGCACCTACCCAACAGAATATAAAGTGCTACTTCAGTGGCAACTCTTACGTGTCAGAAGCAGAATTTAAACTAGTCCTTCCTGGTTTTGAGGCCACTTCTTTATTTGCTGTGCCTTATTGCTCCTTGGTATTCCCAGGCAATCCCCCATCCAAGTATTAACCAGACCTGACCTTGTTTGACTTCTGATATCAAATGAGATCAGGCATATTCAGGTGATATGAATGTAGATTATCTTTCCAGACTGATTAGAATCAGTTCTCACTTAATGTAAGTGGACCATTCCAGAGACCTTTCCCTCCCCTCAAAGCTCCATGTGGCCCTGTCTTCTCTGGAACTCTGGGATGGTGGGAGGGGCAGCAGGGGCTTCAGCAGCTTCAGTGCCCCAAGCAGAGGACCCTTGGCATAGCCCTGGCATGGGGTTACACTGATATCATCCCTGTCAGCAGCCCACAAGGGAGTCAATTTGCATAATGTAAATTTAGGTAAAGCAACAACTGCCTTTATATCTTACTCTCCCCATGTGATCCACATTCCAGACAAACAGACCAATTACTCCTGTTCTCCTAACAGTCTACATTCATCTCCTATGTCTTTGCACAGTCAGTCCATTCTTGGTATGCACTCTCCACTAACCTCCTCTTTACAGACTTTGTACATTACTTCTAGGCTTAGCTCAGGGGCCACTTCCTACCAAATATTTGTGATTTCTGCTCCCCTACACTCACCTTGTAGTTGGTGTTCTCCTTTACCTAATCACAAATTATCATGTATTCAATTTGCATGTATAGTATTGTATGCAGATGTATTTGTGTACTTGTTTTCTCCAGGTAGAATGTAAACTCCTTGAGGGCAGAAACTGTTTCATCTTTGTCTTATGTCCCCATTGGGCTATGTGCATGGTGCATATTAGACACTCAAGAAATGCATGTGGAATTGAATTGAGTCAAACTTAATCAAATTGTATGTAAATTTATTAGCTCAATAAATATTAATTAAGTACTGACAGCAGAGATCACTGGAAGGAATGTTACCATGAGATCACAGATTAACTTGAGCATTTGAGATTTTAGAAAGTGTCCATTTGTTCATTCATTCAACAGACATTAAACAGCTATACTGTGCAAAGAACTTTACTAGGCAATAGGGGAGCCACAAAGTTTTGATGAGGTAGAGTTGGTATCCACATGGAATTTGCAGTCTGGTAGTAGGATAAGAAAACAATACACATAAATATAATTGACTTATAATACCCTGGGCAAAGGCTTAGAAAAGGAGAGTAGGGACTGGATTCATTGGGGTACTGCTTTTGATAAAAAAAAAAATTAGAAGACCAAAAATGGAAGGGAAAATAGCAATGAAATCTTTTGAATTGTACTCTAGTTCTGGCCCTTGTCACCTGTTAAAATTAATTATCTGAAATAAAAAGAAACTGAAGACTGAGCACCTATGATTTAATTTACAAAGCTAGCATTTGCATGTCAAACCAGGTCATCTGACTCCTCAGATATCAGAGACAAGAAGTGATTTACAGAGCTGATTTTTATAACAGAAGAGAGAAATAAAATAATTACAGAAACTTGCTTGGTGTACTGTTACTGTGTGTCCTTTATTTTTGAAGAGGACCTATGACATCACAGGTGATAACCTTGACTTGAGAATGAGTTGGAATTAAGAGAGGCAGAGTTCTACAAAACCATCAGCCTCATTCTCTCTTCCTGAGTCATTGAAGTCAAGTGGCAGGACAAAAGCCAAGATTGCTAGCCATGACCTGGGATGCAGTGGATGACCTTGACAGCTTAGAGGTCTGGCCAAGCTCTAAGTGCTCCACTGTATCTGCTTCAGCCACCTTCACGGCCACTGGAACAAATTGTTCTCATCTGTCCACTCCACTGGGGGAAATGTTTACATCTTGAGGTAGACATCTCCCTAACTCACCCACAGGTTTGAGGGTTGTCAGTCAACACAACATGGTTTGGCCTGTCTGCCCAGACAGTTTACTATGCATACGACAGCTTCTTAGAACCACAAGTGAGAGTCGGATGAATCAAGTGGACACCAAAGGTGAGAGACCAGCCCTGAAATAGGTTTGGCAGCCCTCATACCAGAGGTGCTAGTCCTCCTGAACACCCCATAAGAGCTGTATTATAATATATACCTAACTGATCACCCTGCCTCCAGTCTCTCCTCTTTCCAACCTGTCCTGAACAAAGCTACCAAATTATTATTACTAAAACACAGATTTAACCATATCATTCTCCTATTTGGGGCGGGGGGGGGGAAGCTTTCAATGACTCCTCATTGCCTCTAAGAAAAAATAAAATCCTCAGCCTGTCTTATAAATCTCTCCACAACCTTGCTCCCCCTATGCTTTTCAAGTCTAATTTCATAATATTCCCATCTGTTTCAGTTAAATTGTCCTGCTGGCTGTTCCCAATATGGAGCATCCCATCCCCTGTCTGAATGCCTTTGCACAAACCGTATGGGCTACTTGGAATACACTCCCTCCTCACCACCACCTTATGGAATCTCTGACTTCCTTCAAAGCAAAGCTCTGAAATGAGGTCACTCTCACTCTCGCCACTCATTAGCACCCTTTCTCACTTGGAATTACTTTGTATGCCCTTATCATCCTACATGCTGGATCTCACCATGTAAAAGGCAAGTTCTTCAAGACAGTGTTTTTCATCTTTGTCTTTGGATCTCTAGCACTTAACAAATAGCATATCACACATGCAAGTCAATAAGGTATTGTTGAATAGACTTGAATATCAGAAATTGGGCATTGGGAAATACTTCTTCTGGGTTACTGAACAGTGCCTTAACCTTGGCATACAAAGTCATCTAAAGGACCCCACACTTATTTTTGTAGCCTTATTTTTTTTAAATCCCCTATAAAACTTTGTACTCTTACCAAAATATATTGTTTACTGTTTCAGGCAAACTGCACATTCCCATCTTTGTATCTTTACCTATGTTGTTTCCATTGCCTGGAATAGCCTCTCTCCATATTCCTTTGTCAAAAACCTACCCAAAACTTTTAAGACCAGATCAAAAAGCATTTCTCTTCTGAAGCCTCCCCTGATTTCTCTGATTGAAACTTTCACTCATTTTAGCGATCATACCAGTGTTGTTGTTTTGTTTTGCTTTTTTAATACATCTCTTAAAGAACTTGTCATTTGTCTCATATTTTGTATATCAACTTGGCTTAATTGAGTACTTGCCTCATACCTTTGACTGAATTGTAAGGTACTAGAAGGCAATATCTAGAACTTACTCAACTCTATATCCTTTAAGGAGACCAAATTGGTTCCTTGAACACAGCAGGCATTCCAGAAAGATTTATTGAAGTGAAGTTATGTGAACTAAATTGAGTTGGAGAAGATATTTGCATTAAGTGACATATAAGATTTCTTACAGTTCTGACATTCTGTGGTTCTATGATCTTGCTTCTTTCCTAGAGGAGGCCACAGATCAGGAGATTTGGATTCACAACTGGATGATTCAGCTAATTTTTTTTTCTTTTTATCTTGGCCTGTAAGTTACCTGCACTATCTCATTAAGTTCAGGCAGTGGAAAAATGTTTGTATTCTTAGGTATTTAAATCGAAGTTTAAAAGGCTGGCGCATACTGGTAAATATGTCAGACTGCATAAGCATGAAACAACACAAGATTTACCATTCTGCATTTTATAACGTGGGCTGATTCTAAGTCAGCTGTGGCCAGGTTGACTTTATTGTACTATAATTCTCAATTCAACAATTTGCATTTTCTTTTAGGTTGAGTAACTCCACTGCTTATTACTTTACAGTTGCTACAGGGGTAATGTAATACACAGATGGCTTTCAGGAGAAGAGTCTTTGGAGTAGGTATTTTCCTTGATTACTATGCCTTTTCTCTGCACTGATTATTGTTAAGAATAAAGATCGTAGCATGTCAGATGGAGAGGTTTTCTGGACCTTGGAAAAGGAAAGAATATTTTACTTGGCATAGAAACAGTCTACAGTTGTGCTCTGGTGAGAAACAACAACAGATTTGTCCCTCTAATTTATTCAGATAAATTTTTATAAGCAATCATGAAACCAACCCAATATGACATGTCAGAGAGATAAGAGCAACTCAGAACCAGAAGAGGTAAGGAGATATTGATTTTATGGATAAAGTTCTAGCTATTTGTTATACTACTTCAAATAAGGGCAAAATGCTTGTCATGCCTCCTTCAGCTCCAGTTTTCTTTAGTGGCTTCAACTATATTTCTGGGAGAACCCAGACAACAAAAGAAATAAATTAGTGAAATCAGCCATTGATGTTTACCTAAAAGATATTGCTATTCTGGGTTAAAAGCATGTCTTAATCTGTAAAAGTTAGCACTGTGGTACATAGATTAAGGACACCTGAGAGATTTGGAGGAAAGGAATGAGCTGACTCATCCCCCTGACTAAAGGTCTTCAACAAGAGTCTGGGTGGCTACTTGTGAGGGGTGGGACAGAGGATAGGGAGCTGGACTTGGAGCTAGAAAGACAGGACTTCAAAGTCAGCATCAATCACTAATTAACCTTGTGACCCGGTGCAAGTCACTTAACCTCTTTTTACCTCAGTTTTTTTTTCATCCTTAAAATAGAGATGATCATACTCTCTACCTCCAAGGATTGAGATAAGGATAAAATGAGACAATATTTGTAAAGCATTTTGCAAACCTTAAAGTGATATAAACATGCTACAGGAGGGAGAGAGGGAATAAGCATTTATTAAGTACCTACTATATGCCAGGCACTGTGCAAAGTATTCTCCAAATATTACAGCAGTAGCTACTACTACTATTATTAGAAGAGATTCTCATTTTGGTGCGGGTTAAAGTAGGTGACATTTCTGAATTCTATTAATTAAAAGTGATGTAATTAACAGGATTGTCACAGGATCACAGAATTTTAGTTCTGGAAATGACCTCAGACACTATCTAGTTCCCATCTAAAGAATCCCTTCTATATCCTCCTTGACCTGTGGCCATTTAGCCTTTGCATGAAGACCTTCAAAGATGGAATCTATCACCTCCCAAAGTAATCTATTGTATTTTTAGACAGCTCTAATTACTATAAAGTTTTCTCTTAATTAAGCATAAAATTTGGCCCTTTGTAACTTTTATCCATAGTGTCTAGTTTTGCCCTCTGGAGCCAAGCAAAAGAATTACCACATGTGCTCTGTCTTCTCTTCTCCAAGTTAAACATTCCCAGTTCTTTCAACTTCATATGGCATAATCTGAAGATGCTTTAGCGTCCTAGTTTTCCTCCTCTGGCCAAACTTCCTAAGATGAATGAACGAATGAATGAACTAATTTTTTGTTTGACATGGGACTAAATGGCTCTTTGGCTGACAAAGATGGGGGAAGGAAGGAAGGAAGGAAGGAAGGAAGGAAGGAAGGAAGGAAGGAAGGAAGGAAGGGAAGGAAGGAAGGAAGGAAGGAAGGAAGAAGGGAAGGAAAGAAGATAAATTAGATAGATGGGTGGATAGATGGATGGAATGGAAAATCCTGGACCACATGATCTCTAAGTTTCCATCTAACTCCAAATCTCATGAATTTATGTGACCTCACTGGAGACTAGACCAGCATTGCCTGTAGGAAAAGTGGAAAGCAATCATCAAGGTAAAGAATGTGAATTCAAGCAGAGTGGAATGAGAGGTCTAGATAGATCATTGAATCAGAAATGAGGGAAACTGGATAAGGTAACATTGTTATGATGTTTCTTTAAATGAGAATATATTTTCCCTTCTCCAATGCCTTGATTATTATATGTGAAGAACATAAGGTTATGGTTATTGAAACACGCCATGGAAATGATCATTTCACACCCCTTAAATACAGCAAATTAGTGAAGAAAAATGATGCAGTTCTGAGCATGCCCTTTGACTTTACATACACAAGGATGAAATTATAAGTCCATGCTTATGAGGAACAGAATTTGTTTCTCTGGAGCTACATATTTTTTCTTCCATTTAGGTTGATTGATTCTGCAAGTCTACATTTTTCTCAGGGCTCTTCTAAAAGATATACATTATTATTTCAAGTCAAGGTATTCATTAGACACTCTAAGTTATACTCTTTAAAAAGATTGATTTATAGAACCTAAATAGAAATTTTTTTAAAACCCTTTTAAAACATGATCTTAGAGGAAATCAGCAAATATGATAGAATGGAGGGAAAACAGTTTAGCCTAGGTGTCTCTCACAAATACACCAACAAAGATCTAGGCAGAGCGGCAGACTGAGCAGTGATCAGGAAATTCAAAAGGAAACTACAGTAGGTCATTTTTCCAGGCCAAGATTGTAAATTCAGCCTCCACAGACAAATGACAATCTCATTGACTCCAGAAAAAGAAAATGGGCCTGTAGCTCTATTTGTCTGCCTCTGCTTCTGCTTGCTGATTTAGCCCAAAGCCTTAAAACAGGCGCTGCATTGCTATACTGGTTCATAGATAAAATCCCTCTGGTGTTGACCGGGTGGCATGACTCAATCACTTTCAAGTCCAATTACTTTGACTCCATTGTAGCATCATGGATTTAATCCATAGGCAAATGACCAGGGCAAGAACAGCAGATGTGGAGGAGAAATATCTCTGAAAGTCTTAATGTGCAGAGCCTTCCAGCTCAATGACGACAGATGGGGCCACAACTGTTTACTGGAGTACCATTCAAGGGTAAACAGCCATTTTTGTGCCTAGATCCAACATAGGTCAGACCACGTCTTAGATCAGTCCGCTTAGGTCCACAGCAGGGGTGGGGAACCTGTGACCTCAAGGCCACATGTGGCCTTCTAAGCCCTTAGGTGTAACCTTTTGACTGAGTCCAAGTTTTACAGAACAAATCCTTTTACTAAGGGGTTTTGTTCTCTGAAGTTTGGAGTCAGTCAAAGTGCTTCACTTAAGGACCTAGAGGGCCACATGTGGCCTCAGGACCACAGGTTCTTGGCCCCTGGTTTAGGATATACTAAATGTTTGTAGTACCCTGGCCTAAAACACACCTGAGTTCCTTAAAGAACACACACTCAACACCTGGAGAACACAATGTCAGAACCCCAGATAATACAATCTAAAACCAGACAAGGCATCAACACTCCCTCTAGAAGCACACAGAGCCAGGCCCTAAGTTTCATTCAGGAAATAAGGCTGAAAGATTGAATAAACAATAAAAATAGACTCTAATTATAAAGAAAAACTGCTATTTTTAGGATGAGATAAAGCATAATGGCTTTTGCCCCAACTCCTTTCTTTAACACTTTATGTTTCAAGTGTGTTTATTGCAAACAATATAATGTTGGATTCCACTTTCTTATCCATTCTGCTATCCTCTTTATTTTATGGTTGGGTTCATCCTATTCACATTAATAGTTATAAACATTAATTGTGCATATTGTACCATTCTATTTTCATACTTTTTCTTATCTTTGCTACCTGCAACCTCCTTACAATGGTGAGAAGAGAATGTGCTCAGCACCAGTGCCCTATGTTTAATTAAATCTACTTTGCCTCATTGCTCCTTTTCTCTTTCCCTTTCCCGGACCCCAATAAACGATTGGAAGAGATAAACAAGGAGACTAGATTACGTTGAAATAGACCATAGATAATGAATTAATATAAAAACTTAATATACACCACAGCATCTAAATATTTAAAGAAAAAGCTAAATGAGTTACAGGGAGAAATAAATGGCAAAACCATAGTAATGGAGGACTTCAATGTATCCCTTTCAGACTGAAACAATTTTTTAATTCAATAACGAAACTAAAGACTTCAACAGAATATTAAAAGTTACGTATGCTAGATATCTGACAATTACTGAATAGGAATAAAAAGGATTTACCCAAAAAAGGCAGAAATGTTAATCATACTTTACTGACCAAGAGTCAATAAAAATTATAGTCGATAAAGGGCCATTGAAGAAAGGATTTAATTAATTATAAACTAAGTAACTTAATCCTAAAGAATTGGTGGATCAAAGTACAAAACAATATCTGAAAATTTGGAGAATCCAGTCAAATAAATCTTTAAGGGAAATTTTATATCAACGTTTTTATCAACAAAAGAGAAAAAAACCCAAAATATTAAATTGGGCATGCAATTTAATAAGCCAGAAAAATAAGAATTTAAAAACCCAATTAAATATTAAAATAAAAATACTAAAAAGTAAAATAAGGGAGGACTAAATAAAAATTTTTAAAGACTGAATAAATAATGTGAACTGATTTTTTAAAAAATAAAATAGATAAGTAATTTATTAATTATATTTTAAAGAGGAAAGCTGAGTTACCAGAATAAAAAAATGAAAAAGGAGAATTCATAATAAATAATGAAGTAAAAGATATTACTAGAAACTATCTGACCTAAATACATACCAATAAAACAGCCCAAATAAAATTGCTGAATATTTTTAAAATACAAATATCCAGATTAACAGAACAAGAAATGGAGAAATTAATACCTCAATCTCAGAAAAATAAAATTAATAAGCCATAAATGTTCTGGTAAAGCAAAATCAAAAACAAAACCTCCAGGACCAAATGGATTTGCATGTGAGTACTATCAAACATTCAAAGAAAAATTCATTCTAATCTGATAAAAACTGTTTACAAAGATAGGAAAAGAAGTGGACTTCCCAAATTCCCTCTATGATACCAATGTAGTCTTGATATCGAAACAAAAGAAAGTCAATGCAGAGAAAGAAATCTATATTCAGCTATTCCTGATGACTATGGACATAAAAAATAATGATATGTTAACGAAGAGGCTACATAACATTCCAAAAAGACCATATATTATAACCAGGTTAAATTGATAACCAGGAATTCAATATTGTTTCAATATCAGGGAAACTATTAACATGTTCAATCATTGCAATAACAAGAACAATAAAAATCATATGACTATCTCAATAGATATAGATAAAGCCTTTGGCATGTTCAATACTCATTCCTGTTTTGTTTTGTTTTGTTTTGTTTTTTAACAAATACAAGAAAATGTAGTAATAAATGGACCTTTCCTCAAGATGCCAAATTATAGCAACCAAAAATAAAGAGCAAACATTATACGCAGTGAGGATAAACTGGAGGCCTCTCCAATAAGATCAAGCATAAAACAAAAATGTCCATTATCACAATTACTTTTTTTATTATGCTAGAAATGCTTGTGACAGCAATAAGACAAGAAAAGTCCATTGAGAGAATAAACACAGGAGAAGATAAAATGGAAATGTGGTTTTTTGAAAATAATATAATAATGTAGCTAGAGAACCCTAGAGAATCAAATAAAATTACTTAAAACAAGAAGTTCGTCAAAGTTGTAGAATATAAAACAAATTAATGATCTACCTTTCTGTATTTTATCAGCAAAACCCATTAGGAAAAGATAAAAAGGAGAAATTCCACTTAAAATAACTATGGAATATATGAAATACTTGGAAATCTACTTACAAAGACACACAGAAGAACTATGTTAATACTGTAAACTGTAAAATACTTTATGGAAATACAGAATGAAATAATTTAAGAGCTATTAATTGTTCATGAATAAGCTGAGCCAATATAATAAAAATGATAATACTAATTAAATTAATTTACTGACTCAGTGTCACATCAACCAAAGTCTTAAAGGATTACTTTATAGAGCTAGGGGGAAAAAAGTTATAATGAAATCCATTAGGTGGGAAATAAGGCCAGGAATTTCCAGGGAAATAATGAAAAACATCCAAAAGGAAAGAAGGCATAGATATACCAAATCTCAAACTGTACTACAAAATAGTCATCATTAAAATTATATTTTGCTGGTTAAAAATTGAGGTTAATCAGGGTAAGAGATTAGCTGTATCACTTACAGAAGCAAACAAAACTAGTAGACTTCTGTTCAACAAATTCAAAGACAATTGGACATTAGGAGAATAGCACAATATTTGTCAAAAACTGCTGGGTAAACTGGAAGGCAATGTGGTACAAACTAGATATGGATCAATACGTCACACCTTCTATGAAGATAACCTTGAAACGGATAAATGACTGAGATATAAAAGGTCAAATTATAAACAAATTAGAGCAATTAGGAAGAAATTTTTCTTTAGATCTGGGGAGAGGAAGGGATTAAATGACCAAACAAGAGCTAGAATGAATTACAGAAAATATAATTGATCATTTTGATTCCATGGATTTTTCACATTAAAAAAAGAGGGCAAATTAGATGTGAAATAGCTAAGAAAAATCTGTGCAGCAAGGTTCTCTGATGTCTAATTTCCTACACGAAGTACTAGATCTATACACAAAAGAGAACAAAGAAAGAGAAAAATATCCTATATGCCATATACATGCATATGCATGCATGGGCAGCTAGGTGGCATAGTGGATAGAATGCTGGCCTGGAGACAGAAAGACTCATCTTTCTGTGTTACAAATGTGGCCTCAGACACTTTACTAGCTTTGTGACCCTGGTCAAGTCACTTAACCCTGTTTCTCTCAGTTTGCTCATCTGTAAAATGAGCTGGAGAAGAAATGACAAAATACTCCATTATGTTTGTCAAGAAAACTCCAATGAGGTAAAAAAAAAATCAGATATGATGAAACGACTGAACGACAACAAAATATGCATGTATATATGCATGAGCTAATATGTGCGCATAACAGCTGATAACACAGCACCTCCTTTTAAATATATACATATATATATATATATATATAATACATACTTCTATTCATCAGTTCTTTCTCTGGATGTAGATAGTGTTTTTCTTCATATGTCCTTTATAGTTCATTTGAATATTTATGGTAGTCAAAATGACTTATTTGCTCAAATTCATTCTTAAAACAATATTGCCATTACTGTATACAGTGTTCTCTTGGTTCTGCACATTTCATTCTTCATTATTTTGTGCAAATCTTTTCATGTCTTTCTAAGATGATTGAGCTCATCATTTCTTATAGCACAATAGTATTCTGTCACAATTATATGCCACAACTTGTTCACCAACAAGGAATTAGTGTCCCAATTTTTACACATCCCCTCCAACATTTGTTGCTTTCCCCTTTAATTATTTTAGCCAATCTGGTAGGTGTAAAATGATATCTCAAGGTTGTTTTAATTTGCATTCTCTAATCAATAATGATTTAGAATATTTCTTCATATGACTATAGGTTGTTTAGACATATCATTTAGATTTTATTGTCAGTTTACCATTTTCTCTTTATGGTCCTATGGATCCTACCCTATCTGGATCTCTTGAACCTTCCTCTCTTTAAAATTTTTTATTCAAGTTATATCGTGCCATAAGTAACTATGTGCCATTGATTTAAAGTTACACTTTCTGTTCCTAAAATCAGATCCAAAAAATGATGTGGTGTTGTTTATTCTTCAGTTATTAGCAAGAAATAGCAAATGTTAAGAAATATTCATCCAATGTAAAATGTCTCCTTATAGATCTCACCCAATCTTTCATTTTTATAGCATTTTGGGGGAAGACCTCAAAACATATTCTGAGCATTATCCCTCTCACCTTCAAAATTCACCTCTAGGGAAAAAAAAAAGGAAGGTAAGGGGGAAAATATTCAGCTCAGTTTGTAAATGGGCTAATCAAGGTCCAGAAGCCACACCGGCTCGTGCAAGTTCTAAACTGATATCTGTGACCAAAGACTCCAATTAGAATTCCCAAAAATTGTTCAAAGGCAAATCCTCACTGAGCACTGTGTGGCAGCACTGGGTTGGGAATTACGAAGTAAAAGATATGGGCCATGCTATCAAGAAGAAAAAATCAGTTTTGCAAGGTCACACATACGCATACACATGGACAAACACATTCTAAGATAAATAATACAGGGCTATAACAATTAAATGCTGACTGAATAGTGCATACAAGAACTGGAAACATCACAGGAGTTTGCAATGATACTCAAATGAATCTAAGATGTCATCAATGATCACAATTTACCCGTGACTGTCCAACCTGCACAATTACATGCCCTCCCTGCATAAGTCTGCTGTTTCAACCAGTTCCTTGAGTTCTCCTGATTTTCCAAAGACATTAGTAGAGTACTGGCTTATGTCCCTGGCTCACAGATGATCCTTGGACAAATAATACAATAACAAGACAAATCATATTATTTTACAATTCAATTGTTCATTTCATATGGCAGTGCTCATGATAAGCATTCACCGAAAAAAAAAAATAATTGCAGCTTATGAGCCAACGTTTATTGAAGAGGATAAATAGGTAAAGAGATTCTATAAGCAATTCAAAAGGACCCTCTAAATTAAATTAATATATACTTTGAAACTTCAATGCAAAAGTAGGCATGGAGAAGGATCACAAATATGTGTGTATAAGCTTGTTGTTGTTTTTTTTAATATGGTTCAGGAACAAGAAATGAGAGGAATCGAAGACCTGTAGACTGCACAGTCCTTGTGCCTACACATCATTCATACTACCTTCGAGAAAGAATCAGAGAGTTCCAAACATGGCAAGTATCATGTAATACCACAAGAAAAAATACAAAATTGATTTTATGTTAATGGATTCTTGCTTTTTTTTAATAAGGCAATCAGGATTAAGTGACTTGCCCAGGGTCACACAGCTAGTAAATGTTAAGTGTCTGAGGCCAAATTTGAGCTTAGATCCTCCTGACTGCAAGGCCAGAGCTTTTTCCACTGAGCCACCTAGCTGCCCCTGTGGCAATCATTCTTGAAACAGTGGTCAGCATATGGTCAGAACGGCAACATATTAGGGCAAAGATTGAAACTGATGCTACAACAAATACAAAGCATTTGTATCATGCCTTATAGTACTCAAGTTGCTATGACATGAAAGGAATTAGAAAAAGCTTCTTTGAAACAAGACTAAGTAGGATTTGAATAAGTAGATGAGAGAACAGAAATGCATTCAAGGTGAGGGAGATTACAGAAGTATCACCACAGAGACAAGAATGTGCCTGGTACGGTTAGGGGAAATGTATCAGCCCATCTAGCTGATCTCAGGAAATGTTATAAAAAATTTTATTAAAAAAATTCAAAATAAAATTAACTCAATTTACTGTCAATTTTAATGAATATTAACATATATTATTTTTTTAAGAAAGGGAGATATGAAAGATTGTGCCAGATTACTCCTAGTAAGAGAAATGAAAATTAAGCAGCTTTGAGATTTCACTTCACAACCAGAAAGATGACAAAAGGTAGAAATGGTCAAGGTTGAGCATAACAAGACAAACATAGTGGAGCTGTTAATATTGATCTAACCATTCTAGAAAGTAACTTGGAATTATTCAAGGAAAGTAATTAAAATGTCCATTTTCCTTAAGCTTAGAGATTCTGCTTACAGGCTTATGCCTCAAGGAAATTTTTGAAAAAATAGAAACAAAGGACTTATTCACAGCACAATATGCATAGCAGCCCTTTTTTGTGATAGTAAACAACTAGAAACAAAGTAGGTGATCACCATTAGGCAATGGCTAAATAAATGTTACATATAAATGTAATGGAATATTATGGTACCAAAAGAAAAAATTATTCTGAATAATTCAGAGCAACATCTGAAGACTCAAAAGAAGTGATGCAAAGTAAAAATAACATACATGATGATTATAGAAATATAAATAACAATAACAACAAAATGAAACAATCCTGTGTAATTATAATGTCTTAGCTTGGCCCCAGCTTGGGAGCAGGGTGGAGAAAATGTATCTCCCTTCTGTTTTAGAAGAGGCAGGTGATTATGAGTGTAGAATGTTATAGATTATTTCCAGATGCAGCTCATATTTTGATTGGTTTTACAGAACTATTTTTTTTCTTTATTAATCTTTGTATAGCCTTTATAAAGAATGAGATCCTTCTCTAACGCCATCACTTCAGACTCCCCTATTAACGCCAGTCTCTTAGATATCATCAATATCATATATTAGCACCCCAGCATCATTGCTCTGGAGGAGAGAGTGAGAGATTGATGGCTCCACACAGAGCTGCCTCACTGAAGTCCAATTCACTTCAAGTTAAGATATCACCCTGCTACATGTCATTGGTCCTCTTCGAGAATGAAGGATGAACAACGATCTGTAAGTAGTAGTAGCTGCCCCCTGGGAATGCACCTGGCCACTTCCCAGTTAGGCAATACTACTATTTTCTCCTGCTCCTTTTCTCTTTCTGTCCACATGGGGAGTTACACCCTTACATGCGTGTGCTTTGTCCGAAGGAATATACATTTTAATTGCTTGTACTTCGCAAGGGATCTTGGGATTTGGGGGCTAGATTTTTTTTTTTATTCTTCCCTATTTATTCGTTCTGTCACTGGTTTGTTGTTGCTTTTTTAAACTCATACAATTAACTGTCCTGTCTCATGTAGTTTTTATTTATGATTTCTTGAAATATAGCTCTAGAAAACCAGGTTTTGAGGAAGCCCATTATGATTCAAATGGAGTTACTTGACTGTGTCTTGAAACCCAAATCACCCCAGCTCTCACTGATTGGCCAATAATAGGCCCCAGCCCAAGACTCACTTGTTCATTGTTTGGGTTGTGATGGCTCTGAAGGAAGATGAATAGCAACTGTTTCTATTCTGGCTGGAAACCAGAAATCTTCCCCTCCCAGACTGATTCTTTTATGAAGACAAACCAGGCCATCTTTTGCCTCAATTCTTCTCTAGCCTTCAACTACTAAATGAGCATTGCCTCAGACAAACTGAGACCTTAGCTTAAAAAGTCCAAGGTCTTTCACCGCTTCTGGTCCTATGCCTTGCCTCTGGACTCCAATGGCTCTCGAGGAGAGAGAGAGGCTGATTACTTTGCACAGTTCTGCCTCACCTAAATCCAATTCACTTGCAAGTCAAGACATCACCTTGGTCCTTTTCAGAACATAAGGAGGAACAACAGTAGCAGCATTTAACCAATAAAATCAATTAGATTTTACGAAAGGGATATTTATTGACAAGATATGGCAAGAAAAGAAGTTATAAACTATTCCCTCCCCCAACATCCTGGACACATTCTCTCTTATACCACCTATTTTCCCTGGGGAAAGTGTATTCAGACTTAAAGTGGTTGCCACAAATCATTCACTCAACCAGATTAGCTTTGTCTAGCTAAATTAAGCTGTGTCTAAGGATGTAGCCATTAGACAAGGAACGCTGCAGGTCACAGTGGCTTCTCAGCTGAGTTGGCTCTGATTTTTGCCGGCTGCATCAGCATGTCACCCAGCTCATCTGGTAGCAAACTCTAGATGAATTCCTTTCCCTGGACCTCCTCTCTTCCAACCTTTTAAAACCCAGGAGGTCATAGCTATCCCCAGTACTCCTCTACCTAAAAGAAAAAAAGAATATTTGCAAAGAAGCAAAGGACAGAGATGCCACATATTCAAGGGCCCTGTGTTGGCCTAGAAGGGAAGAGCACAAGATTTCTCCCTATATAAAAGCTTCTAATATGTCTTCCCTCAGTCACAGCCAGGAAAGAGAGACTTGAGTTGCCCTTCTCACTCAAACACACGCTCCAAGTCTTTTGAATACATTCTTAGCTCAGCATTCAAAACATCCTTTTTTCATCACAAGCTAAGTGGAGGAAATAGTCATGACATACATGCGCACACTTTCAAATACACATGGGGAATTGCGCTATCAAGCACATTCTGCATACTCATAAGGACTATGCTCCCATTAGCCAGTTCCTGTTATATTTGTAACACAGAAAGTCTCCTGGATAGGAGGAAGACAGAGGAATGCATTCAGAAATAATTATGATACAAAAAAAAGCATCAAATATTTTTTTTTAAATCAAAAGAAATATCTTTCTAGAGAGTGATTATTTGGGGGGCGGAGCCAAGATGGCAGAGTGAAAGCCATGACTTGCTTAAGCTCTCCCCCAAACCCCTCCAAATACTCATAGATAGTGATTATTTGAGGGGTAAATATTGTAAAAGTTGAGCAATGGGGTTTTTCAAATCCACTAAGGCAAGGTTTACTGGGCTAGAGTCATTATTCCCTTAACAATAACTTTCTTTCCAAATTGATTTACCTTCAAAGCAGGTCAGATGGGTTATCAATGAGCCTTTATCTGAAAATACCTTAAAGATTCTTCAAATAAAAAAAATACATACACAATGTAATGAGAGCTAAAGCAATTTCAATTCACCTGTAGCCAATTCTGAGCAAAAACTCAACAGCTTAAGTCTATCCTCTGGCTTACATCCCTGCTTTCTCTTGAATAATGTTCCACTGGAAAAATACTTGGTCTTTCTACTAGCAACTGAGTGTCAGCAGGGCACATGCTTGGAGCTGTTTTGTGCGAGAGTTGTGATAGATTTCTACTGTTACCTCCATACTCTCTCATCTACTCCCTCCTGTGAGCCATGACACACAGATACAAAATAGAGAGAGGCCCCACTGCTCAGAAGCACAGCATCTGGCCACACAAAAGAGGAAAGTTGACTAGCCCACAGAGATAAAGCCCTGAATCTCCATGGCACCTACATAACTCTGGCCAAAGTCAATGCTAAAAAGTAAACCTAGAGGTACTAACCTCATCACTGTGAAGAAACAGAGAGAGAACCTGGGACACTCCACAACTCAGACAATGACTATCCCAGGTTAAAGGTACCCCATAGTTCTATATACATTCAAAGCCATGACTCACAAGCTGTCACCAAAGTACTGACATGTTCTGGTCATCCAGAGGATACAATGAATTCAGTCATGATATTTAATGAAATAGTATAATAAAAGCAGTAATAAAGTACTTCCCAAAAAAGCCTGGAGACACAGTCTTCCACAAATATACAAAAAGAAGTAGTTGTAGAGGAGGAGGAAGAAGAAAAAGAAGAGAAGGATGTGGAGGAGGAGGAGGAAGAGAAGAATGAGGAGGAGACGAAGAAAGAAAGAAAGAAAGAAAGAAAGAAAGAAAGAAAGAAAGAAAGAAAAAGAAAGAAAGAAAGAAAGAAAGAGAGAGAGAAAGAAAGAAGGAAAGGAAGAAAAGGAAGGAAGAAAGAAGAAGAAGAAGAAGAAGAAGAAGAAGGAAGAGGAGGAAGAGGTAGAGGAGGAAGAAGAAGAGGAGGAGGAGATGATAATGATGCTGCTGATGAGGAGGAGAAGGAGGATGACCTTACATCCCACTACTTCTATTGAATTACTAAAGCAATATATTTATCCATGAGCACAATAGTCCACATAAATTATGTAAGCATAATCATAGGATTGCAATCCCTCCCAAGACCATTCCTACCTGAACTCCATCAAATATAAGCTGAAAAGAAAGAGAATAACAAGAATAACAATAGCAGTTAGCATTTCTATAGCGCTTTAAGGTTTGTAAAGCACTATGCTTATATTTTCTCATTGACATGCATGAATAGGATTATACATTAGGAATACAGAGGGGTTCATGTTGTGGAAGATATGCATCCAGGGAACACATGTGCCTAGGTCACATGCATGAGGTGTCTCATAAGTAATGAATACATGGCTAAAGATCACACACAGAGATGCAAAATATGCTTCTGGCACTGCCCTGCTGTCGGCGTTTTCTGGTGATACTGGTGTTCCCATTGGACTGGCTTCCCATTGGTTTCCTGTAATGCTCATTCACTGGCAGGAATGGAGTGTCTCCCAGATGTGTTTTTGACATACAGTCTCTGCCAAGAAAGTGGCTGTTGTGGACATTTCTCATGGCTTGTCCTGGATGCCTACTGCTTATCTGGGCCCCATTGATCTCATGGTCACTGTTGGTCTCTGCCAGGTGCAGTTCCACTGGGCATAAGATTGTAAAGCCTTTCTTGCCTTCAAGCTACTGGTTTCACTGGAGTCTTCAACTAAATTTCCACCTTTCCACATAGGCAGAAGAATGGACTGTAATTTTCTTTTAGCTTAAAGCCTAAGGCTTAAACTACAGTTCTTTTAGAAAAGCAAAAACAACCCTTAACAGTGATTCCCTATATAAAGAAGATCTCTCTGTTTTTGGAACCTTGGCTGAAATCATCATTTCCTCTCCAAAAGGAGATACAACACCCCAGCCACTGAGAGTTTTAAAACACAGATCAGTCCCAGCTAGCTAGTGCCTGCCGGCTTGAAACTATTTTTTAGCCTCTAACTTTTACTCACTAAAAGCAATATATCTGTCAGAAATCTCACTCTGACTAAGGGTTAAAAATACCCTGTGGCTCCCAACTTGATGTCTGATTGCTAAATTTTACCCAATTGGAATTACTTTAGAGACTATCCTTCTAACAAACTGGAAAGGTTTCTCTGGGTAATAAGGAAGGAGATAAGGTCATTGTCCCTCTGCTTAGCTATATTTCTTCTTTAAGTAACAAGTTGTCTTATGTAAAATATTCAGTGAAAAAATCCTACCTCTTTCTATTCTACTTTTGCATATCTCTATTTCTTTATTTTCTATTCCCCATATTACCCAGACTATTGCAATGTAGTAGATGGGGGGAGGGAAGAAAGAGAGGGAGAGAGAGAGATAGAGAAGGAGGAGAGAAATAGAGGGAGAGAGAAAATAGTGAGAGAGAAATAGAGAACTGTATTTTCCCTTTTTGACATGAGTAATGCCATTTTAGAAAAGTCATCTACTTCAGTGTAAATGGGCAAAGATACGTAACCCCAGTGGTTTACTTTTCTTTACCCCAGTTCTTATGCAAGTCCATCCAAGAGCTGCCTTGTCTCAGATCCCAGAAAATAAACTTTCATATTAGGAAGTATCTGTCCTCTTTCCTTAAACACAACAAATTGTCCCTAAGGCCAGTGTCTGAATATCTGTGAATTCAGCATGACCCTGGGTTTTCTCTGTATTATAAGGACCTGGGGGAAATGGCTTATATTCAGAAGGCCACTTGCCCTAGAGGAACATACCTTCTGTGTGGGACAACTGTTCCTTCTCCTTGCTTTGGATTGTAAGAATGGACAAAATTAAGCATTTTGATTGACTTGTAGTCCAAATTGTAAGTAGTAAGCTTTGTTCCACAACAGCAATGACCCCTAGTAATTCTTCTTATTTTCACTAACTGGCCTTCTAATCCATCCTTCATATAAGTGCTACCCGAATCTTTCTTCTGCATAGATCTGACTTTGTCAATCCTCTTATAAAAAAATCTTCATTTGCTTCCCATTACCTACTGGATAATAATGTTTAAACTTCTTTGCCTAACGTTCAGTGCCTCACTCCACCGTGTAGAATTAACCTATATTTTTCTAGCTTTGTCTCAAATTACTTGTCCCCATGCACTCTGTACTAGTCATTCTCTGTCCCATCAACATATGCATTATCTGGACCTTTCCTTATGCTATTTCCTACCCATTCAATTATTGAACTCATGTTAATCTCTGTAATCTACTTCAAATATCACCTCCTCTAAGAAGACTTCTCTTACCTCATATGTTGCAGATGAACTTTGTTTTGCATGGCCCCCAAATGTACTTAGGATCATAGATCTAAGCTGGAAGGAATCTTACAAATCATCTTATCCAAGGCCCTCATTTTAAAGATGAGTAAATGGAGGACCAGAAAGGTTAAGTGATACCCAAGGACATATAATAATGTGTATTATAGTTATCTATGATTGTGTGTTTTGCCCCACTAGACTCTGAGCTTCACAAGCTCCAAGACCTTCCTTACTAAAATTTATATTGCTACCAGCACTTAGCATGGTGCTGTAAATACAGTAAATGTGAAATAAATCTTTTTGACTTAATACATGAATGAACTAATATACATGTTAGTAAGTCAAGCAATAGAGGGCCATGCGTTTTGTTGACAGGATCATGAATCTCAAAGTTGATATTTTTTTAATGTGGAACTAGACATTCCATAGAATCAAGCTATTTTATCAAAAGAAAGGAGGAAATGGGTCTCTGTATTTTTCCTAGTCTGTCCAATGGGATGATTGGTCTCTTACCAATCATCTGACTGACAAGCATACATACATGGATTTTGCTCTTATTAGCTAATATCTCCTTAGGGAAGTCTAAAATCCTTCAGTGATAACTACTGGGTATAGTTGATAATTCAGGAGGTGGATTTTGCCCTAAGAGATGCTAAGGGCTAAAAAACAGCTCAAGCTACACTGTTACTCAGAAATCCTCCAATCTGTATCAGAGCTGATTCAAAATTCCTTAACACTTTCATTTCTCAACTTTTAATTAAATGTTCTAGGGTTTAGCTGGTAAGAATGGCACTTCATCTGGAACTGTGGTCTGCATTAAAGGAACAAGCACAGGACAAAAAGCACCTTTAGAATGTTAAAAAATATTCCTTAGTTACACAATATTAGCTGACTTTATAACAGGTCACAGATGCACCGTGGAATGAAAGACTGAAGTAGCATATGACTAAAACATGACAGAGGTTTGGATTCTGAATATCCCATATATTCCTAGTCTAAGGAGAAAATACAGTATAATACAACTCAAAGCTTTTCCAGGACCTAATTTTTAAGGTGATTTAAGGACATCTTCTACGGGGTTATAAGTACTTTATGTAAAACTTCAAAAACCCTTAAGCTGAAATAAAATTTTAGGTACTCAACATCTTTGTTGCCCTGCCCTTAAACATAGAGAGTAGCTGTAGCTGGCACAAAGACCTTATAATCACTGTAGTGTCAAAGAATTAACTCAGTATTCTGCATATTCCTTTCTTAGCCAAGGCATTTTTAAAATTTTTATAGAAAAGAGGAGAACTGTATTGTGAACATACATAGGGATCTCATAGCCATAATCTCCTCCCACTAGAGCATGTCTGGCTAATATTTTGTTATTGTTCTGTCATTTCAGTCATTTCCAACTCTTTGTGACCCTGTTCAGTGCTTTCTTGGCAAAGATACTGGAATGGTTTGCCATTTCCTTCTCCAGCTCATTTTGCAGATGAGGAACTGAGACAAATAGGGTTAAGTGACTTGCCCAGTATCACATAGCTAGTGATTTTCTGAGGCCAGATTTGAACTCAGGAAAATGGGTCTTCTGGACTCCAGGCCCAGCATTCTATCCACTTTTTCCACTTAGCTGCTCTATATCATCTTGACTAATCCACTGTCTTACAAATGGGATGAAAAGATAAAGAATATATCAAGAATGATGCAGAGTTAAAAAGTGAAAGGAGGTAATAAAATTCTGAAACAAGAAAATAAGGAGATTTGTGAAGGTATGGTCCAGTTGCAGATGAAACTTTCTAAGAAAGAATAGTGCAAGTTGAGCAGATGTTTTCTATTGTCTTATTTAGGGAAAGCTTTCTTTCCTGAGGCAACCCACTTTCCCATAATTTTATTAGCAAACACCTAGTCTACCCACAGGCCTTTCCAGTGATGACAAGTTTTCTAGAAGTACAATAAAATAAGACAGGTCTAAGATTCTGAATCCACAGTAACTTCCTCCTAAGACATTTAAAATCTCCATATGCCTCTTAGCCAAAGATAAAAACAGGTCCAAAATCTTTATAAGTCACTCAGAAGGTATTTATGGAGCCCCTACAATTTGTAAGGAACCATGGGAGAGAGAGAAGTAGTAGAAAACACAATTCTCACCCTCGTGTACCTTTACAATCTTACTGAGGCATGTCAATCGATCAACAACCAGTGATTAAACCATTACCATGTGCCAGTCACCATGCTATGTGCTGATGATGCAAAAATAAGACCAATCTTGCCCTCAAGGAATTTACATTTTACTGGGGCAATACAGTATGCTGACTGAATAAAACTTATGAATGCAGTGATCTCTTCTTGATATTAGAGGAATTATTAATTTACTTGTACCTGAGATGTATTGACTATTTTAAATAACTGTCAACAAGTAAAGATCGTTTTCCAAAATGATCAGTATTGTAATATAATCCATCATTCACATTTTTAAAGGTCAATTTTACAATCAGTCCCTTCCCTGTCTCTTCATATTAGCTACACCAATGGCATTAAGAATGATGAAGAAAGGAATAAGCATTTATTAAGTGCCTACTATGTGCCAGGCTCTATGCTAAATGCTTTACAAATATTATCTCATTTGATCCTCACAACAACCCTGGGAGGTAGGTGATATTATTAGCCCCATTTTACAATTAAGGAGATTGAGGCAGGCAGAGGTTAAATAATATGCCCAGGGTCATAAACCTAGGAAGTGTCCAGGGCAATATTTGAACTGAGGTCTTCCTGACTCTGGGCCCAATACTCTATCTACTTTCCTTTTATTTTTTTTTCTGTGTTGTGACATAATTAAATTGAATCAATTTGACAACAATAATGTTTAACTTTTATTGACCTCTATACAAATACTTTCATAGAATACTTTTATAAACCATAGCTCTCCAAAACATTTTACAATGCACAGTATTCAGCTAAAATCTTTTTTTTTGGGGGGGGAGGGAGTTAATAACTTAATTGCAGAATTAATCTTCAGTATTAGCTATTTATTTAGAAGTTCTTTCCATTTCATTGAAAATTGTAGGTAAGTGACTTTGACACAAATCAAAAATGCAGTGCATCAATTTAATATAAAATTAGTACTGTCAAATATATTCTTATACAGATATCAAATTTCACCGTTTAAAGTGAATTCAGATTTTTAAAATATATTGAGATTCAAGAATTTAAAACAAAGTGATTGTGGTTTGTAATTTTTAAAAACACCAGAAAGTTTTATTTATTTTGCACACATTTATCTAATTAAGTCTCATAGCAGCAAAGAGTAAAGAAGGCAAAGTGGGATGACAAAAAGAAGCAGCATTTCTGAAAGAAGAGACCCTAAACTCAATGCGTGCCTCTGATGTTTAATGACCTTAGGCACATCACAAGCTCCCTAGGACTCAGTTGCCTCACCATAAAATCAAGAGATTAGACTAGAATGGATAGGGACCTCTAAAGTCCCTTCCTGCTCTAGACCTCCCAGTCTCTCAGGCTCATAAGCTAGAAGAAATCATCATCTCTCACCACCCCCTCCCCCATATCCAAGCCCTTGTCAAGACCTGCAGATTTCCTTTTTGCAACACCTTTCGAATGCCTTTCTTCTCTCTTCCAACACTGCCACCACTCTAGGGCAGGTCCTCATTGCCTCATGCCTGGAATGATGCAAAAGGAGGCTGCTGGGTCTGCCTGCCTCAAGTCTCCAATCCATTCTCCATTCAGCCACTAAAGTGATTTCCCTAAAAAGATGTGCCAAACATCACACACACTCAATAAAGTCCAGTGACTTCTTATTGCCTTCAGGAGCAAATACAAAATGTTGTTTGGCATTCAAAGTCCTTTAAATCCTAGACCCCTCCTACCTTTCCAAATCTTCTTATACTTTACTCCCTGACACATATTCGATCCAGTGACTTTGGTCTCCTAGCTGTTCTACAAATAAGACAGTCCTGGCATTTCTTCTGGCTGTCCCTCATAGCTGGAACACTCTACCTCTACCTCCTCTGCTCTGACTTCTGACCTCCCTGACTTCCTTTAAGTCCCTAAAAAAATCCTACCCTCTAAAGTAAGCTTTAACACCTCTTAATTCCAGCACTTTCCCTCTTTTAATTATTTCCTATTTATCCTGTGTATACCTTGCTTTGTATATATTTATTTACATGTTGTCTCTCTCATTAGATTGTAAGCTCCTTGAGGGTAGGGACTGTCTTTTGACTCTTTTTGTATCGTCAATGTTTAGCACAGTGTGTGGCACATAGTAGGCATTTAATAAATGTTATCAATTGATATCTCTATGATCCCTGAGGTAGACAGTTGGGCTATTATTATCCCATTTTACAGAGAACTCAGAGAAGTTAAATAAATGGCTCGCCCACAATAACATCCCTTGAAAGTGTTAGAAGCAGGATTTGAACCCAGTCCTTGACTCCAAAGTAGTCCAAATTCATTGAAACTGGGACTTCATGTTATATGAGAAAAATACTACCAGATATTTGAAGACATAATCAACTATGTTGATACTGGCTCAACACTTCTCAATGTTGGTCCAAAACAGTTCAGTGCTTTCCTGGTGCTCAAGCTGGACTCTTATTTACAACAAATTTGGGAGGGAACTATGAAATTGGAGGAAGATACCTCTGACCTTCATCACCTAAAGAGAGAACACAGCTGTCTCTTTCCCATTCCATCCTAATTTCCATGACACTGCATTACTCATTTGGGAAACATGAAAAGAAGGCTTGATTTTATATTTCCAAAACATTCTAAAAGATACCAGCCCCTTGGTAATATACAAGATGATTGAAATTCCATGGCTGCTGGTGTTTAAGTTAATGGAAATAGAAGCTATCAACTTCCAAGTTATGAATAAAGTATAACACACAAACACACTACATTCTCTGGTCTTTGTCTTTCTGTGCTGTTATTTTTGCGTGGTTGTTTGACTCATCATTTCTATGCATAAACCTGTGGCCATAAAAGAATACAAGTATTCAACAATAAAAGGGAAGTTAGAGTTGAAACTTAAACCAAGAAATATGAAATAAATTCTTTCTGCAACTGCTTCCTGGTGTTTTCATGACCATAACCAGATCAGGCCAACTGAAGCTTTACCCCAAGGCACTAAAATTTAAACGGCACTGAGCACACATTTCAGCATCATCTCTCTAACTAAGCATTGTACCTGATAGCAACACTGATTCATAAGATGAAATAATGCATGTGAACTGCTGTGACAATCTTAAAGAGTTATATAAATCTCAGCTATTACAATTAGTACTTTGTGGGACATGTAAATGAGTCTGGATTTACAGTTTCCTTAATATAGAGAACTCTCAAAGAGGAAACTTCTTACACTTATCAGAGTATATGCAATGTAAAGTCTTAGGAAATTATCTGAGACACTGTGAGAGTTTAAGTCACTTGCTCAGGGTCACGTATCTATATATGTCATATATATTACATGTCACGTGTCTACATATGTCTCTCTCTATATACGTACATATATATATGACATGGACACTGGTTCATCTGACACCAAAGCCAACTCTATCCTCTCATCATATTGCCTCTGTTATTATCCTCATTGTTAACACTGTCATCGTCATCATCATTCTGTTCTCATCTTTTTATTTTATTGTGATACATGAGATACTATATTATCTATTTCTTCTCATCTTTTTTGATGTAGTTCAAATACAAATGAGCCTGAGACATTATATTTTGCCATTATTTTTTATTTATATTTTATTCACAATATAATAAGTGCATAAAATAACTGCTTTTTGTAGTTGAATAAAAATATTAGGATGCAAGTTCATCCTGAATGGGCTTGATGACAGCATCCTTGGACAACACTGATGGCAGGTAGGAGGAGAGGGATAATATGTTCTTTAAGTAGTTTCCATACGGTTTTATTTCTCTTGCTAGGCCTCTCTATTTTAACAGCTTTTGATTCCATATAGTTTAGAGATTTTTAGTATCCATTATGGTGACTTCAATTAACAATGTTTTTTTTCCTTAAATTTCTGTGGATCAATGTTTGATCTGGGCAGTTGTGGGCAACAGTTGTCTATGATAATGCTTGAGTTCTAATAGGCTCTTTGTTGAATTCTCAAGTATATTTTGGTATTTATATTACTTGTTTGGGAGTTTTTTTTGGAAAGGATAACAATATTCTGGAATATAATCCTGACTACTTGATCATGTCTTTCTATGTATTCAGTAGGAACTAAATTTTTTGCAACCAACAGTGTCATGTTGCACAGTTTCTACTATTTCTTTGCATAAACTGCATTGATCACTAAGTCTAAATCGCTTAAGGATAACTTTTTTGTAATCTGGTGTCAGTGACCTAAACCTTAATCACTATCATAAAACTTGCCATTCCCATAGATAAATCCACCTGAATTAGCTATTTCTTAATCTCACTATTCTTTGCTGACAAGGTCACATAGTTGTGACTCTATTGTCTGTCTTCATTCTTGCTCTATAAAGTGGTGTCTTTGTTTCTGAAGTATTTCTGTAAGTTCCTAATCTGCTCATCATGTGCTCTAAGAATATCTGTCAATCCTCTCCCTCCTTTTAAAAAATTTATTATTTAATCATTTTTAACCTTCTTTTCTTAGTTCCAAATTCTCTTCCTCCAACCCCCTTTTTCACTAACTGAGAAGACAAGTGATATGATATCAATTATACATGTGAAATCATGTAAAACATACTTCCATATTAGTCATATTTCAAAAAAGCAAGAAAAACGAAGAAAGAGAAAATTATACTACAATTTACATTCAGAATTCATTAGTTCTTTCTCTGAAGGTAGATAGCATTTTTTCATCATGAGTCCTTTGGAATTATCTTGGATCATTGTATTGATCAGAGTAGCCAAATCTTTCATAGTTGATCATTATTACAACATTACTGTGCATAATGATCTCCTGGTCCTTTTCCCTTCACTTTGCCTCAGTTCATATAGGTGTTGCCATGTCTTTCTGAAACCACTCCACTCATCATTTCCCACATCACAATAATACCCCATCACAATCACATGCCACAATTTGTTCAGCCATTTTCCAATTGATGAGCATCTTCTCAATTTCCACTCTTTACCACCACAAAAAGAGAAGTATAAATATTTGTACATATATGTCCTTTTCCTTTTTCTTTGATCTCTTTGGGATTCAGACCCAGTAGTAGTAAAGCTGAGTCAAAGAGTATGCACAGTTTTAGAGCACTTTGGACCTAGTTCCAAATTCTTCTCCAGAATGATTGGAGCAGTTCACTACTCCTCCAATAATTCATTAGTGTACTTATTTTTCCTTCAACCTCTCCAGCATTTGTCATTTCTGACATAGGTGTGAGGTGGTACCTCAGAGTTGTTTTAATTTGCCTTTCTCTTATTAATAGTGGTTTAGAGTATTTTTATATGATTATAGCTAACTTTGATTCTTATTCTGAAAACTGCCAATTTATATCCTTTGACCATTTATCAATTGGGGAATGACTCCTATTTTTATAAATTTGACTTGGTTCCATACTCATTACAGATTTGAAAAATGAGGCCTTTATCAGAGAAACTTACTATAAACATTTTTATATTGCTTCATTGTCTGTGGTACCTTTTAGTAAAATAAGGTTTTCCTGAATATCCTTTTTAATTAGGTCTCCTTCTCCTTTTGCTTTGTCTGAGATCATGGTTGCTATCACTGCCCTTCTTTATTTTTTATTTTTTATTTATTTTTGGCAAGACAGTTGGGGTCAAGTGACTTGCCTAGGGTCACACAGCTAGCAAGTGTCAAGTATCTGAGTCTGGATTTGAACTCAGCTCCTGCTGACTCCAGGGCCAGTGCTCTATCCACTGTGCCACCTAGCTGCCCCACCACTTGCCCTTCTTTAGTTCAGCTGAAGCATATTTGATTCTGCTCTAGTCCTTTATTTTAACTCTGTGTGTGGCTTTTTGTTTCAAATGTCTCTCTTGTAAACAACATATTGTTGGATTCTGGTTTTTAATTCATTTTGCTATCTACTCCATTTTATGGGTGAGCTCATTCCATTCATACATGATTACTGTGTATTTTCCCCATCCCATTTTCTTCTGCTTCTTCTCTCTTTTTTTAATCCTGTCCCTCCTTAAGTCATTTTGCTTTTAACCACTGCCTCCTTTAATCTGTCTTCCCTTTTATATTTACCTCTATTTTCTCTTATCCCTACTATTTCCCTATTAGGTAAGTTACATTTCTATACACAACTAAGTATGTATATACATTCTTCCCTCTTTGAATCAATCCTGATGGTAGTGATGCGTAAGTGTTACCTGCCATTCCCACCATTTTCTTCCCTACTGTAAAAACTCTTTTTTGTGTGCCTCTTTTATGTGAGAAAATTTTCCCCATTCTAAGTCTCCCTTCCCCCTTCTCCCAATGTGTCCTTCTTTCTCACCACACCTTTTTTTGAGATCCTTCCAAAATAATCAACTCACATACATGACCTCTGTCTATGGAAACTCCTTTTAACTGCCCTAGTAATAATAAAGTTCTTTGGAGTTACATGTAGCATCTTCCCATACTTTTCCTCCCTTTTGATGAGGAAATGTTCATTTTTCCATATGTGCCTCAAGTTAACAGGCCCTGTGTTTTGTTAATATCATATGAGTTTTTATTTATATACTTTCTAAATATATGGTCATTCCTTTGGCCATCCCAAAAGTACACATTAAGATTGGTATTGCAGAGGTTTTCATTGATTTAAATGTGTTCCTCCTATTAAGCTTAGATTTTGGGATGCTATGAAGTCTTTTGATATACAACATCAAAGCTTTCTCACTGATAGTTGACTGTTCATTGTCTTGCCTGGAAAAGACCAAGGTATCAGTTGTATTACCTTTTTCCATTAGTTCAATTTTACTACATTTCAATTCATAGCCTTCAATCATATTAAGAATTTTGCACTAATCAAGTTCAAATAACACACTGATATCACTGGAGAAAATTTCTATGAGATGAAGAACTTATTTGATGTGATTTTTGGTGCTGCCTCATAATTTCATTTCATCTTTATATATCAAGTGATCAGAATAATGTCTTGGTAGGCCTCCTCCTTTAACTTGAAAGCCATATTCAGTTTTATTCACGAGGGATGATAATGAGCTTCAGAACTAGGCAGAATGAGCATAAACTATCCCTTTTTTTAAAAAAAGCTATGTTTTATATCAATTATTCTTTTTTTTGGTAGCATGTTTTTAAAAGAAAATAATTTTCTGCATGGATATTAAATGCTCTGTTATTCTCAAAATACTTAGGTCTAGTTTATATATTTATAGTATGAGTAACCATAAATGCAAAACTAAGTCAAAAGCTTTGCAGTAATCACTGAATGTGGTAAAAGTGATATGGCACTTTCAGAAGGCTTGTTAGATAATTACCAAGTCAATAATGAATTGACTTTATACTTTAGTATGTGTATATATATATATATATATATATATATATATATATAAAATTTATATTTATATATATATATTTATATATATATATTTATATATATATTTATATATATATATATTTATATATATATTTATATATATATATACATATATACATACTGTTTTTGCTTCTCAGCCAATATAACATTCTCTTTAATTTAATTTTAATTTGATGTAAGCTGTGAAAGTTTTTTTTTAATTGCATAAACACAAAATTGGCTTATATTTGGAGGATTCATTGGTGTTCACATCTTTTGGTGATACATACTTGATGCTTTCTCTTTTTTTAAAAAAAAGTAGAATTGGTTTGGCATCTGAGAAAAAGTTGGTAAACTTAGCTATTTTTTCATACACAACTATGAAGTGAAGTGTTTGAACCAACAATTCTGGATTTTTTTTCTGGCCTCACTACAGAGAGGTTAGTTTCAGTGACCTCTCTTTTTGTAGTTTTTTTTTTGTCATTCATTACATTAATGGGTACATAAGCTATTTCATGTTTGAATCAGCTTACATTTTTTTTGTTTTGAACCACTAGGGAGTATATAGAGGATAAGAAGTTTTCTGTATTCTCTGTCTTCAAGGAATTTCTTTTTTCTGATTTCTTTATTTTTTAAGCCTCTATGATAAAGGCTTTGTTGTATATATTGACCTTTTTTGTGTTGCTTTTGTGTGCTCATATCACTTGACATTTTAGCTTTTGCTCTCAAGTTGTTGATTGAGGGTAACTAGAACTTCTGATTATTATTGTTTTCTAGAATCTATTCTGTTGTCTTTAATTGAGTGATCTGGCATTCCACGTCTTCTGTTGGATTCGTTTCTTCAGTCACATCTTCATACATACTTGTGGCTAGCCCACTTTAGTGGTCAATGCAATATGAACCAAAGCACTTTAAGCCAATGGGGTATTGGTAGTTCTAATTTGTTCTCATGTATCACATCTTCTTGTGGTAACACAACATGAAAGAGCATCACCCCCTCTGCTTTCCTCTATTTCAAACTGATCATAAGCACGGTTCTGAGTTGTTGGTATTATTGTCCTTGTGGTTATTACTATTCACACTTTATAATATTGGCACATGGAAGTTTCCCTTCTGATGGTGACCTCTGATCCAGCTCTACATTGCTCCTTTTCCCCTCTCCAAAACATATCCAGTGTTTTCTTCAGGAGTCTCTGTCTCCTCCTCACAGGTAGTGTCTTGGAAGCATCTAATTCATTCCCTTGATTTAATTTGCCTAAAAATTCAATTTGTGGGCTTATTTCATGCTGGTACTCCCTAGGTGTGCATTGAAAAGCTTACCCAAGTTATGCCAAAAGTGTTAGTTTTGTCTCAGTGTCTTGGTACAATTTTGCTTTAGAATGCAGTCTCTCACCTACCAGAGAGAGAGAGAGAAAAAAAAGACAGAGAGAGAGAGAGACTCCTACACTGCTCTCCACCAATCAGAGAAGCTCATCAGACCGCCTGTGCTAAGAGCCCCTGAAAAATAGCTCCTAAGCACCACTAAGGCACATAGGAAGAAATCCTGCTGTTTGATGTTTAATGAGTCTCAGTTTTGTCTCCTATAAAATATGAATATTAATACTTGCACTCCCAACTTTATACATTTATTGTGAAGAAAGTGCTTTGTAAACCTTAACCCTGCATCTTTTAAAAATAGGTAAAGCAGAATTTCAAAGGCAAATTTTATTTCAGCAACAAATACTTCAAAATGGCTGAATTTGTTTCCACTGCCACTGTGAAACAGATGTTTGTATCCAGAGCTGTGAAAACCACCAAAGATTGGCCAACATCCCCTAAGCTCCAACTCCTTGCAAGCATGTCTATGTCTCAGGAGCTGTCATGGGACTTTGGTGGCATCCTGGAAAAACATTTGCTTGAACATTTGTGCAGTTAGGACAGCCAAGTGTTTCCAAAAACATTTACTTCGCAAGATATGGCTGGCAGTTAAGATACGCCTGTGCATGTTTCTGGAAAGGGCACTCAGCTGCCCACAGTGCTCCTTTTGCCAGTTTGGATGACATGTATATAAGCCATTTGCCCTTCTGGTGATTTGCATTGTTATTGTTTTGACACCATACCATTGCATTAATACTGACATTGGCACTTTTTCCTGCATTAAACCCAGCATCTTCACTGCCAGCTTGAATATTTGAATATTATATTTTTGTCCAACTCAATTTTAAAACTCAAAAGCTGAGTTGAAAAATAACTGTTTAACTACTCTTCTACAGCAAACAATGGCTAAATCAGGAGTACAGAAACTTTCAAGTCTGAAAAGTATTGTGGCTAGAGTTTTTGTCTTTTTTTTTCAGGTGGAAAGAGCACTTAGAGTCAAAAGGTCTGTATTCAATTCCCGCCACTGGAACTAAATAGTTGCAAAACCATGGGCAAGTTATTTCTCTGTGACAATTTCCTCATCTATAAGTCACAGATAATAACACTTACACTACCTGTCCCATGGGATTGTTTTGAGATCACTTCCTAAACCTTAAAGTAAGATAGAAATAAATTGAAGTTCATCTCTAAAACAGGGAGAATGCCAACTTCATTAAGGTTATTGTACAGAAAACACTTTGTAAAATCTTTAAGTGCTATAGAAACGAGAAGTATTATCAGTGTTACTGGCTAAGTTACAAAATACTTTGTCAACCCTAAAAATTTAAATGTGAATTATTATTATTACAATTTTTTTTTACTACACCTTTAATTTCATTAACATAAGGAGCCATTGTAAGAATACTCGCCCTCTTAATGCAAATCAGTACCCATTCTACAGCTTTTATTTTTAAAAAGCTGCATGGGGCACTAAGAGTTTAAGGGACTTGACCAGTGTCACACAGTCAGCATGTATCAGAGACAGAAAAGTCAGAACTTAAGCTCAGGTCTTGGTGATCCCAAGGCAGGTTCTCTAATCACTATACTATCTTGTCACTTGTCACAATTTTTTTTTAGTAGCAGAGTAAATAAAGTACTGATCTAAGAGCCATGGGACCTCAATTTTATTCCTAGTTCTGCTTTGAACTAGCTGATGTGATTTTGGAGGCTTCACCTTTGAAAGCCTCAGGTTTCTCACCTATAAAGTGAGAGTTGGATTAGATGATCTGTAAGGTCCCTTTCAGCTTTAAAAATCCATGAGGCTAAATTTCCCAGCACCCAAAGCAATCAAAATCATCTCTGTGTGCAGAAATATTGGAGGACACTACAGTAAAGCAATGACTGGCCAACAGTCATAATGTTCCTGCTTCTATAAACCTTTCTAAATTATGACTGTAAAATATGGTCCCATTGACAGGACTGAGACAGTAAAACACATAAAACTATGGAATCATCAAATATTATGCTTGAAATAGACCTTGGAAATCATATATTAGAAGTCTTCAGGTGGAAATGACCCCATGATGCTATGAAAAGGCAAGAAAATACTATGCCTCCACCTTACAATATGAGCTAGACCTCTATTCTCCCAGCTCTATGATCCCAGACCTTGAAGGCAAAGAAGATGGCACTGATTATGACTTTCCCAAGCTCATACAACTACTAAGTGTCTGATATAGGATTTAAATTCAGGTCTTCCTGACTCTAGGTCTAGTACTCTATCTGTGGTTATGGGGGAGAGAGAGAGGAGAGAGAGAGAGAGAGAGAGAGAGAGAGAGAGAGAGAGAGAGAGAGAGAGAGAGAGAGAGAGAGAAAAGGATTGATTAGATGAATAAAAAGAGAACCCAGAAAAGTCAGTGCCATGGAAGCCAAAGGAAGAGAGAGGATAAATAAAAAGGATGTGGTCAACACCATCAAACATTAAAGAAAGGACAAGAAGGATGAAGACTGAGAAAAAACCACTGGGTGTGCAACTGGAAAGTCAGTGGTGACCTTAAAGACTTCAGTATTGGTAGAATAGTAGGAACTGAAGGCAGATTCTAGTGGTTTGATGAATGAATGGAAAGTGAATTAGTGTGGTCAGGGAGTGCAGGTGACTTTTAAAATGCTAGAGGTAAAAGAAAAAATGAAAAGCTACTTTAAAAGCTAGAGAACACAGAAAGATCATGGGAAGATTTTTAACAGGACCAGAGGAACCTGAGCATATTTTCAAGCACAGTGGAAGGAGCCAAAAAAGAGGCATAAAGAAAAGATGTAAGGTGCAAGGGGAGTGGAGGATGATGATTGAAGAAACAAAGCCCCAGGTAAGATAAGAAGGGATGGAAGATCAGCCTAACCTAAATTAACTGAGTTTATTCTATAGTCCTACTCCAATACCTTATCATGACATAGAGGTGACCTTGGGTTCTCAAAGGCTGTGATGATTGCATGCAAGCTCTAGCCAGTGCTACCATGCTGAAAAGGCTCATAATATAACCCCAGCAAAAGACTGAGTCTACTTTATATGAGCTAGCCCAACTAAAAAAAAGACAGAGAGACTAAACCCCAGAAAGCTAGTCATTTTGTGATGAATTATTTGGCCAAGGCAACCAGTGGGAAAAAAAAAAGAAATATAAAATTACCCTCAGTTCTGTATAGCCCACTTCCACTTCTGAAGTGATGGTACTAGAGTAATAGGAAAGGGGGCACAGAGGGCTCAGAATCATAATTTTATGCCATCTATAAACTTTATCTTAGTTATTGGAATGCTAAATGGGAGCTCTTTGTCCAATGACCAATGAGTGGACATACCACAGGAAGAACTAAGTGGCATTAATCTTAACATTCTCATTTCAAAAGAAACCAGACAACAAAAAGAAACTACAGCTAAACAGAAGGACAACTGAGCTTTTCCTTGAAAAAATCAATAAAGGTGTTGACAGAATTCATTTTATCGTGTGCCCAGATGAAACAAGGAACATCGTGATGTGGTCATCTCATTTTACAATACTCATGATAAGTGTTTGATAAAAGATTATCATAAAAGTAATTGCAATTTGTGCACCAAAATTATTGAAGGGGATAGGGATTTAGAGTACTTCCACAAAGAACGTAAGATCTTCATATTGACTCAATACATACTTTGACACCTTGTGACTTAAAAAATAAAGGTAGGTGAAGACAACAAAAAAAATTGGAAAATATAAATCACGAGTAAGGAATGAGGGAGACCAAACTCTAGCAAACTTCACAGAAGCTTCATACTTAGATATCATGAATGTTTTATTCAATAAAGGAATAAGAGAGTACTGAACATAGCAAGCGTCAATTATTGTCACAGAAACAAATCAAATTGATCATATTTATCCGATAGGAAATTGCTTTTTACTGATGTGGGTGTTCTTCCTGAATTAACCATCAGTATACAGTCTACAGTCATATCATAGACATAGAAGAAAGTTTTTTTATCCACTTTTTGGTGAGGCAATTGGGGTTAAGTGACTTGCCCAGGGTCACACAGCTAAGTGAGTGTTAAGTGTCTGAGGCCAGATTTGAACTCAGGTCCTCCTGACTCCAAGGCCAGAGCTCTATCCACTGCTCCACCTAGCTGCCCCTTAGAAGAAAGATTTTAAAAAGAGAGAAGGGAAAATAAAAATTGGGGAGGGGGATATGACATACAATTAAAATAAATTGAATGTGGCATTTAGACAAGTTATTAATAACTAAAATGGAGTATAGGTGGAAGAAATGACATTGATATCAATTATAATAATTTCAACATAGGAGTTTAATTAATTTATATCAATTGCTAAATGAAAGGATCAAAAGAGCCTAAAAAGCATGTGAGTCAGCAAACATTTGACAAACTTACCAAATGAAATGACATGGCAGTCATGGGCAATGCCAGTTTAAAATAAGAATTTATTTGAAAAATCTTAGAAAAGATGAGAAAAATTATGAATCATGTCATCTAATAAAATAGTGAAGCAGGAAAGTACAAAACCATTTTAAAAGAAGTTTGGCAAGAGACCTAACTATTCAAAGTCATCCTGAGGGTGTGTTTAAGGGTGAAACTGGAAAGGGGACAAGCAATGGAAGAAAGAAAAGATCTACAAAAATTGTCACTTAAAAAAAAACAACTCTTTTCACCACCAAGACTAGGGAGGAACTCGTATACATTGGACTCAAACACCATAGTTGCACTTGTGGTTATAAAAAAGGCAAAAATGTCATTGAAGACAGCTAAAACAGAGAAAGCAGCTAGATTAGGTCAGGTATACATAGGGATATGAGAGGGAGGCAACACAATTGTGAGACTATTGAGTAATCAATTCACAAAATATCTGAAGGAGGGGAACTATGGTGAGTATCTTGATGAGATTAGATAGTAAAGTGGATCTCTTTTTTTAAACACGAATCTCTTCTTGGTAGTTCTAAGAAGTTATGGGTAAGATTAGAGAAGGCTGACTGCAGAGGTGACCCAAGACAAAGGATTAGCAAAACGAGAAAAACAGAAAGACCAAATGGAAAGGATTTAAAGTTGGAGGATAGCATATTATTGAGACGCTGACTGGTCAAAGCTGTGGAAAAAAATGTAAGAAAAGCCAGAAAAGGAGTGTTGGACTGGGCAAATGAAGATCAGTTGAGGATCTGTAGACCATATTATTGATAACAAGTATATTTAGGAAAAGTGAAGGAATGATATATGTCAGAAAGCAGAAGACTATCATCAGAGAGGAGTATTTGGGAATTCTTCAGGATCTTGAGGGTAGAACACTTGTGGTTGATATTGAGGTCTGTGGTGTGACCAATTCTGTGGTTGAGGTAAAGAGGACAAGGAGGGGCCAAAAGAGTTGAGAGGATGGAAGAGTGAATGGCCAGGGTGTTAGAAGACTCATCAAATTGAATATTGAAAGAACTGAGGATGATGCTTTGAATTGAAAACAAGACTGTGAGCTAGAGGCTAGAGTCATTAATGAAGCTAAAAAAGTATCCTTCGGGCTAATGTATTACAGTTACAAGGGTGGAGATAGGTTGATATAACTGGAGAGTATGAACTTTTAAGTAGGAGGAGAAGACAGTCTAGAAATGACAGTGTGCAACAAGACGTCTAGAAGCACCCTGGACAAGAGTCATGGGAAAGCCAAGGAGTCTTGGTATTTGCAAAAGGGTACAAAGTTGCTTGTAGTTAATCTGTAAAGTTCAGTAACGAAAATTAGTGATAGTAAAAACATTTTTAAAAGAGGTGAACAGGGGCTGCTAGGTGGCACAGTGGTTAGAGCTCTAGTCTTGCAGTCAAGAGGACCTGAGTTCAAATCTGGCCTCAGACACGACACTTACTAGCTGTGTGACCCTGGGCAAGTCACTTAACCCTGACTAGTTCATTTAAAAAATTTTTAAAAGGTGAACAAAGAGTTAAATAACATTATTTGTGAGCATGTAGTTCCTATAGTACATGCCCTCTTCCTTTTTAATGAGTTACATCAGAGACACTCAAAGAGACTCTAACTGTCTCCTATGGAAGGGGAGAAGGGAGCTGAAGGGAGAAAGAGAAAGGTCACAACATAGTTCAGGAGAAGGAGCACTGCATCTGGAGTCAGAAGATCTGGGTTCCAATCCACCTTTAGTACTTATTACTTGTGTGGCCTTGGACAAGTCATCTCCCAGGGTCTCAGTTTTCTCACATGTACGATAAAGGTTCCTCAGGTTCCTTCAAGCTCACCACCACTTCACCAAAAAAAAGTGACAAAAAGAGCATTAATAAGAACAGATGTCATATATATATATATACATACAAAAAATTAATAACTATAGATTTTTATATAACTAATTATATAATTAATTGATAATTATGTGTGAATTATATTCGAATATTAAATACATGATATTTAATGAAATATTTAATAATTATTTCTGTATTTAATGTTTGGTTGTATATGTTTAATATTTATCATTGTATTTTATTTTTTGTAATCTAATGAATATATATTTAATATTATAGGTTTAGAGCTTGAAAGAACCTAAAGACATGTATGTATACATATATATACACATATACATTCTCTTTTGTGTGCGTATCTGTGTGTGTGTGTGTGTGTGTGTGTGTGTGTGTGTGTGTGTGTGTGTATTGAGAAGGGCATGAAAGAATCATTGGTTGGACTACTATTAAGGGATGGGTAGCCTTTTGCAAGCAAAATTTCCCGGTACCACAGCATGGTGGCTAGAGAGCTGGTTTTGGAGTCAAGAATTCCTGAGTTCAAATTCAGCCTCTGACATATTCTGACTAGATAATCATGCATTAAATCATTTAACCTCTCATTGGCTCAGGTAGTTCTTTGCCAGGAGAAGGAGTTTCCATATCAGAATTTCCCCACAGTGAAAAAATTACAGTTATGGGCCCAAATTTCAAAATAAGCCATAACTATGCCATCACACAATTGACTAAATGAAATAGAGAATATGAGATAGCACTGTATTTATTAATTTTTGATTATGAAAATATGGAACTAAAAATTAGTATCACACAGAGGGCAGGAGAGAGGTGTGTATTGGATATAACCAGCCTGCAACACATAAAAAACAAAGAATTATAGAAGCTAAAGGAAAGTACATCATCAAAGAAATGATCAAAAAGAAGACATATTGGTCTCATGCCAAGAGTAAAGATGGAAAGCTGTGTACTCCACTAGTATCTTCACATTGTCAAGAGAAAGGAAGGAAACCCCCAGCTCCCAGCATGTTAAGTGTAGTCCCTGAGATGAACTTAGAGGAGAATGTGGACAATCACACAGGATTATGATCTGAATCATTGGAGGGCATGACAATATCAATGAGATCATAGCTCCATTTGTATGTTCTTGGATATCTCTCCCTCATTTGATCTCATGGCCCTCAAACTTCCTCTTATGTACTCATATTTTGATTTATAGTATATTTCTATACTACTATTCTTCTGTTAAATTGTGCACTATGGGGAAACAAGGATTGTTTTATCAATGCATTTCTTTCCTTCACCCCTACCTCCACCACACCTTGTATATTGTCCATAGGTATGCATACAGTGAGAGCCAGATTGTCCTGGGACACTCCAGGAAGCATTCTAATTGGTCATTCACATTCCCTTCAGGCCAAGAGTAAATGGTGTATACACCCAGACCACATTCTGCGTACAGCATTATACCTAGGTTCATATTTACTGAATAAATAAGTGAATATAGATGAGACAGGAGAAGAGGTATGTGGACTACAGAGCTCAAGCCAGGAACTCTAACCTCAGCTCCAAAACTGCATTGATTGGAAATCTTACAATAGAGTTTGTTTATTTGTTTTTGATGCAAAGGATATGTAAGAAGAGAAAATAGAAATGGAACAAGGGCATGGTATTCCACATAAATTCCCAAGTGCAAAGAATTGGGCATGGAGAAAGGATTAAAACCACTATGAAAAACAAATAATGTTTCTTTTTAGTTACTCTACCTCAAGCACTGGATTTCTACCAATGTACCTATTCCAGCTTTGTAAATAAGTCCTTTATGTTGCCAAGTCTTGTTTTTTCCTGGCTAAAGACCATCATAGACATTCCAAATTGAACATGTCCATTGTATTTTTGCCAGTGATTAAGACTCAACTCTGCACCAATTCTTCTGAGATATTTTCTTAATGAGCAACTAACATTCCACATTATTTAGCATGCTTGATGAGTGGAACTAAATGACCTGCATTTCAGAAGATAGATCAACAAAGCAACTAATTTTCTTACAAGCAGCTACTAAAAATAGGAATATAAGGGTATATAGAAACAAGGTAGCTGAAAAAGAGCTTTTCCAAAATTATCTTTTAACAGGTATGGTCAGATCAAGCATGTCCCCAGCCTATCTTCACCTGACTCTGTTGATTTGTACTTTTAGAATTTTGGAAGAAGAAAAAGGAGGAGGAGGAGGAGGAAGAAGAGGAAGAGAAGGAGGAATAGGAAGATGAAGAAGAAAAGGAAAAGGAGAAGAAGGTGGAGGAGGAGGAGGAGGAGGAGAAAGAGAAGAACAATGAGAGGAACAAGAACAAGAATAACAAGAAGGAAGAGGGAGTGGAGAAGGAAGTGGAGGAGGAGGAAGAGAAGTCAAAACATTTTATTAAGCATTTACTACACGTAGAGAATTAACAATGTGGATAAAAGCACAAAAATTCAAGTAATCCTTGTTCTCAAGGAGCTCACATTCTTCAGTTTGTCAGATAAAAAGGCCTTAGAGTACAACAGCAAAATCAGAGGCAAAGACTCTTTTTTCATCGTTATTTACATTAATAAAATAATGCCAGTTGCTGATGTTGAACCATCTGACAATGCCAATTCCTTTGATATAGAGAACTCTCTTTTCTGTGTCTTAGATAGGTGTGGCTACTAGGGTTGGGATGGAGAGAGTTTCATCACCTCCAAGCCCAGCTGACAGGTCACAGAAGAGTGAGTCCAGTGGAGGAAGGGGGGGAGAAAAGGAAGAGAAAGAGGAAGAAAAGGAGGAAGAGGTAACAAAACCAGCAACAATAGCAGCAACGAGTACTGGTAACTCAATTCTAGAGGTGGTTTCCCACAGTTTGTCCCAGCAAATGAAAGCTGATGTGAAAATTTGAGTCTCTTCTTTTAAACCAACAAATTAATTAAATCTGTAATCACGTCGGATGGATTTGTTTCAACGGGCTATTGCAAGGCTGGCATGATAATAATGCTCTTATATGATTTACCATCCAGAAACATAAGGAGATAATAACATGAAAATAAATGTATTACAGGCCTCTTTTTTTCTTTCAGAATTTTTTTTTTTAAGTCAGCGGTTTTCTCAAGGGAAAGAAGGCTGTTTGCTCTCATTGTGTTTTGGTAACACTCTCTGCACACTGACCTGGCTCATAAATAATTATGAAGCCTCGGGAACTTGGACTTTTTGTTGAAGCCAGCTGCTTTTATTTATGAATAACTTGGGCAGCCAATCATTACCTGCATTCTAATTCCAGTACCAAGCCAGTGGAGCTGTGTGCACCAGGGACTCCTTTCTTCTCCCAGAAGGCTAAGCCCCCAGGCCACGGTCCACAAGGCATTATTGCCATCATGAAATTACACTGTCTTTTTCTTTTCCTTTCTTTTCTTTTTTCTTCCTTCCTCCCCCTCCCCGGGGTGTGTTTGTTTGTTTGCATTTCTTCTTCGTTCACTTTCAACTTGGAATTTTGATGGAGGGTTACAAAGACTTTTCAAAGACCATCTCTGATATCATCAATCAGGCATGAAACAACATCCCTGTCAGTCAAATCAAATAGTATGATTTAAAACATGGATTTTCAAAAGAAAGCAAAGGACACAGGAGGGACAGGAGCTAATCACTTTTTAAAGTAAGACACGAAACAACGACTAGAGAGGTGAATCTCAGAAGTTCAATTCAACTCAATTCTGTGAGCACTTATTAAAGTGAAAGCAAGGAAATTCTCATCAGAACATTGCTGCTGCACTAGTAATTGAGGACTTAGTGAGTATTACTCTGATCTTAGTGCAGCAGTTTGGTAGATCAATTTTCTCTAAGGCACAAGGGTCTGCAAGATGACAATACTAAAATCAATCTATTCGAAATGCAGCTTGGCCAAGAAGGTCTAGCATCCGGTTATCCTTATTTTATTGACAACTAATAAATTGCTAGGATTCTTACATTGGATGTCTATATTCTCTAGTGTACTCTGGGTGGACCCAACTGGCCAGTTCCAGTTGGGGCAATACATTTCTCTCCTTTCTTCCTTCCTTTCTCTCTCCTCTCCCTCCCTCCTCTCCCTCTATCCAGATAGGGAATCATACCCTTACCTGCAGGTGTTTAGCCCAAAGGAATATAAAATTTTGATTGCTGAAACTTTGCAAGATATTTTGGGGTTTGTGGGCTAGATTTCTTTCTTTCTTTCTTTTTCTTTCTTTCTCTCTCTCTGTCTTTCTCTTTCCTTTCTTTCTTTCTTTCTTTCTTTCTTTCTTTCTTTCTTTCTTTCTTTCTTTCTTTCTTTCTTTCTTTCTTTCATCGTCCATTTTTTAGAACCCAAATACTTCCAATACATATTACAACTGAGCCATTAATCTAGTAGCATCATTCACACTAATTGTTTCACCTTCAGAACACTGAGAAATCAGGTGCTTTGGCAATGGTTCAAGTGACAGCCTTTTTGAGAAGTGTGCAAGCTCTTTTTGATATCTATGAATGCTGCATTTACAATTCTAGCTTTTTCTTCATTCACAATGTTTATCTTCTTAAGATTTGTGGTGAATGGTTTTGCTTTATTTTTAGCTTTTAAATTCTTGCTGGCAATATGAAAGACATTCTTGATCTTCTCCCCTTTCCCTTTGTTCTTCCCCATTGCCTATCTGGTGGTCCTTTGCTGATCATCTGAAAACAAGATAGTCTTAATGCTCCACTTTCTCTGTACACTGGAATTCAATGGTTACCTCAGTCAGTTGAACAAAGTGGCAATTCCCGTAAATCGTATCCTGGGGGCCCAGACCCAGCAATGCAGCAGCACAGGTGCAGCTCCGCCAGCCCAGGGATGCACATGGCTCACAGGGACCTCCCTGGCAGAAAGCACTGGAGAGGCTCCGCCCCCACAGGAGCTTCTGCTCCAGCCAGCTCCACCCCACTAGATTTCTTTCTTAAGGACCATGCCTTAAACCCAAATCACTCTGGCTTTCATTGATTGGCCAACAACAGAGCCCAGCCTAAACCTCACTTGGTCTTTGTTTGGGCCCTGGTGTTTCACAGTGAGTGTAAATAACAATTGTTTCTGTTTTGGCCAGAAACTCTGAGAGTCTTCCCCTCCCAGGTATCTTTTTTTTTTTAACTAGGTAACTAGGCCCATTCTCTGCCTCATCTCTTACTTGGCCTTTCTCACTAAATGGGTATTGCCTTCCTCAATCTGAGACTTGGAAAAGATCTTAGCTTAAAAAATTCTCTTGCCGCTGGACCCAGATGGCTGCAGAAGAGAGAATGAGGCTGGTGATCTTGCACAGCCTTCCCTCACTTAAATCCAATTCACTAGCAAGTCATGGCATCACCTTCCTAGTGTCATGGTCTTCGAGAAAAAAGGACAAAAAACGATTTGCCACTTCTAGAAGAAAATGGAAGAGTGCCTATGTCTCCAGTTCAACGATCCTTTTTGGCTCAGATGTCCCATTCCTCAGTAAGGTGATCATTTCCAATTAAGTCAGTTCTCTCTCCCAAACTCTAAGAATTTTATTTAGATGAGTAGCTAAAGACAAATATGTGAATGTCATCTGTATGTTAGAGGGAAATTCATTGTCTTACTAGCCTTTTCTGTTGCAACTAAGATATTCAGACCTTAGACCCTTTCTGGGGTGGGAAATGTCTATTTTGATCTGAAAGCCTTTTATGTTTTAACATCTGTATCATTTAGGCTTTTAGACCTTAAGATTTTGCTCAGATCTCAGAAGGCACCCCCTTCTTACACTCACATAATTTCATGAGGTAGGAAGTTTGTTATTCGGTCGTTTTTCAGTACTGTCCAACTCATCATGACCCCATTTGGGTTTTCTTGACTAAGATGCTGGAGTGGTATGCCATTTCCTTCTCCAGCTCATTTTACTGATTGAAGAATGGAAGCAAACAGGGTTAAGTGACTTGCCCAAAGTCACATAGCTAGTAAGTGTCTGAGTCCACAGTAGAAATATAGTAATCCCCCATTTTACAGATGAAAAAAACTGAAATCAAGGAAGGTAAAATAATTTGGTAAGTATTGGTGATCACCCACCTAATAGGTCCCCAGGTCTCCTGACTCCAGGCCAAAATGGGGTAAAGAAGAGAAGACAAGGAAACATGGTAGGGAAAGGGGAAAACAAATGAAAATGAAAAGGAATAAATAAAGTCCAAGAAGAGGAGGAAGTGGGCAGGGTGAAGAAAAATCCTGGGCTGGGGACTTAGGATACAAAGACAAAACTGAAACAGTATCTGCCCTTCATATAGCTTGCAAACTACTGACAAGGAATTATACAAGAAATAATATTTATCATTGAAACCCTGGTATCCATAGTTGCAGCTTTTCCATGAATTTTCTGGAATGCTTTTGGTTGCATTTGGACAACAGAGACCGACAGTCTGGAGCCCTGATCATTTAAACCATCAAAGTAATGGTTCTCAAAGTATGGCCCTTGGACTTCTGAGATCCTTTCAGGAGATCCACAATGTCAAAACTATTTTTGTAATAATACTAAGATCTCATTTGCCTATTAAAATCCTCTTCCTCTTTTCCAACTATATATCTATATGAGACTGGATTTTCTTCATATAATTCTGTTCAGGTCTAGAGATTTAGGGATGCTGGAACCCCAAAATCACAACACACAGGTCCTGTCCAAATAAATTCAACCCAAGCCTTCTTTCAGCCAGAGACAAGGTTTGTTAAAGATCTGCCATATTGGCTAGACTCTTAAGGAATCTGAACATTTGTGAGCTATTGGCTAGGTTCTTAAGGAATCTGAGCCATGGCTAGATTTTTAAGAATCTTAGCACTTCAATGAAGAGGAGATAGAATTTACATACAGAAAGACTGTGAGAGGGATCTCGGAGTGGTCAAGTAGTTTGGGATGACTGGAAGAGGGGTCTCAAGAAGATCTGGATGGGAGTGGCCAGTAAGCTGGGGTGAATAGAATGCCTGGGACCTAGACCATGTGGCCAAGCAAGAATAGAGTCTAGATAGGATTAAGGGTGAGAAGTGGACAGGGGCCATCTGGAAGTAATAGACAATAAAGGGCTAGGTAATAGAATTGGGAGACTGAGCATAGGTGATAATGAAAGGCCAATTGATAGGATTATAGCTTCAGGCAAATGCCAGAGATTTGGCCACTGTGGGAAAGTCCAGGGTTTTTCCTTTTTGGGGTTCCAATCCCATCCTCATCACTTCAACCAAAATAGCCTACCCTAAGTGATTGAATGCAAGAGCAAATATAAAAATACAGCTGTCTTCTCTTAAGTCAGACATGAAAGATATTTATAAAAATATATAAAACAATGCTATTCTATTTCCTTTAAAGCATTACTTATATTAGCATGTAATGATCTTACTATTTTTATTTTTAAATAAACTGATAAATATTTTAAAATTTATGATTTTAAATTTCTAATAAGGTAAATATCAATAGATATAAACCACATAAATAAAAACTCTTTGGAGTCCTCAATGATTTTTAATGGTGGTATTGTGAGCAAAAAGTCTGAGAGCTGCCGATCTAAACTGCTAAGTGATGATGCCCAGACCTAGTATTTTTGCTTAGTATGCTATTAAGGTCTTTTTGTTTGTTTGTTTGCTTTTCTCCTAAACCATAAACTACCTCCTTCCCAGCATACTAATACTCACCCATTCTTTTTTATTGAAAGAATGCTACATAGGTACCCTTGATTTGTTGGTTAGGTGATAGAGACACAGAAAAATATGTTGATAGTCAAGACAGCCCTAAATAATGCTACTATTTCTCTGTAATCCCAGTTTTAGTCTAAATAGGACTACACTGAATGATTGGCCTTTCAAGGTATGATCAGATTCTGTGAAAAACTAGTCCTTGTTGCCCAAATTGCATGTGACTTTACAGTACCAAAAAGTCAACTTAATTATTCACAACAAGAAATTATGTTTCCCAAAAGAGATGCAGCAGTCTAGTCCCTCCCCAGTACATTGATATTCAGAGATACCTTCATTTTGCAAATTTGACCTCTGGACTACCATGGAAAGGAGATGGAGGGCAGTGGAATCAGATATAAGATTGCTGAGGTTTAGAGTTGGGAGAGCTGGTTCAGGTGTGAAAAGAATTTGCTTGGATCTCTGTAACCATTGGGAACTTTATTTTGTGAAAGCTTCATGGGCCTGAGATTAGCAAGGAGCTAAACTGAAGGCTCCGATATAGGAAAAAAAACCCAGGCTTATATAGACAGAAAACTATACAGCTCCTAGGAAGATGATGTATTTTCAGGGTTTCTTATGTGCATTGGAGATTAGGGACAGGATAAGGAAGATGAATGACATGATAGGGAACACAGGATAAGGGAGACAAAGGCAATTCTTTTGGTACGAGTTGTATGGCATTTCAAGATAAGGGGGAAAGGACTTGAGAAGTTCTCCAGTTCCAGGATCTCAAGGTACAGGATGGGCTACAGAATGAGCCTCAAACTCTCTCAGGGGGCCTGGGAAAGTAACCCTTGATATCATTAATCCTAGGGCACTCTTTGTCCCCACATCAGGACTGCACGGTGACTGAAGGTAATGCTGTGTCAGGAAATAAGAGGGGCACAATTGCAGCTGGCACATGTTTGTCTCCCTGCTGCTGTTCATGATAGATTAGTGACATTTAGAGAGGACCCATAATAAAGCCTTTGGGGCATTTTATAAGAGTCCTGTTTTGGGGCTAGGTATGTTACGGACATACAGACACATAATCATTCAAAAAATATTTATGAAGCAGTGGAAAGGAAATAAAGAAAGAAAAAAGAGAGAGAGAGGAGGGAGGAAGGAAGGAAGGAAGGAAGGAAGGAAGGAAGGAAGGAAGGAAGGAAGGAAGGAAGGAAGAAAGGAAGAAAGGAAGGAACCATCCCTGCCCTCAAGGATCATGATGCTAAATTTTGGTAAAAAGCAGATAAAATCAGAGGTTCTAAGACTCTGGGGAACATTCGTGGGTTCTCTTATTCCTATACTCCCTCAACCATGAAAATCACTGAAAGCTTCCACTTCAGCTACACTAACCTCTCTGTAGACAACCAATAAACATACGTAAAGCATCTATTATATGCTAGACACTGTGCTAAGTACTGGACAGACTACCCTGGGTTAATCATACATATCTGGTGCTTTTTCACAGGGCGATGGAAAGTCTAAAATAAGATATAGAACATCTAGGCTAGCTCTCATCACTGAGAGAACCTCATGCTGTGGTTGGGAGTGATGAGTGAGACTACAGCTTAAAGGAGTTTATGCCTTAGGAAGGGGCTGGATCTATTATTTCAATGGAAACTATAGTCTATTATAGTGTAGGTTATATGGGAATAATGTTTCTGGTTTTGTTACTTTTTGTTTAATCCAATTAAACTGCTTGTTAATATAATGACCATTTCGCACAGAGATCAAAGATTGACAGTTGTAAGGGTGTGGTAAGCAGGTGGGTGAGAGCCAAAAGATATTGTATATATATTTGTTACTGTTGTTGTTGTTGTTGGGGTTTTCTTGGCAAAGGTACTAGAGTGGTTCGCCATTTCCTTCTCCAGCTCATTTTACAGATGAGGAAACTGTGGCAAAAAGGGTTAAGTGACTTGCCCAGGGTCACACACCCAGTAAGTGTCTGAGACTGTACTTAAGCTCAAGAAGATGAGACTTCTTGACTCCAGGCCTGGCATTGTATCCATTGCGCCATCTAGCTGTAGATGATAAACCTCAAGACGATTAAAAAAAACAAAACAAAACTAGAGGATAGAGTCAAGGGATGACTTACAATCCACATACACATGAGTCCTGCTAATAGCTTAAGAGGAGCAGGTTGCATACACCCACTGTGCCATCTAGTGGTTACCCAAGACAACACCAAATTAAACTCAGAAAGCTGCTACGTTAGTACATGCAAAGTAAATGCCAGTAGAGAGGAACTTATACAGGAGGATACCTGCTGCAGCCAATGCTGGAATGCATTGCTCTAAGTCTTTTTCGAAGGTGACTCTTTTCGATACACTAATTCCTCCTTTCATTTCTTCTGATTACAGATTACATCGAAATCCATTTTAAAAAAATGTACCCAATTATTTTAGAGAGTTTCCTTCTTTTGATACCTGACAAATTCAAATTCAAATCACAAAATATTAACACTTCAATACACCTTTAAAGAGCAGCTAGGTGATGCAGTGGATAAGAGTGCCAGGCCTAGAGTCAGTGTTCATCTTCCTGAGTTCAAACCTGGCTTCAGATATTTACTAGCTGTGTGACCCTGGGCAAGTCACTTAGCCCTAGTGCTTCAGTTCTTCATCAGTAAAATGAGCTGGAGAGGGAAAGGGCAAATCATTCCAGTATCTTTGCCAAGAAAACCCCAAATGGGGTCACAAAGAGGCAGACACAACTGAAATGACTAAACAGCACACCTTGGAGATCATCATGTATAACCTCTATTGGATAAATGAGGAAACTGCAATCCACAGAGTGATAACTCCTCACATATTTTTATTGTTGTTAGTGATTTACATGTGTGTTATTAGATTTTTAGACCCAGAAGTTATCTTAGAAGTCATCTTCTCCAAAACTGTTGTTTAATAAATGAGGAAACTAAGGTTCAGGGAGAGTTTGTGACTTACTTAAAATGTAACACAGATGATTAGGGGCAGAGTCTGGATTTTAACCCAGCTCCTCCAACTATAAATCTAGTGTCTTTTCATTGTACAATACTACTTCTGCATCACCAACACCTCCCCAAAGGCTGCCAACTGTTCTAGATTGCATGAGCATGCCTAGGTGGTCTTGTGAATCCAATACCACACTGTTCTTTCCACTACAGAATGCAACCTCTCACAGAAATTTGACCACTCCTAAGGATTCCGGTAGCTTTCCCAGCCCACCTAAAGAGAAAGCCCCAGGGAAGCTCAAATCCCCTGAGTCACCTTGTCAAAATAAGCCCAGCAGCAATAGCTAAAAGCCCCTTGGCAGACAGAGTTTGAATACCAACTAGCCACCAATTCCCACTGCGTCTCTCCCAAAATACTCCTCATCCCCTCACATTACAGCATGAATCAGCACCAGTGCTCAAGTCCAGCGTCCTTGCTCCTAACCTTCAAGGCCTGGTCTTGCTCAACCCAGATAAGAACCCCATAAAAACCCACCAGATTTTACTGGTTTTAGTAAACCTGACCTGTTTCTATTGTCCCTGACAGCCCTTCTTGTATTTTCCATCAAGAGCTCTGGCTTACTTTGCTCTCTCTCCAATGAATCTGTCATGTATTCTAAGCTTCCTTGAACTGTACTTGGGGATCCCAAATCACACTTAACCTATATTAAAACACCACTGCCACACACCTAGAGGGGGTACAGACCTCGTAATTCCCACTGTAGTGCCTATTCCACCACAAATTAAAATTACATTAAATAAATATCTGCTGAGAGCCTCCTAGGTATGAGATTCTGTACACCCTGCTGCTGCATCCTGTCAAAAAGGGCGACTTTACCCTGCCACAGCTAGTACACACGTACGTGGAGCAAATGATAAAAAATAACTCACTTCCATAGACCTTTAATATTGACGAAGCATTTCTCTAACAATAACACAATGAAGTAGGCAGTATATTATCATCCTCATTTTACAGATGAAAAAATGAGGCTTACTCATGGTCCCACAGCCAGGACCTGTCAAAGCCAGGATTCTAAACTCAAGAATAATGCTCGTTCTATTGGAAACAAAACCAATTGGCATAGGGCTTTGACAATTGACATTGGCATAGAGCTTTAACATTTGTAAAATATGCTACATATACAATCTCATTTGATCTTCACAACAACCATATGAAATGGATAGTACAAGTATTACTATCTTCATTTTATAGATGAGGGTACTGAGGCTCAGCAAAGTTAAATGATGTGCTCACTAGCCACAGTTATTAAGTATGCCACATAGGATTCAAACACAGGGTCCTCATGACTTTGACTAAGTCTAATACTCCTATGTCAAGTCGAATTTCCTATGTCATTCTGCCTCTCCAATGAAACTATACTGGACTGCTGCTTAAATAACTTGTTTGCATCATCAAGATGACACATAGGTGACACAAGAGGTCAGAGGTCAGAGCTCATCCTTTTTTCTGTCCAGCCTGCTATATCTGAACGGCAGAAAATTTATTCTCTGTAGAGCTAGGTCCAACATTGTTAAACTACTGGTTCTCCTAGGTTTAATAGATTTTTTTTTAATAGAAGAGCTTAGTTTGTGGAGTAACTCTTGCTTTCCGCAGTCTGCTGCTCCCGTTTCCAGAGCTCTATAGATCTAACCTATTTTGGATCTATATGGCATGGTAAGAGGAAACAGTCTGCAGAAAGATGGCAGATAACCTTTGTCCCATGGACATCTCTTCTTTAGCCCCAGCTCCAGGTATACCTGGTTCACTGCAGAGACCTCCCCCCTTCCCTGACATAATAGCTTCAGAACAATATTCAGCAGCTTCTCCCCCTCCTTCCTGCAGTACTGTAGCTGAAACCCGATAACTTTCACATTGCTATAGTTATAAGATGGAATGTCAGAGCTGGAAGGAACCTTGGAACATAGAATATCAAGACCAAAAGGGACCTTAGAATACAAAATGTTAGAGCTAAAGGAGACCTTAGAGCATTTCAGGCCTGAAAGAAACCTTAGAATATAGGTTGTCAGGGCTGAAAAGGGATGTGAGAACAAAGATGTTTAAAGATGTAAGGGAACTCAGAATTTAAAAGGTCAGAGATACAAGGGAACTTAGAACATGGAAGGTCAAAGATGAAAGGTACTTCAGAACAAAGAATGTTAAGGAGGGACCAAAGAACACAGAATGTCAGAACTAGAAGCAACTTTAGAATAATGAATGTTAGAGATGCAAAGGTCCTTGTCAAGATTACTTGTTTTATACTCCTCATTTGACAAAGGAGAATACTGAAATGCAAACAGGGTAAGTGACTTTTCCAAGATCACACAGTGATTGAGTGACTGGAGACAAGACAAAAACCCAGATGGAGAGGGGGGCGGGGAGAGCAAAGTGAATTGCCCACTTGAATTAGGAGACCCCAGGCACTGGAAGAAAGCAAAGGACAAAAGTCTCATTAAAGTTTGGAACACTGCCCATGGGAAAGCTGGGGAAAAGAGACCTGATTCCCTTATGCTCCAAAGCCAATAATTAGCAGCCTTCTCTGTTGACCACTGTGCAAAAGAATAGGCAATTCACACACAACCCCCTTGACACCCACACAGCACATGTGCACCCCACCACTCTAACTTTCACGTGAAAAATGTGTGAAACATTTGAAATGACAGCTTGGTGAAGCTACTGGTGGTGGGAGTGTAAGGAAAGTAAAATTCATGCCTCTCATGCTAAGCTTTTTAGGCAGCCCCAGATATATTTCTCTTTCTTCGTTTCTGGGGGTTAAAGGTAAATGTGACTGACATCACAGAATTAAAACAGGCTGCTGTGTTGAATGACGTGTGAAAAGTAAAACCTTTGTCTATGGGAGTGTGAAAAAAGAGAGAAAATGGAGAGGTCGAAGCAATGCCTGCTGGGGTAGGTTGTTTGAGGTGAATGAGGGAGTTCATAGAATGGCAGATTTAGAGCTGAAAGGAACAAAAGAAATCATTTAGTCTAGCCATTCAATTTTATAGATGAGGAGACTGAGGAACAGAAGTGACTTGTATGAAGTCACAAAGCAAGTTAAGTAGCAAAGCCAAGACTTGAACTCACATCTCTACTTCCCTTCTCTGGCTCTCAGTTTTCTCATAAATAAAACAAAGAGTTAAAATGGGGGATCTCTAATGTCCCTTCCAACAGAATAAGCCTTGACATAGCCGAGGCTACACAGGTGATAAGGAACAAGGTCAGAATTTGAACCCAGGCACTCTGTTGCCTAATCTAGTATACTTTTTGCCATACTATACTATCTCTTGACAAAATTGTTAATATGATTGTTAATATAATGACAGAAATTGTTAATACCAAATGTACTATGGACTGCAACTTCCTTAAATGTTCATTGTAATGTAAGAATTTCAATAATGTCCTTGCATTCCTACTCTTAGAATATTTACTCATGATTAGGGTAGCTGAACTGTACCTTAGGTCCCTCCATTCGGAGATCTTGGTTGATGGGGGAACCTGGCTCAAGAGAGAGCTAGGCCCTTGATGTCCTTGCCCTTTCCATTGTGATTCATGGCATAAAGAGCAAAGTGAAGTGGCTTTCCTTGCCTGAATTGCCAAGGGCCTCTGGGATCTCATTGATGGGGATGGGATCTGAACTCCTAAAAGGAAAAAAACCATGTCTTTGGAATCTGAAGCCCAAAAAGGAAAAGCCCTGGAACTTTCTCACATGGCCCAATCTCTGACATTCACCTGAGGCTATAATCCCATCAACTGGCCTAAATCCAATCTCCCAATTATCTATTACCCTTAACCTAGCCTAGCCCTCCATTGTCTCACCTCCCTCTCCCCTCCCCAACCCCACACTTCCCACCCTTAATCCTAACTAGGCTCCATTATCCCTTGGCCAGGTTCTTGGGGTGTTCACCCCAGACTACTTGGACACTCCTAGATCCCTCCCACAGTCTTTCTGTATATAAAGCCGTCTACCTCAGATTCTTAAGATCTGGTCCCCTTGCATTAGCAATAAAAATGCTTGGATTCCTTAAGAGTCTGGCCAATATGGCAAATTCTTTAAATCTCACCCACATACCCCGACAACCCTATTGATGTTCTAATAAACCTTGTCTTTGGCTAAAAGAAGGCTTGGGTCAAATTCATTCAGACAGGACCCATGTGTCATGATTTTGGGGTCCCAGCACTTCTAAACCTCAACACAAGGTCACATAGGCAGTGATGAGGGTGGGGCCCAAGCCAAGATCTTCCGCCCTTTGCCCCAAAGAGAATCTGACTCACAGGCCCCAGACCCTCATCTCCCTTGAAAGCCCTAGCTTACCTTTACATCTTATTCAGATGCACTTTCAACCCTTGCCCTGAATAGAATCTGGCTCCCTCTTGTCTATAGGCCCCAGAAAGGCCTTCCTTTGTCTCCTTTTGAAAGTCCTAGCCCCACCTTGATTTTGTGCAGATGCCTTTCAAACTTCTGCCTTCCTGTTCCTCCATTATCTATTCCCATTGTCTATTCAATCTCACTGACCTCCCCAATTAGAATTGTTACCTACACCCTTTACCCAACCCCCTTCTCTGGCCACCCAAAGTTACTTTAGTATTTAAGATCCACCTTGGCCCTCATTCAGATTCTGAGAATCTCACGCTCAAAAGTCTGAGAACCTCTCATGCCCGCTCGTCTTTACGGCCGTCACCCAGCTGAGAATCTCAGGCCCACGAGGCTGAGAACCTCTCATGCCTGCTCGTCCTTAGGTGTCACCCGGCCTATCTGTTTTACCACTAATAAACTTTTCCTCTGGCTGAAGAAGATTTGAGTTGAATTCTTTCAGGCAGGGCTCGGTACTGTGATCTTGGGGTCCTAGCACCCCAAAACCCCTAGACCTCTTCAGCAGTAAACTGGGATTGGAGCTCAGGTCCTCTTAACTCTGAATGCAGTCATCTTTCCTCTGCCTCTATATCCCACTATCTCTGAAGGGAGGGAACAAGAATTAGTTAACACTTGTTATAGTTATGGTATTGACACTAAATCAGTTATGTGACTTTGGGCAAGTGAGTTAACCTTTGTCCATCTCAGAGGCCTCATCTACAAAATACAGAAAATAATAGCTTCCCTATCTCAAAGGGTGTTGTGACAATCAAAGAAAACACTATCCAATATTTCCTAGCCATGGGACATTGAAAAAGAATTTCATGTCTCTGAGCCTTGGTTCCCCCATCTATTAAACGGGTATAATCATTTGAATTACCTACCTTACAAAGTTGTTGTGAGGGATACCCTTTGTAAGCTATAAAATGTCATGTTAGTTTTATCATTATTATTATACAGTGTGTGAAAGAATAGTATAAAAAGTAGAATTCACTTTATAAATGTAAGGATTTAGGACATCATGGTATAGCAGATAAGGGATGGAACCTAGAATCAAGAAGACCTAGAATCAAATCCACATTGCCTAAATTATATATAGAATTAAGCCAGCCTCAAACATTCATGGTGTGACAGTTGGAAAGTACCTTAACCTCCTTGGGCCTCAGGCAATTTTCTTTTTTTGCAAGACAATTGGGGTTAAGTGACTTGCCCAGGGTCACACAGCTAGTAAGTATCAAGTATGTGGTCTGAGACTGGTTTGAACTCAGGTCCTCCTGACTCCAGGGCTGGTGCTCTATCCACTGCGCCACCTAGCTGCCTCACAATTTTCTAAAACTATTTTATTTGGAGATTACAGTGGGTGGAGGGAATCCCAGCAGGTAAGAAATCACTTGTCCTTGAAATAAGTGATTGGAGTGGGTTCAAAGAATGGAATGCTAGTTCATCTACATGTGAAAGGCCAGGATTTGCACTAGGTCTGAGCTAGACAGTGACCTTTTCTCTTGGCCTTAGCTTTTGTACTTCCTAAAATAATTTGCATATCCAAGGCAACTGGGCCCTCAAAGACTACTAAAAGAGGGTCAGAGACAGAGAGTTCAGTGAGATTACCATAGCAGAGTTCCCCAGAAATAAGCCTGAGAGCTTAGGACCAATTAGGCATTGAATTACATAAATTTTCTGGCCCTAAAGTAAAGGGAGAAAAGGGGTATTGTTATTAAAGACTCAGGCCTAACTGACTAGAAAATAGAATACAAAAAAATAAAATTAATCCTAAAGGCCTTAGTTAGTTGGGAGTGGCTTTACTTTGTGTTCCAAAGAGCTTGGTGTTTAGGGTAAAGAAGCTTCCTTTGGCTAAGACTGAAAAACAGACTGACCATTACTTATGGGGTGAGAAAATAAAGCAAAAAAGTTTTTTTTTCTTTCCCCCCTTAAGAAGGTAATTGGTTCCCTACCCTTTGACTCCCATTGAAATTGTTAGGACTTCTTCTTTCTAAAAGAACTGTAGCAGGGGGTTTAAACCAAAAGAGCCATAAGGAACCTGACAGGGTATAGCCTTTGGATTCTTTCCACTTTGAACTTTCCCATGAATTCCAGGAATCCAGCTCCTCATCCTGCTTTGGAGGAGGTGGGGATTGCTGGCAAACCTTTAATAACTAGCTAGAGGGAGGGGGGCAGCTGGCAGACCAGTTGTGCGGCATGACACACTCTCCAGGTTAGTATGCATTATTAACACATTCTCCATCACTTTCTTAAGTCTAGGCAATCAACAAAACAATAAATCGAAGTCCAATCTGTAGTATTTTCCAATTTCTGAGGTATAAATGCTTACAATGAAAATTTAACAATCAACTTGAGAGTGCCAGTTACAGCTAGCTCCAGCACACACTTAGGAAGAAAAAGCACTCCCTACAAAGAACTCCAGTTGAACCCAGAAGCTGGTGTAACCCCAGTCCTAAAGCCCATTGCCATGGGACTCTTTCCTCATTGGTACAAATCAATGTCCTAAACCTGTATGAGGGGCAGGCAGAGTTGGGGAGGAGAGTTTTTTGGGTCTCTTCATGAGATACACAAATAGATTGGCAGCTCCTCTCATGTCAGCTTCTTCTCACAGTCTTTTCCTGCAGCAACCTGAAATGGGGTTGGCATCATCTACATTTTATTCATTAATTAATTTTGATATGAATTAATCAGGTCCCAGTCTGGATGACTATTAAAGGAAAACATTTTGGACAGGAGGGGAGTTGTCACCTATGATTTTGAATAGATGCAGATCTATAGACTGCTTTGAATCTGGGAATCTTGTCTGAATGAACTATTATGCAAATTCAAGTAAGGGAAGTGGGAAGAAGAGTATCTCAGGATCTACATATATTTCACACAAACTACATATGTGTAATGTATATAATATATAATACATATAGGTATATATATATCTATATAAATGTGTGTGTATATCTATCTGTAGCTATAGATATATGCTGATTTAGAATTTGATATTTGCCTGGCCTGAAAAAAAAATCCCCTGCAAATTAACATACTCTATTTATAATATTTAAGACCCCAACACTTTGCCCTCTTTGATGCATAAATATGGTCAGAAAGTAATGCTACTTTCTACACTATTGGCAAGAAAGAATTCTTTCACTTGGCTGCTAATTTATCTCTTAGGTTAACTTGTGTTTTATCATCCAGCAGGTTTATTCCTTTAGATGAGGACAATAATTGTGCAATTGTATTTTCTGCCCCATCAAGGCTTAAGAACATTGGTAAGCCAGGGTGGAAAAAGTAGACACTGGCTTTATTGGATATGTAAGTTAGTGAACTTAATCTCTGTTATTAAAATAAAAATAAATCCAACGGAGATTGACAGTGGGCTTAAGAGAGATGTGTTGCTGGGTCACTTGAAACTTTCATCATTTAAGCCTAAAGAAATTAGATGTCATTGGGAAAAGGGAGGTAGCTTCATATAGCATGTTCTTCATCCCTGGAGAATCTATGACTACATATCAGGGAGATTGCAGAAAGGATTCCTGCTCAAGTATGCCTTCGGCTTGATGATCTCTAACTTTCTATGCAACCCTGATAGTCTATGAAAGAGCCCTGAGCCCTGAACTGAGGGTCAGGAGATTTGGATTCATCTTCACTCTGTCACTTTCTAACAATATAACTACAGAAAAGTGACTTCTCTCTGGGCCACAGTTCTCCCTTCTGAAAAGTGATGGCATTAAACTAGATGACTTCAAAGGTCTTTTCCAGTTCTAGTGTTCTTTCATTCTAGAATCACGTGCAAATGGGAGCCAATTCTCCCATGTCTCTATAGAGATTAATGGACAGGGTTCATACGGTCATTCTTAATTTTGGGGATTTCACAAGAATGAAAAGTGGAAAAAGTTATTGACCCTTTGGGGATGGCAAAATAATTTCGCAAATAAATGTATGTTCAAAACAGGAGAATTTTCCATCATCCCCAATAAAATCAAATGAAATGAATTGTCAAGGAAAAGATTTGATATGGATTAGGATCACACAGAATCCAGTAATGCCTTCAAATCAAATCCATACAAATAAGATCTGTGACCTGATTTTATGTGAATTACGTTAATAATTCATGGTAGTATAATAATATATTAGATAGAGAGCTGGCTTCAGAGTTCTAAAGATTATGACTGTGGTCAAGTCACTTAACTTCTAAAGCAGCTCTCTAAGACTATAAGTTGCAGAACAGTTAGTGAAATCCTTGGGAGAGGAAGTTTCCTCCCAAGTGATCTCCTATATCAATAAAATAACAGATTTGAATTCCACCACCATCACCACCACACACACACACACACACACACACACACACACACAAAACAGACACGCATGCATGCACACACAAAAAGCATCAGAGGGCAAAAGAAAGGGGGAAGAACTTGGCTTGTGGAATCCAGCTTGACTGAATGTTGTATGGCACTGCCCAAAGGCTGGAGCACAAAAGATCAGCAAGATCTATGTCATGTCTCAGGTATAAAGTATGATGCTGGAACTCCTGGCTTAAGAGAAACAGAGAAATACTCTTCCATTCCCTCAGTCAAGTGAACCATCATTTATTTCATAGATGCTTGAAAACCTTCATTTGACCTTAGCATCACCCCAAACAATCATCCAATCTCTCTTGTTCCCTTCACAAACTCCTAGAAAAGTCATCTACAGGTTGCTTCCTCTACTACCTCTCATTCCTCAGCCCTTTGAATCATAGTGTAGAAAAGAGAAAGGGGGCAGGAGGAGTACTTGTTCTTTTCATCATTATGGTGTGTGAGGGAAAAGTGTATACATGGAGGAAAAGGTGGGAGAGTATGCATCAGACAACCTCCACCCTTGTCTGAACTGGACAAAAGTCGGGGGGAGAGGGGAGAGACAGAGAGAGAGACAGACAGACAGACAGACAGAGAGAGAGACAGAGAGAATTGTGATTGTCCATACTGGCATTTACTCCATAAGTGCAGATTGTAACACATTCACAACTTCTCATCCAATGTCATTGTCCATAACTTGTCCATATCTTCCTATAAAAGTTACATAGGGAATACACCCAAAGTGCTGGGGAATATCCTCAAAGTCTTTGGATGCTATGTAGATACCAACATGGCACATGAGGTGTCGATTTTTACCCCTAGTTCTTGCTACATGACTGGCCCTGAATTGGTTTTCTAGACAACTTACTTGGACAGTAACTTTGTAATTGTTAGTATTATTTCACTAGATCTTTATTTCATTAAATCTTGGAGCCTAGATCTTTTTGGAGGATCTTGGACCTATTAGAGGTTGGTTGATTTAGAAAAGGCATGTAGTCTAAGTTAAGGATTCAATCTCTGGAAGAAGGAAGTTAATTTGATAGAATCGTATAGAACTGGAAGCAAACTTAGAAGCCACATAGTCCAACCTTTCCCAATTTTACAAATGAGGAAACTGATGGGGGTGGGGGAGGAGGATTAAATTATCTGTCCTAGTTCAGACAGATGTTAGAGGCAGGATTTGAACCAGGACATCCATCTCAATTCAAAGCTTTGGTAACAATCTATACCTCTTGTCCTGGCCAGGTTAATGCAAATGCATTCTGATGGCCATAAGGAGGAGTAAGAAATTATCCATGAATAGTTTGGTCCAACACATTCTGGTGATCAGCAACAATTCATTTAGGAGAGATAACTGGATTCTGCACCTTGTAGTGATCTCTGTAAATGGCCATTCAGACTTGGCAGTTTTAATGGTTATCAAAGCTGAAGACTATCTCCCGAGAATTATAATCAGTCTGATATTTGTTCTGTCTTCACAGAACAAACAACAGGGGTTGGGTTGCGTTGGGTTATCTCTCCAATCCATACTCTAGCCATGACTTCCCTCTACCATATCCCATAGGGGATTGGAGTTCACAGGATAACACAGAGATCAAAATGTTCACAGATTCAGATGAATACAAAAAGCATTTATTAGACACCTAATATGCACAAAATAATAGAATATAATTTCAGAGAATCCTGGGAAGCACAAACTGACACATAGTAAAATGAGTGGAGGAGGGAAAACAATTGCTACCATGATAATAATTTTGTTAATTAAAAAAAAGACTTTGAAAGACTAAGAATTCTGACTGAAACAGTGACCAACTATGTCTCCAGAGGATGTATTAGAGAGCACACCTCCCACCTTCTGACAGAGAGGTGCAGAAAGAGATAAAAAATTTTGGACGTGGCCACCATGAGGATTCATTTAGCTATGCATATTTGTTACGAGGGCTTTTTCTCCCCGTTTTTAATTTGGGGGCAGTGGAGAGAAGCAGATGGCAAAAAATGATGCCAAAGAAGAAGAAAAGAAAAAAAGAAGCCATTGAAATATACACATATACATACATACATATTAATATATTATAATATATATTATAATAATATAATATATACTATATTTTATATATAACAATATATAATATGTATTAATATAGAGAGAATAACAGGAGGAAGTCCAAAAGGAACCACAGACAAGTAGTACAGTTTTGAAAGTAATATGTTGAATTCATATCACGTATGCATATATTTTGAAAAATAAACAATATAGATTAGAAACTCATAGTTTCATATGCCCTCTTCTTTTTTGTGCTTTATTTTACATATGGAAATGCCTTTTGGATGTCTGTAAAGTTCAGAATTTTTAAAAAGCCTATGAGCTCTTTAAATGTTAGTTCCATGTTACATATACATATACATATACATATACATATACATATACATATACATATACATATACATATACATACATATACATATACATATACATATACATATACATATACATATACATATACATATACATATACATATACATATACATATACACATACACATACATATACATATACATATATATATATTTGTGTGTGTGCGCACGTGCATGTATGTGTGTGTGTATATATATATATGCATGTATACATATATAATTTACTTTGTATATATTTTGCATTTACTTATTTGTATTTATGCTATCATCTTTCTTCCTCCTCCTCCTAATAGGATGTAAGGTTCTTGAAGTTAGAGACCCTTTCTTTTTTGTCTTGGGGTATCCTTAATCCCTAGTACACAGCCTGTCATATAATGATGATTAAGAAATGCTTATTGATTTTAATCGAATGATGAGAGAGAGGAAGTTAAAATAGTCCCTTACCACTTAGTACAAAATTAGCTTTTTCATGGTGATCCCATGGTTCAATCAATGTTGAGGGGGTTAATTCCATCCAATGTGTAAGTCACACCTCCAACATTTAGGATGAAAGCCCCTTATGAAAAGATACATTAATTCTTCTGCAGCATAGGGCAGAGCGCTTAACCAGCTTGAGTAGCTGTAAGGTCATCCTAGAGCAATCCTCCTATGATTTCACATTAACCTAAAACAAAAAGCAAAGCTAGGTACCTCACCTGTGTTTGCTACAAGATAAATAGTCAGTCACCCAAGAGGTAGTCAAAGAAAACATTGTTCCCCTAATCGCTATTCCAAACAGCAAATGATGTTGCTTGAGAGAGCCCAAGTTTCTCAGTTTTATCTGTTGTCACCTATTAACCATTTTTCACTCTCAATTTTGAAAAGGGAATATAGGAGACACTTTTGGCATGCCATATTGAAGAAACACAAAGCAGGATGGCATATGAGTACTTCTGAGCTACTCTGCTTGTCCCAGTTTCCATGCCTTTTTTCAAATTTTTCCTCCAACCTAGCAGCACCCAAACTCTTCCCTTACTCTCTGTACAAGTCATACCCATCCTCTGTCATGCAGCTTATGTTCCTCCTCCTCCGTGATGTTTTTCCTGGACTTTCCATCCCAATAATCTCTCCTCTCACTGAATTCCTACAATATAACGTTTGTTCCCTATATGTCCCATTTTTTTATATAAACATGTACTAATTTGCTTTGACATTTGAGCATTTGCTCAGGTATGTATTGACTTCCTAAAAATCTTGTGAGATGAATAAATGAAAATGAACGAATGAATAAGTGAAAAAGTATTTAATACTTACTATGAGGGAAGCACTGTGCCACATGCTGGGGATAAAAATTAAAAATCAGATGGTCCCTGCTCTCAAGAAATTCACATTCTAATAGGAGAAATAATATATTTAGGAGTTTAGAGCTGCAAGTCAAATGAAAGGCCCAGTGCCCTTAGGGTGCAATGGCAAAGAAAATGGTAAAGCTTTTCCTTTAGTGTCATCTCCATTCATCAAATTATATTTGTTTCTGATATTGGGAGAACTTCCTTATCATAAGGAATAGGGATGATGTCTTTTTCCATTTCTCTATCCTCCAGGGCATTTACTGCCAAAATATTGGGTATAATATGTCGATATCACAGGGTATTGAAGCTATAAAAGACTTTAGAGATCAGATGCCTATTTTTTCAATGCTATTATTTTGGGGGGGTTTTGTTTTGTTTAGTGAGGCAATCAGGGTTAACTTGCCCAGGGTCACACAGCTAGTGTCAAGTATCTGAGGCCAGATTTGAACTCAGGTCTTCCTGACTCCAGGGCTGGTGCTCTATCCATTGTGCCACCACCTGCCCCCATCAAGCCTTTTTTAAAAGCTTGTGCCCCTCATTTTTTTAGTAGATAGACTCTCAAGATCACAGTCTGGAGATTTAAAGGCTGTCTGAGTTTTATCAATTTGGGGGGAAGGTATATAGGGTTAATTGGCCTATGACTTTCTCTTCAGTACCCTCTTAGGGTACAAGACTAGTTGGCTTTCAACCCCCTTTCTGTTAGCCCGAGTGCCCAGCCATCCTTGCTGGCATCCTGCCTGATTCTTCCCTCTGCTATTCTCCTTTGTCTCCACGGCTAGATAGATTCAGTATCTATCTGGGACAGGGAGGAAACTGGAGGAGTGTTGTGGCAGAGCCACTGTAGTTTCAGAGGGTGCTTACCCTAAGATCAGTCCCCAGTCAGGAGGCCAGACATTTTCTACTAGTCTGATTCCTCCTTTGTTCTTTTTTCGTTTATGTGGATGGGCAGTATAAGAGTCTGCTGTTTCTCAAAGGATGGGAGAGCAGAAGTGGCATTAATGAAGAGTCAGCGCAACAGTGGAGTATCACAACCCTAGAATCAAATCCTTATAAACATATGAGTGCTTACTTGTTCTCCTGTCTCTTCACAAAGAGGCTAGTAAAGAAGGGGAGACAAGAATTCAGGAGTGAGGGAGGACCATTTGGGAGGGTTAAAGTGGTAGAGTAACTGATCTGTCAATTTACTGGTCACACAGAAGCCAGGTCTCTAGAACCTAATCAAGTGTCCCTTTTCCTTCATAAATCTTTGTTGAATTACCTTTAATTATCCCTTGGAATTACCAGTAAAAATAGAAGGTATATATAGAAAAATATGAGAATAGAATACTTGGTCTAATTCTATGACTAGAAAAGCTATAATAATAATAATGATAGTAATAATGAGTGAGAGATTAAGTAAGAAAATTCGTACATTCATACTGTACAATGAGGGTGACCATTTATTCCAAGGAAATAGTACAACCTACAACTCAGTTCTGTAAGAAGTATAACAAGATCATAATTCCTGGTGAGCTACTCCATTGACTGTTAGGAGGAAAGGGCAACACGAAGCAATAAAGGTAAAGAGGAGAACTGAGCAAATGGGGAATAATTGAGTAGTGTGTCAATTCAGATTAGTCACCAAAGAACAATTCTCCATCTTCTCCACTTGAGCTGTTTAAATTAAAGGCCACAGAGGTTAAATGAATTTCCCAAAGCCACCGAGTTGGTTAATGCCAAAGCCTGTGATAGAGACAGATGTTGAATATATACATGAAGTAGACACAGAATAATATTATAAAGCTATTTTACATAGAATAATATAACAATATTTGTGAAGAATAATAGCAGCTCATGTTTATCTCAGACTTTTGGCTTTATAAAGTGGTTTCCTCACAAACACAAAAATACCTGTGAAGAACATAGTAAAAAATTATTATTTTTGTCCTTCACGGCTGAGGAAACTAAAGCTGAGAGAAGTCAAATTATTTGCCAATGATCACACAGCTATAATGTGCTGGAGCAAGTTTACACTCAGGTTTCTTGACTCCATGTTCTCAACTACTTCCCACTATATCAGGTCTCTTCGTATGCATAATTTTTCTGCACAGACTCAAAGGTTTTCACTAAAGTTCTTATCATGGTGTTCAGTCCTTAGTTCTGAAAAAGCTATGCATTGGAACATAGGCTATGATAGGTTCTCTTGAACTCTGAGGCCTAACTTTGACCTCAGTAACAGACTGGGCATCAAAGACCAGCGTCATTAAAAACGTGCTGATACTCATCACCGGAGGGTAAAGCACAGTATTGATACATATGTATGTATGTATGCATGTGTATGTGTGCATATACACACACACATATACACATACGTGTATACATACATACATACATGTGTGTGCGTATGTATGTATATATTATGTTGGCCAAAACAACTAATGAAAAGAATCTACTAACTCAATGGGAATTTGAATCAATATTCGTGTGAGGCACGTCCACACCAATGAAAATAAAAATTCTTAAGATTCCAAAGTAAGTAAACTTGGAAGACAGATATCTCTGCTTCTCTCTATGGTGATACAATTTAGATAGTAATAGGAACTAAACCTGTTATTTCACCAGTATATGGAACTCCCTATTTAGAAAACTCCCTATCCTAATTGGTGATCCTGAGCAAATCACTTAGCCAATCATTATCCCCAGGCAACAATTTCAACCCATAAATTGCAAACGAGGTGTGGCTCTTCATTGGTAGAAAGTGTTTCCTCAGCAGGACTATCCTGTACCAATTAAACTACAGATCTGATAAACACACACACACATACACACACACACACATATACACACATACATATATGTAAGCACATACATACAGATACACATACACATACACATACAAATGCATGGTTAAAGCAGGAATTCTTAACATCAGGTCCATGAACTTGTTTTGTTTTGTTTTTTTACTTAATATTTTAATAAGCATATTTCCATACAATTGGTTTCCTTTGTAATATTGTATATTTTATTTTATGCATTTAAAGCCATTATTCTGAGAAGGGGACCACAGGCTTCATCAGATTCCAAAGGAGTCCATGACAGACAAAAAAAAAACATTTAAGAACTGGTAGACTAAAGAATCTTTAGAATGAAAGATAGAAACATTCCAAAAAATAAGATATTCTCTGAAAAAGAGAATGATAAATTTTAAATCTGAAAATTTAGAAGGAAAATTAATTGATCAAAATCAAAAGACAAAATTGAAAGACCACACAGGAAAAAAGAAAGAAAGAAATGGAGGGAGGAAGGAAGAAGAAAAATCATAAATCTTAAAAAATATAATTTAAAAAATGAATATCATAGTATCATACTGCTTTTTAAAGAGTTCTTGTCTTCAGTGGATTTTTGTGCCTCTTTTGCCATTTGGCCTATTCTGTTTTTTAAGGTGTTATTTTTTTTTTCTTGCACCACTCTCATTTCCTTTCTTAATTTTTCTTGACCTCTCATTTGCTTTTTTTTAATCTTTTTTTTTAACTCTTCCGTGAGTTTTTTGGGGGTCTGAGACCAATTCACAGTTTTCTTTGAGGTTCTTCATGTAGCAATTTTGACACTGTTGTCCTCTTCTGAGTTTGTGTTTTGCTCTTCCCTTTCACCACAGTAACTTTCTATAATCAGGCTCTTTTTTTGTTGTCTGTCCATTCGTCCAGTCTATTCCTTGACTTTTACTTTATATTAAAGTTGGGCTCTGCTCCTGAGGTGAAGGGGGCACTGTCCAAAGCTTCAGATATTTTGTTCTGTTGTTTTCAGAACTAGTTCTGGGGAATATGTAAGTTTTAGTCCTTCTGAGGTAGCATGATCTAAGGAGAGGTATGTTCACTGCTCTCCTAGCCCATACTCTGTTCTGTGAGAGATCACAAGTACTGTTTTCTACCCTGGAACTCAGACCAGGGTTCCAACTTTCCTGTAGCTGGAATATTTAGTGTGCTAGTCCTCCTCCTCACACTAGGACTGTGACCTGGAACCAAGTATAGGCAATGCAACAAAATCCTAATACCCAGTGACAGCAGAGGGTCCTGCCCAAATGAATTGGACCCAAGCCTTCTTTCAGCCAAAGACAAGATTTATCAAAGATCCACCATATTGATCAGATTCTTAAGGAATCTGAACATTTGTGAGCTATTGGCTAGGTTCTTAAGGAACCTTAGCAGTGGCTAGATTTTAAGAATCTGAGCCAGAAAGTCTTTTTTCTTTGAGAAACAATGAGAAAGAAAAGAACATCAATGGGCTAAAGAAGCAAAGGAGCAAAAAGGGAAATGAAAAAGAGAGTAGGAGGGAATTAATATGGAGGGGCAGGGAATCATTCTCTCCTTAGTAAATCAACATTGCTAACACTGGGTTAATACAGAGGTATTCCCTTAAGATGGAAAGAAGAGAGGATTGGGCATTTGGATCCAGGGAAAAACTGGTTAGGACTCAAAAAGAACAAACATATGAGATATTTTCAATTTCTCTCCTAACATTTGGGGTAATGGACTAATAATAATAGGACACTAGGGCACAAATCACAGAAGGAGGAGTGAAAGTTGGGTCCCACCAGCAGAAAGTGAATACTTGGTACAATAATACAAGCAATAATTAAGGAAAAGTGTCCTGACTAGAACAAGAGGAGAAAGTAGAAATAGAAAAAAAAAATCCACAGGCCACCACCTGGAAGAGATCTTAAGAGGAAAACCTATAAGACTGTCATAGTCAAATTCCAAAAACCCCAGCTTGAGAAGAAAATATTCTAAGCAACAAGAAAAAAAAGACAATTTAGATATGGTGATGCCACAATTGAAACCACACAAGACCTAGTAGTGGTCTACGTCCACAAGTCTTGGAACATTACATTAAGAAGAGCAAAGTAAAGGGCAGCTAGGTGGTGCAATGGATAAAGCACCAGCCCTGAATTCAGAAGGACATGAGGTCAAATCCGGCCTTAGACACATAACACTTACTAGCTGTGTGACCCTGGGCAAGTCACTTAACCCCATTGCCTAGTCAAAAAAAAAAAAGGAGCTAAGGAACTGGAGTTGTGGCTGAAAATTTCATACCCAGAAAAGTTAAGCATAATCCTGAATGAAAAGAAATGGATATTTGATGAACTGTCAGACTTTCAAGATTTTGTTAAAAAAAAAAACAACAATTGAACTTAATAGAAGATTTGACATAGAAGATCCAAAAGAAATATAAGGCACATATCAAAGACTAATTACAAGGGACTTGATAAGGACAGACTGTTTACTTTTTATATGAGGAAACACAAAATGTATGTCTAAGGTTGTTATTAGTAATTGGGTAATTTGAAAGATTGGGGTAGACTTGAGTATGATATGATTCAAAAAAGTAAAACTGTTTAGGAAAAAGTAAAAAGAGTAATTATCTTATACAAGTGAGGTGTGAAAGGAAGAAGTGACACAGAGAAATTAAATAGAGAAGGAGGCCTGGTAGTTCTGGAGCCCTACATTCATTGGGAATGGGTTTAAGAGGGAACAATACATATGTATAATAGTCTTCTAAATTCAGAAAGAAATAAAAGACTAAGGAAATAGAAAGGGGAAAGAGGATAAGGGAGGGATTTTTAGAGGGGAAGATGAGGGAATTGGGATAAGAGAGGGTGGTACAGAAGGCTGTTTAGATTAATGGGAATGGGAGGATATGGGAGGGATCCTTGAGGAGTGGGGAGGTTAAGTAGTAAGAGAGCAAGTAGTGAGTAGAAGTAAAGTAGAGGAATCAGGAGGGATAGGAAATAAGAGATACACACAAAGAAAATAAAGATCAGGAGTAGAATTTATCAGAGAGAAAAAGTGGGCACAGTAATCATGATCTCAGACAAAGTTAAAGCTAAAATAGATTCAATCAAAAGAAAAATAAGGAAACTACACTATATGTCAGCCATATTAATCAATATTGTTTCAGACTACTTAAAATAACTAGACATTATAAGGCTGGAATATTGCTGTAGTGTAAGAAATGATGAGTTGGTGGACGTAAATATATGGAAAGACTTGAACTTCTAAAGGAAGAGGTTATCCACCCTCGGAGAAAGAGAGGAAAAGTAATTTTAGTACAGTCTTACATAGATACATATGAATGTATATGTCTATATGTGACTATGATTACATATATCTAAGTACATGTATGTGTATGTAAGTATGTTTTATGTGTATATGCATGTATATATCTTTGTGTGTATAAGTATGTTTGTATATGTGTACATGTATATATGTGTGTATGTGTGTATATATTGTTTTCCCATGCTTAATTGTAGCCTTCTTGGGGGGGGGGAGAACAAAGTAAAAAGTGCACAACAGAAAAGAACAAAAGAAAACTTACAAAGAAATAAAGAAAAGATGGACAGCTTTGAACACAATGTGTAGTATTTGTTATATAAGCTTTCTTGAAATGGAAATTTATTGTTGTATATTTTGAATCCTCTCATGTTCTGCTGTGTATGTGATAATGCTTTTTTTCTTTTCTCATTTTGTATTTGTTTTAATATTTAGGTTTATAATGTATTTCTTTTTCTTTTCTTATTGTGTATTTGGTTTTAGTACTTAAATTTTTTTTTCTTTTAGGCAATTGGGGTTAAATGACTTGCCCAGGGTCACACAGCTAGTAAGTGTCAAGTGTTTGGTCTGAGGTCGGATTTGAACTCAGGTCCTCCTGACTTCAGGGCTGGTGCTCTATCCACTGTGCCACCTAGCTGCCCCTTTCAGTACTTAAATTTAAAATAAGAAACGTTTTTTAAAAAGAATACTCAAGAAGCATTACAAAGCACTATCGAAGATGCAGGAAGGAGTGAGACAGGCACCAAACAAATTCTGTTGGGAGGAGTAGAGACTTGGAAACTTCAAGACATCTTTCCATGGTATAGAAATGAGAAGACTACTAAGACAGAATGACGGATATACTACCAGATATAGTCACTATATTGAGTGTTTTTGTTTAATTAACTTTCCTCCTTAAAAAAGGAAGTTTAGTCTTGAGAGGAGAAGGAATGGAGGTATCACTCCCACCCCCTAGAGAAATAATTGTGATATAATGCCAAAAGACATCAATAAAATATTCGTTTTGAAGATGCTGAAGGGGGAAGAAAATCTAGGTGTTTTACAGTATTGGAAGTCCAACATGAGTCAATAGTGGGCAATTCTAGGCTACATTTGAGACACAGTGTCCAGGACTAAGGGGTAACAATACAAATTTACTCTATCCTGGTCAGATCCCATATGGTATATTGTGTTCAATTCCAGGTGCCACATTTAGAGAAGAACATAAATAAGCTAGGGATGTCCAGAGGAGTTAGGATATTGGGAAGACTGGATATCATGCCACATGAAGATTAATTTAAACAATTGGGGATGTTTAACCTGGAGAAGAGAAGAATTAGGAGAAGCATGATATTGTAGCTTTCTTCAAGTATTTGGAAGACCAGAAGGTAGAAGAATTAAAATTGCCTTATTCAGACACAAACTTAAGCAATAAAAAGGAGGAAGTAACAGTCAGATTCCAGTTTGACTTAAGGAAAAACTTCAAAGCAATTATGCAAAAGTGGAATGGGCAGCTGATGGGAAGAGGGAAGCAGGTGCTCCCTAGATGGCTGTTTTCAAGCAAAGGATAGATAAGTATTTGCTAGATATGTTATAGAAGAGATTCTTATTTAGTGCAGGCTGGACTAGATGGCCTTGGAGATCCCTTCAAACTCAGAGATTCTGAGTGATCCTGTATGTAAATTTTCTTCCATGTACCTCCGATGGACATGCCATTTCATGCATCAGCAATTGTTAGGAGTGTCTCTGGGCCCATGCTGAATTATACCAGCTTCCTTCTACTCAGGAATTTTCAGTAAAAATCTGCTAACAAAGCATACGCATGTGTATAGATACACATGTACTCATAAAATTCAGGTCTAAATTTGTAGCATATACTAAAAACATGTTTTTAACAGAACTGAATCACATCATTGTAACATCTACAGAGACATAAATAGTAGCACTTGGTTCTTCTTCAGCATTTTGTAAATACATGTTTTTATAACTATTTTTGCTAGGATCTTATTAAATTGTGTTTTAAAAGGTCCATCACACAAACTTTAAAAACAATCTAATCATCTGTTTCTTTTACATTTCTTACCTGGTTGCCAAATGTCTTTTTTTATTTTCTTGATTCCCTGGTAATCAAATCAGATTCCCCCAAGAGTTTCTTCTTGTAAGTCTCAAAAAGGTCATGAGAACAAGCCACCAAGAGGTTTGGGAGTTGAATCCATAATAGGTTGTGCAGCCCCCCCAGCACTGAAGTCCCAAGGAGCAAGGACTGATTATGAGAACCCAATCATGCTTTAGCTGAGAAAAAAGCTCATCCAGAAGCAATGATCATTTAGATACAAACATGACAGGAGCAATGTAATGTAGAAACTTCATTAAGTCTGAATCTACTGTCCCCAGAGTCAAAGTTGGGGAGGGTGTTTTCCCCTACCTCATGTTTGGAGAGAACAATTGCACTTCTATTCTTTATATATTTTTGACGTAAATATCACTTTGTAACAGTTAATTAGTATTAATTAGCTAAATGGAACTAAAGTTCTGGTGGCTAAAAGTAGAGAGGTCCATTCTAAAAAGGGAACATGAGGTGATAACATTATAGAAACCCTTCAGGGGCATCCCTAGAATAATGAAAGAGAGATAAAGCTAGTCTCATTCTGGAAATGGGAGACTTGAGTACTCATTCCATAAACAAATTGGCTAAAATGTCCATGCTCTTTGGCCCAGAGATTCCGCCTCTAGTTATGTGTGCTAAGGAAATCATTGACAACAAGAAAGGATACATATAAACCAAAATATTTATAGCAGCACATTTTGTGGTAGCAAAGTAAGTTCCTGTCAACTGAAGAAATGGCTAAAATAAATTATGACACATAAATATAATGGAATATTACTATGCTGTAAGAAACAACAAATATGATAAATATATATAGGCATGAAAAGACTTACATGAACAAGGTACAGTAAGTAGAGCCAAACAAATGATATAAACAATGGCTACAACAATGTAGTTGGAAAGCACAAACACAAAACAACAGAAAATGAATGTCATAAAATTACAAAAAACTATTTTAGTCCCAGAGAAGAGATAAGAGAAGATGCCTCCCTCTACTATTTTGCAGAATCAGAGAAAACTATGAATATGGAATATTGCATGTATTGTCCTATTTTTTAATATAGTGATTGGTGTTATGGATTTATTTTTCTCTGCTTTTTTGTTTTCTTTTTAATAAATTCTTTACTAAAAAAAAAGAAGACTCTTTGGGAGGTAAAAAAGGATGGAATACAGGTAGAATTTAAGCAGTGAGAAGCAAATGATATCAATATGGATTTATTTCCATAAAAAGAAATTACTCTACCCAAGACTGCCGTTACTTTTGAGTGTGAGATTTCTCAAGCTTTTACACACACAGGAAAACAAAACTGGCCAAAGATCATTCTGGCACACTGGCATGACTCTTTCACATTCTCCCAGCTACATTTGGTTTATACCTGAAAGAGCCAAATTCCTACAGATATAACAGGTTCATTGGTACTTGCACACCCACATACAGGCTCTGGGCTCTGGGGTGGCTAGTTACAAATAGCTTAAGGGTTATTCCTGGACCTCTTCTTTGCACTTGCCAAGAGGTATATCAATTTGCCTCACAGAAATGTCCTTTAGTAGAAGAGTCAGAGAATGACATAGTTAAGTATTTATAGTCCCTAGTCAGCTATTATTATATCTTGTCAATTACTTGGTCTGTTGTGAATTCCCAAGGATGGCCATCCATGACAGCTTCATTCTCTATGACTCAAAATTCCCCTGGAAGTCACTGAATTACATAGTGGAAGATGTAAAGCTGTGAAATGGTTCAGCCATTCTGGAAAACAATTTGGAACTATGCTCAAAAGTCACTAAACTGTACAAGTCTCTTAACCTAGCAATACCATGACAAGGCTTATGCTCCCCAAAAATTTTAAAAAGAGGAAAGTAGCCTATATGTATAAAATATCTGTAGTAGGTCCCTTTGTTATAACAAAGAATTAGAAACTAAAAGGGTGCTCATCAATTAAGGGATGAGTGAACAAATATGGTCTATAAATATAAGGAAATATTATCGTACTATAAGAAATTATTAAAGGAATGGTTTCAGAGAAACCTAGGAAGATTTATATTAACTGATGCAGTGAAATGAGCAGAACTAGTAAGACAATTTATAAAAAATTTTAAAAAAAAACTTTAAAAGACTTAAGAATTCTGATAAATGGAATGACCAACTATAATTCCAAAGGACTAATGAAGCAAGTGTGCTATCCACCTCTCAAGAGAGAAATGATGGACTCAAATTGTAGAAAGAGATATGTTTTTCAGAGACATCTAATGTGGGAATGTGTTTTGCTTGACTGTGCCTGTTTGTTAACAAAGCTTTTGTTTTTCTATTTTCTCAAAGCAGGAAGGGGAAAGGAGAGACATGAGTGTTGGAAATAAGTTTGGAAGCTTCCACCTCATCCCACCCCACCTCCCCCAAAAAAAGAAAAGAAGGTTATTTAAATATGTATGAAATGCATAGAAAAGAATAGAATGAAGACCCGAAGAAATGACAATTAGGACAACTATGAAAGTTACATGTTGTATTTTTATACACTTAAAAAGTAAGATCTACATAATAGAAACTTGAAATTTCATGTATAATTCATTTTTCTCTAATGCATATGTGAAGGTGCCCATTTTAGTTAACATTTGTTAAATTCGAGGCAGCCACGTCCATGTTAATTATGACTGTATCAATATATCCAGCCTTACCAAAAACCCTTTAAACAGCTCCAAACCTTCTTTATTCTCTAGGATGTTAGAAGCAAAACCATCCATGTCTACATTTTCAGCATCCTGAGCCTATTTCTGCTAGTTAACATTCTTCAGGTTGTGATAGACCTGCATTCCAGGGTTTAGGTTTCTTTAATGTTTACTGAACCAACAGAGAGGATTATGAATTCATTCCTTATCAACATGGGAGCCACCATTAATCACAGTAAAGGATGGAACTGACGGTAAGATTTCATTATTGCCTTCAAGATCATCAATGTGGTAGTAGAGGGGCACAACCTTCTAAGCATCTACAACCTTGAATATAAGCCAGAGATACTCTCAATTTGGCATTTGCTCCAAATTTCAATTCAGGCAGTTGAATAGTAGAATGGCTAGTCATGGAGTGGGAAGACAAGAATTAAAATACTGCCTCAGACACTCACTTCCTATGTGACCCTGGAAACATCATTTAATTTCTCTGTGCCTCAATTTCTTCTTCTATAAAATGGGAATAACAATAGTACTTATCTCCCTTACGGAAGGTGAAATAAGGTAAAATTTAAAGCACTTTGCAAACTTCAAGCACTGTATAAATTCTCGTTGTTGTTGTTGTTGTTGTTGTTGTTGTTATTCTCAGTGCCATCTATCTTTAGCAGCAGTTTGTCAATTTTCTGCTCCACAATACTATGTTCCTTGGGATCAGAGCTGGGGCAATAGATTCAGTGATCTGATCAACCACTGCTGAGACACTTTTTCCCATGCAGTAGGTCTTATTGTCTTGAAGCACTAGGACTCTGTAGATATCATTATAAGTACTTCTAGTCACAGCAGCTCAAAAGAGAAATTTTGTATCATAAACATCAACCTCAATTGTGGGTTTCCACAACAGTCAGGGATCTCCCTTTCTCATATCTTAAAATAGACACATTGAGTTCGTGGTCAGGACTAGTGATACCAAGAGAAAGTCTTCAGAGAATTGCTTTTCACTATAAGAGTGGAACACTACCTAACTACCTGACCAAGGGAACAGTATTAGGAAATGCTGCTGAAACTATGCTTGTAAGAGCAGTGTGATAAAAAAAAAAGAGTTTAACACTGTGTCACCCCCCTAGGATAACAAAAATGTGGCTTTGTCATTCAGAAGAGTAGAGAGGATTACAAGAGGAACAGTCTCACACAGCAAGTGACTCATGGCGCAGACTACTCCTTAAAAAAAAAAACCTAGGACATCAAGTCCTGTTGTCTGGAGTCGTGAGGGCACATAGGTTTCCCTATTCATGTGACTCATGCTATTTCTGTAAGTGTGTGCCCATTCTTCCCTGATGCTCTTCATCAGCAAGAAATTGTAACCCAAGTTTATACGTAGACTGACGTTATGCTGTGTTATGTTATATCATGTTTTGTTATGGTTTGTTATGCTGTGTGTTGTGTTATGTGTCGTTATGATTATTATTAGCTTGCATTCAGTTAGTAAATGTTTCACGTTTATGAGTAAATTCACTTATTTGTTTCAATGGGAAGTGCACCAATGACAGCTAAAGAATTACAGTTCCAAATAGGGGGCCAGCTGGATAGCACAGTAGATACAGCGCCGGGTATGAAGTCAGGAAGACCTGAGTACAAATACAGCCTCACATTGAGAATGAGTTGTAGCTACATCATTACCCCCTTGAGGAATTATCTCAACCTGTCAGACGGGGGGTGAGCAGGTGGAGTGAGTGAACCAGCTACAGCTGTGATTGTACATCACCATGCTCTGTGCTTCATACATGGACATAGGGCAACTTAGATGGTGCATCAGTCAGTCTTCCTTCTTCCTTCATCAATGCCTCACCTCCTTTTCTGGTTGAAAATGATACACCAGCCAAGGTTGCCCTCTATCTACTATCTATCTATCTACCCACCTAGCTATCCATATATCTATGCATCTTTGATTTCATCTTTTGCACTACTTCTTGAACACAAGCCATCATTTATAATACACTGAAGCCTACTTAAATGTTCTATGTGTTTTTCTATTACTCCTTAGATTACCCATTTCTTCTAAGATCATGATCTTCTATGATTCTTAGCCGTGTACCATCACTAGAAAAATATTGGAACAAAATAGTTTTTTGTGGCAATAAGTAGCTTGAGATAAATGAATAATTTCCCATACAAAATTGAACCAAGTTGCACCAAAATCCTTTCTCCAGGATAAATACATGCATATAATATATACACACACATATATACATATATAAGTGTACATAGATATATGCATACATACTTTTATGCAAAGAAGTACGTACATAACTACATAAATGCACACATAAAAAGTAGTGGAAGGTTTTTCCTTCTTTTCCCAATCTGAACTACCTGAATTGACTACCCAAAAACAAGCCGATTTACTTTGATTAGCTAATTCTTCACTTCTATTAAACAAGCTTTAATAGTGAAAACATTTCTATACTGTGAGATGAATAGGATAGGTATTATTTTCATTTCACAGATGAGGAATTTATGGCTTGTCTAAGTTCATCTAGCTAATTAGTGATGAATTAGGACAAGAACCACTATTTCCTGAATCACAGCACAGGGTCCCTGCCGCAAGACCAAGATGATCATTTTGATACTTTTCCCAAGTTGCCTAACACATGCCCAGAGACTGAGCAATTACCTATCTGAGTAGCTGAGCCATTGAAGCAATCTATCTCCTATAATAATAGTAAGAAAAGAAAAAAAACATGAGACTGTACACAGGTCAAATAGCATTCTAAGTCTTTAAGAGACAATTTGAAAACTGAGGATCAAGGAAAACATAGATCATAGCTTGCTTTGCTACTAAAAAGCTTATGGATTTGCTTTGGCACATTTCAATTTTCAGATTTAAATTATACAGACGAGGAAGAATAAAAACAAGTAATGTTAGAAAAAAAATGATGCTGATGTCACCTGGGACTCAGAATTGAACTAAATACAATGCCTTGCACATATAGAGGCTTAATAAATGTTTATTGACTGACTACTTCACTGACTACAAGGATTTAATTTATTCTTGGGTGCTTTTTAATGATAATTTTTTTTTGGCTTATGCCCCCATCAAGAGTTTCCTCTGATTATATCAGACTTTGGCTCACTTTGTCCCCATGTAGGATTTTCCCTGGGACCCTTAAGAATTTATTATTTCTAGGTCTCACAAAAAAGGTGAAATATTCTTAGTTCTCTTGAAAGCATGCAGGCTAGCAAGATATTGAATACAGGGGAGCTTTCGTTTTACCCAACTTAAAATATAACATAAAGGACTCAAAACTATGACCATAAATAGTAAAGACAATTCTTTTCCCTTCTGTGGCTGGCCTCTTGCTACCTTGAGTGGGTCTTCCCCAAAGGGGAAAGAACTCAAGGTCACTAGGTCAACCTTTTTCTCTCACGAGAGACCATTCTTCTCAGAGACAATCTGACTTGCCTGGTTGAGTTGATGCCCCTCTTAGTAGGGTAAAACACTTGAAGTATATGGAAGGTCTACCCTCTTCCCCAGTGAGCCTCACCTTTTTCAGGGTTTCAAGGAGTTTTCTCAATATAAAGTATCCCCCCTTTTTCCCTTTCCCATCCCTCCCCTGACCAAAAAGAGAAACACACTTGCATTTCATAGAAAATTACTTCTTTCCCTTCTCTTTCCCAAGAACTGATACCATTTTCCCCACTTTTAAGAACTCCTCAACATACATACTCATAGAAAAACTACTCAGGATCACAAGATAGTTGATCCCTTGCTAAGTAGAGCCAATAAAGCACCAAGAAGAGGAGTTAACCCACTGAAATTTGGACTTGATTCCCTGGAAAGAAAACTTGTGCTTATATGATATCCATTTGGGGGCCATATGGTCCCAGAAGTGGCAGCAAATGGAGGCAACAGTGGAACAGTGAGGGTTCCTGGGCAACTGTAGGAATACAAGCTTTGGACACTGACCAGTGACAGAACAAATTCTTGGACTAAACCTGAACTGAAAGAAGTTCTTAGACCAAGTGAGAGCTAGAGTTGAGCTACTACAAAGGACATAGTCATGAAGAAGTGGAGCCAATTCAGATGTTGTCCTTTACTAGCACTATGTGGGATATGTGGGTTGTTCGTGTCAAGGGAAAAGAGTCAATTATTTTTTTTTTAGCAACCATGAATACTTTTTGGGGGGCAAACATGAGGAGGGAGGCTGGGAGTGTAGATCCACTCCAGGGTGCTATATGTCTGGAGAATTGTATAGGTTCTACTTACATGATTTTTTCTTCTTTTGATCTCTTTGAAGTATAGGTTTAGCAGAGGTATAATTGGTTAGAAGGGCATGTATAGTTTAGTAACTTTTTATCTGTAATTTGAAAATGCTTTCTAGAATGGTTGGACCAACAGTACACTAGTATGTTGTTTCCCCAAAGTCCCTCCAATCGCTCATTTTATTTTATTTTTTTCATCTTTGCCAATCTGATAGGAGGAGATAGGGCTCCCTGGAGAAAGGGGTTACTCAGCTTTCTAGTAATCCCAAGGGATTTCCCCTTTCGAGGGATCCCAACCAAGTTTTCACAATAATATTTGAGAATTGTCTATAGCCCTGGGAAGATGGGGCTCATAAGAATGAAGAGTTATTTGATTCTTTAGCAACTTTCTCTAGCAACCTTTCTTCTACCAAGGTAGAGATAGGACTCAGCCATGGTAGTTAAAAAACTGGTGCTAACCACATAGGTCTCTTGGAAATTTGGGCTTGCTGGGGGAAGAGGAACTGCTTCCTCAGTGGCCCTGAATATTTTCTGTTTGAAGGAGAGTATCAACCCTAGAGTAGTCCTTGGGAAGTAGAAGCCCACTAGAAAGGGAAGAAAACTATTTATGAGCATGTGTATGAGTCCTTTGTGTTTGACACTCAATGAATTAAAACAGTAAGGCTAAAAATGCATCAGATACAGTACCTGTGCATACCCTTTGACCCTACTACTATTAGATCTGAATCCCAAAGAGATCAAAGAAAAGGAAAAAGAATCTATGTGCACAAAACTATTTAAACAGCTCTTTTTGTGATGGCCAAGATTTGGAAATCAAGGAGATGCTCATCAGTTGGCTGAACAAGTTGTAGTATATGATTGTGATGGGATATGATTATGCTGTATGAAATGATTTGGATGCAGAGTTCAGAAAAACACGGCAAGACACAAACCGAGGTAAAGTACAAAGAACTGGGAGATCTGGGAGATCATTGTACACAGTAATAGTAATGTAATGATGATTAGCTGAAAAAAAAAACAGCTACTCTAATCAATACAATGATCTAAGATAATTCCAAGACTCATGGTGAAAAAATATTGTTCAACTCCAGAGAGAAAACTGATAAACTCTGGGTACAAATTGAAATATAATTTTCTCACTTTCTTCATTTTCCTTGCTTTTTGAAATATGGCTAATTTGGAATTATATTTTACATTATTTCACATGTATAATGGATATCATATTGCTTGCCTTCTCAGTGGCTGTAGGAGGGTACAAGAGAGAGGGCAAAAATTTGGATCTCAAAATTTAAAAAGAACATTAAAAATAAAATTTTAAAAATATTTTTAAAGAAATAAAGAAATAAATTATGAAAAGCTTTTTATTAGAAAGTGGGATTCTATCTGAGACCTAAAAGAAGTTAGGGAAGCCAGGAGGCAGAGATGAGGAGAGAGAGCATTCCAGGAAAGAAAGTCAGCCAACAACAATGCCGAGGTAGGAGATGGAGTATTTTGTTGTAGGAACAGCAAGGATACCAGTATCACTGGATTGACGAGTTCATGATGGGAATATAAGGTGTAAGAAGACTAGAAATGTATGGGCAGGCTATGAAGAGCTTGAAATACCACAAAAATTTATATTTCATTCCTATTTCATTCCTTCTATTCTGGGTGACAGGTTATATCAGATATTGGGGGACTATCTTGTTCCTGGACCTGATATTTCTTCCCTCAGTGACTAGGTATTTGTTGGTATTCTATGTTCCATTGAAAAGATATGTGAAAAGCACTGAATGAAAATTAGGGGCTCCATATGGCCCAAACAAGACTCTATAGCAGAAAACATAAGCACATTAGTAAAGTTAACCTTGCTGAACACACTGAGCTAGAATCTATTACTACTCTAGGCTCACATGCTGGCGTGGCAATTAAAGAGATGAATTTTGATCCAAGAATCCTAGAGGTTGGGTAATTCATAGTAATATTTTTATATCCTTAAGATTCCTGTAATAACAATCTAATGGTTAGAATAATAAACATGTTCTAGCAACTGATTGTAACAATGTAGCCCAAGAATACAATTCTTAATGTATCTTGCATAACAAACACAGTACCAAATCTTACCAGTCTTAAGAATATTTCAAGCTATTACCTATTGGGTCTCACTTGTACCAATTAAATTATCTGTATTCTTAGCCAACTCTTTGCTTGTGGGTATGTACTGGCATAATTCATTTAAATAAATAGTGGTATGGAAAGCCATTTCTAACAGGTAAGTATTAAATATAGAAAATCCAGACACTTTGGTAAGAAACTACTTGATGAATTTATTTATTACTTTAACGTTGTTATTTGATCTTATCAATGTTGGTACTCTCCAGTAATGCAGACCAACATTCATCCATGCTGGTCCATCCTATGTGCCTCTAATCCATGTCCTTCCATAAATTCAAAAAAGAAAAAAGAAAAAAAAGAGAGAGCTTCCTTCTTTTCTTTTTTCTTTTCAGTTTAAATGGGCACCACTGGAGCATATGGGTTGTCCTTTGGTTATCCTTCAGTCTGACTGCATAACCAATCTTTTTTTCCAGGCAACTATTTCTCTGGTACCATATATTACATATACTACTGCCCCTAAAGAATACCTTATTTGTAATATGTGACACCTGGCTCATGCTCACCATGTACCTCTCCACTGACCTTTTGGTGATCTTCAATTTCAGAGATTGTATTATTCCATTACTCATATCTTTGTAACATTAAAATAAGAATTTTGGCATTAAAAAGATGGGGAAGTAGAGGTAAGTTAGTAGAGTAGCTAGAAGAAGTCCTTCCTCATTCCTCCCCTTCCTTGCCCCTACCCATGACTCCTGCAAACAGATCCAGAAAATGCACTGCTCTGAGTCCAAATTTAAAAACTTTTTAAAACACACACAAACACACACACACATCATTTTTCCAGCCACGACTGGCATAGGGAGACAGACATAAAGATGTGTAGACGCTGGGGACAGTTTCTGGTAAAACGCAGAGAGAGACTGTGTACCAGCATAAGAAGGCATCCCAGATTCAGCATAGAGGGTTCTAACCTTTTGTAGGATACATGGACATGTACCAATTGGAAGCTCTGCCAATCACTACCCAATTCTGGGTCGTAGGTCCAGGCTGAACTCAGGAGGGGACCTCTACCCAGGGGAGGCATTCCAGGTAAGGAATGACCATAGGCCCTAGGCTGGAAAATGGGCAAGGAGCAAGTTCAGAAGTGAGCAGCAGCTATTTGTCTCTAACCACTAGGAACAGGGTGGGTTTTCAGTTCCAGCTACTATCTGAGTCTGAAGCCTGCAGAGGAATTATCAGGGAAGGAGTCACAAACAAACGGAGAACCTAAGGTTCTGTTTCTCTGGACTAGAAGAGTTTTCCACTTGACTGATAGTAGTAGAGTCCAGCTACAGCAATCTACTAAAACTTCAAATACAGAAAACCCAAAAATCTGTTTCTTATACCCAAATCTAAGTCAGAAACTTTCTGAGTAACACCAGGGTCAGGGGAGAGAGTGAGCAGTGACCAGGTTTTGCCCTATATAATACCACTTTGGGAGAACTAAAAGTTTGTGGGTCCTCAATCTAAGCTGTCCCTAAAATCCTGGAATAACATAATTCTAAACACCACAAGAAAGCAGTAGGAGGATCATCTCTGATATTTCCTTTAGAAGTATACAGAACCTAAACCTAACATAAATTCTAATGTCATGAAGTAGGTGGGGAAAATGAGCAAAAAAACCTCACCATAAACAACTACTGTGCTAACACTGCCTCTCAAGACACAAATGCAGAAGAAGAGAATGACTCCAAAACAACTACAAGCAAAGACTCAAAGAAAAATGTAGCTTGGGCACAAATCCAAATAGAATTCCTTGAATAAATGAAGCATATTTTTAAAAATGCAATTTTTTTAATTAAATGAAAGCACTAAAGGAAAAAAAATGGAAAAGAGATGAGAACTATGAAATAAAGAACTGAAAAGAGAATGAACAATTTGGCACAGGAGGTACAAAATCTTGCCCAAGCAACAAACTCCCTGAAAATTGGAGTGGACCAAAGTAGAAGCCAATAACTCCATGAGGCAACAAGAAATATTAAAACTAGGTCAAAAGATAAAAAATATAGAAGAAAATATAAAGTATGTGACAGTAAAATCAACTAACCCAGAAATTAGATCAAGGAGAAAAAAATTAAGAATCATTGAACTACCTGAATGCCACAAACAAAACAAAACAAAAAAGAAAGCCTAACCACGTATTTCAAGAAAATGTAAAACTACACAGATCTTTTTTTAACTGGAAGGGAGAAGGAAAATAGAAACCACCAGCTGCCTCTTGAAACAAAGCATAAAATAAAAATTCCCAGGAATATTGTAGCCAAAATCCAGAGTTTCTAGGTCAAAGAAAAAATGCTTTGCAAGCAGCCAGAAAAAAAAAAGTATTCAAGCACCAAGGATCTACAGTGTTTTAGTGATTTAGTAATCACAACTACACAGGAGTGGAGAGCTTTGAATATGATGTTATAGAAGATAAAGAACATAGGCCTACAACCATGAATAATTTACACAGCCAAACTGAGTATGATCCTATGCAGAGGAAAATGGAAATTTAATTAAATAGAGGACTTCCAAGTATTACTAATTACAAGATCACAACTTCAGAGAAACTTTGAAGTGCAAACACAGGAGTAAAGATAAAGAGGAAAAGGTAAATTTGAACCAACAACTATAAGATACTACATAAAGCTAAATTTTTTATATTCTAACATGGGGAGATAGTAAATGTGTTCTCTTTGAACCCTATCATTATCAGGAATCATAGAATCTAATTAGACAAAGGTTCTGTTGAGAACCTTTGAGAGATTTTGTTGTTCCTTGATGATCTTAAAAAAAGAAAAGAAAGGAAAGGGGAAGAGGAATACATTGGGAGAAAGGAAGGAGAAAGAGAAATAATATTTCATATAAGAGCACAAGTAGAAGCCAGAGGTGGAGAACCTGCAGCTTTGAGGCCACATGTGGCCCTCTAAGTCCTCAAGAGAGGCCCATAGACTGAATCCAAACTTCATAGAATAAATCCCCTTAAGAAAAGGATTTGTTCTATAAACCTTGGACTCAGTCAAAAGGCCACACCCAAGGACTTGTGGCCTCAAGACTGCAGGTGCCCCTCCCCTGGAACAAGGAGGAAGGGATGAGGAAACTGGCTGACACTTGAACTCCACTCTCATAGTCAAAAGAAGAAAGTACACACACACACACACACACACACACACACACACAAACACACTATACATAGATATCTATAAACATATACATATAAATATACAAATATACTCATACACATATATGTAAGACTATATCATGCTTATTTCCATTTGCCATCTGTTTTCTGAAGGTGGACAGCATCTTCCTTCATAAGTCAAGTCTTTCCACATTTTTCTGAATCAACTAGCTCATCATCTTCTACACCACAGCCCAATCACATTGTACCGGACAGCTTGTCTATGAAAAGTTTTTTTTTCACAATTTTCTGCATTCCTTCTATTCTTGTCCACATAGGTTTTATTTGTATGAGAAAGTTTTAATTTAAAATAAACAAAATTATCCATTTTACACTTTAACAACATATTTGATAATATAGTTTGAGGTCTGATGCTACTGAATCTGTTTCCTTTATACCTTTTTTTCCCCTATTTTCATTGAGGTTCCTGACCTTTCATTCTTCCAAATGAACTTTGTTATTATTTTTTCTAACTCAGTAAGACAATTTTTAACTAATTGAATTGGGATGGCATTATGTAAATAGATTAGTTAGGTAAAACTGTCATTTTAAAAATATATTGCCTTTTCCTACCCACGAACAATAAATGTTACTTCAATTACTTAGATCTGACTCTATCTGTTAAAAAAAAATAAAAGCATTTTATGTTTATGTTCATACAGTTTTTGTGTCTGTTTTGGCAGATATACTCTCAGGTATTTTATATTGTCTAGTTATTTTAAATGGCTTAAAACAATATTGAATAATATGACTGACATATAGTGTAGTTTCCCCATTTTTCTCTTTTGATTAAATCTGTTTTAGTTTTAACTTTGTCTGAGATCATGATTACTACCCCTGCTTGTTTTACATAATAAATTCTACTCCTGACCTTTATTTTCTGTTTGTGTGTACCTCTCATTTGTATAGCATTTCCTGAAAGCAACATATTGTTGAATTAAAATTTTTAATCTGCTATCACTTTCCATTTTGTGTGTCAATTCATCCCATCAGGAATGGGTTAAAGAGGGAACTATATATATATATACACACACACACACACACACATATATATATAAGAGGGTATAAAAGTCTTCTAAATTCAGAAATAAATATGAGGGCAAAAGCATAGGGTGGGGAGAGAGGACAATGGAGGGACTCTTGGAGGGGGGTAGGTTAAGCAATAGGAAGACAAGGTTAGTGGGTTGAAATAAAGCAGAAGGGGCAGCTAGGTGGCTCAGTAGATAGAGCACTGGCCCTAGATTCAGGAGGACCTGAGTTCAAACCCAGCCTCAGACACATAACACTTACTAGTTGTGTGACCCTGGGCAAGTCACTTACCCCATTGCCTAACCCCCCCCCAAAAAAGGCAGAAGGATGAGGAGGGATAGGAATAGGGTAAGAAGGATAGTGAGGAATAATAGGAAGGAAATAAATATACAACAATTATATGTTATGCAGGCCTGTCTTAGAAGAACGTTTGCTTTACTCTGACTTTTGTTTATTTACAGTGATCTACATTCCCTCTGAGGCAATGTTCTGTCTTTTTTTGTGAAGGGCATTTTAAGAGGCAAAAGTTTTCTGACCTACTCTGTCATCTTCTCAGAATCCTCTTTCTTTAAGATAGTTATTTAAGTATTCTATTTCCTCTTCTGTTAATATGGGAAATTTATAATTTTGTAAACATTCATACTTTTCACTTAGGTTGTCAGTTTTAATGCCATGTAATTGGGCAAAATAGGTCCCAATAATTGCTTTAATTTCATTTTCATTGGTGGTACATTCACCCTCTTTATTTTTGATAATGGTAATTTGGTTTTCTTCTCTCATTTTTCAATCAAATTAACCAATGGTTTATCTATTCTATTATTTTTTCCCATAAAACTAGCTTCTAGTTTTATTTATTAGCTCAATGTATTTTTACTTACAATTTTATTGATCATTCTTTTGAATTTCAGGATTTCTATCTTGGTATTTACTTAGGAATTTTCAACTTTTTTTTTTAGTTATTTCTTTTGTTGCATGCCAAGTCGTTGATCTGGTCTTTCTCTCTCTCTTATTGATTGTATTTAGAGATACAAATTTTCTTCTAAGTACCACTTTGGCTGCATCCCCCAAATTTTGGAATGTTATCTGACTGTCACTCAATTTTTAAGATTAGGTTAATTTTCAATTAATTTTTAATCTATGCTTCTATGGCCTTTTATTGAATGTAAATTTTATTACATTATGTTCTAAAGAGAGTGCATTTACTATTTCTGCTTCTCGGCACTTGTTTGTTATATTTTTATGTTAAAAAAAACATTACCAGTTTTTGTGAAGGTGTCATAGGCAATCGAGAAAAAAGAATACTCTGTTCCCTTTCAATTTTCTCCAGAGATCTATCATAGCTAACTTTTCTAAAATTCTATTCATTTCCTTAACTTTTCTTTTTTTTTTTTTAATTTTATGGTTAGATTTGTCTAGTTCTGAGAGGGGTAAATTGAGATCCCCAACTAGTATAGTTTTACCATTTCCTCCTGTAACTCATTTAATTTTCTCTTTATGAATTTGGATACTACGCCATTTGGTCCATATACTTTTACTATTGACATTAAATCATTTTCTGTGGTACCTTTTTAGCAAAATGTAGGTTTCCTAATTATCTTTTTAGTTAGGTCTATTTTTGCTTTTGCTTTTGCTTTGTCTGAGATCGTGATTACTACCTCTGCCTTTTTTTTACTTCATATGAAACATAATAGATTCTGCTCCAGACTCATTTTAACTTTGTGTGTCTTTCTGCTTCAAGTGTGTTTCTCATAAACAACATCTTGTTGGATTCTGGTTTCTAATTCTGCTGTCTGCTTCCATTTTATAAGTGAGTTATCCTATTCACATTCACAATTAGGATTACTAATTATGCATTTCCCACCAATATTTTTCTTTTATCTTTTTCTTTCTATCTTTTTTTTAACCTTGTCCCTCCTCTAAAGTATATTTTGTTTCTGACCACTGCCTCTCTTAATCTATCTTCCCTCTTATCCTCTTCCCTTCCTATTCCCTTGGTGGGTAAGATAAATTTTTATGCCCAATAGAATGTGTATGTATAGTCTTCTTTCTTCTTTGAACTATTTTAGATGACAGTGAAATTCAAGTGTTACTCCCCCCGCCATTTTCTCCTCCATTCTAAAAACTCTTCCTTGTATGCCTTTTTATGTATAATAACTTTCCCCATTCTTCTTCTCCCTTCCTCTTTCTTCCACTGCATCCCTCTTTCTCACCTATTTTTTTTCCAATCAACCCAACATAATCAACTCACACCCATTCCCTTTGTCTTTGTAGACTCTTTATAACTGCCCTAATGATGATAGAGTTCTTGGGACCCATATGTATCATCTTCCCAGATAGGCATTTAAACAATTTTAACCTTTTTAAGTCTCTTACGATTTCTCTTTTATGTTTACTTTTTTTAGGCTTCTCTTGAGTCTTATGTTTGAAAGTCAAATTTTCTTTTCATCTCTAATCTTTTCATCATCAAACATCAGGAAGACTTAAAAGTCCTCTATTTCATTAAACATTCAGTTTCCCCCTGAGGGACTGTACTCAATTTCGCTGGGTAATTTGTTGCAATCCTAGCTCTTTGCTGTCTGGAGTATCTTCCAAGCCCTCCACTACTTTGTTATGGTACCTGCTAAATCTTGTGTGATCCTAACTGTGGCTCCCTGGAGTTTAAATGATTTCTTGCTGGCTACCTGAAGTATTTTCTCCTCTTGTGGAGTTATTAGCCTCCACTTGCCAAATTCTAATTTTTAAGGTATTTTTTTCTTCAGTGAGTTTTTGTTCCTCTTTCTTCCATTTGGTCAATTCTGCTTTTTCAGGAGTTATTATCTTCAATATTTTGTTGTATCTCATTTGCCATTTGAGCAGTTCTGCCTTTTAAAGAGAATTCTTTTCTTCAGTGAGGTGTTATATTTATTTTATCATTTGGTCAATTCCGTTTTTTAGGGAGTTATTTTCTCTAGTACATTTTGTGCCTCTTTTACCAAGCTGTTTTCTTTTTTTATAATTTTCTTGCATTGCTCTCTCTTTTCTTTCCCCAATTTTTTTCTCTACTGATCTTATTTAATTTTTTTAAAGTTTTCCTCTTTTTGTCTTTCTTAAGCACTACTAGATATTCTTGTTTGGTTTCTGTCCAATCTCCATTTTTCTTTGAGGCTTTGCTTATAGATATAGATTGTCATATCATTGTCTTCTGGGTTTGTGTCTTGATCTTCCCTGTCACCACAGTAGCTTTTTATGGTCAGGTTCTTTTATTATTGTTTGTCTATTTTTCCAGTCTATTTCTTGACTTTGAACTTAATTAGAGTTGGGCTCTGTTCACCTCTGGAGGGAGAAGGTATCATCACTGTCCTAATCTTCACACTTTTTTCATCCTGCTATTTTTGATAGCAGTTTCTTAGCTTTCATTCATTCTAAGGTGCTGTGATCTGTGGAGATCACTGTTCTCCTGGTCTACATTTTAATCCTTACCCTGGAATGGCCCCTATCCCTGGCAACTGCAAGTGCTCCTCTCTACCCTCAAATGGTAACAAGGAACTGGGTAACAGGCAATGGAACTGCCAAACAGCTCCCAGTCCTGTACCCAGTGCCAACATAGGGGTCCTTTGTAATCTCTTTCTGGCCAGTTGCCCAAAACTGTTATAAACTGTTAAAAAAAAATTACTGTGGATTTGTATTTGAGAAACTGATCTACTGCAATCCCTTCATTTTATTAAGAAACAAACAGATGAAGAGGGGCCAAGTAAATAACCAAGCATTCACATGGTACAGCTACAGTTGCAGCACACAGATACAGTGCCCACCTTCCCTACATAAATGGTGAAAATGTGGAGTCTTTTCTCTTACCTTCCCTTTTATCTTCTCTTGACTCTTCTTTTCTCTTCCCTCCTCCTCAATATTTGGCTGTCCATGGAGATTATGGCACTATTAACTACGGTGGAAATAACACATGAGATTTCTTCTTCCTTTAACTCCCCCTCTCTGTGGCACTCTTTTTGTAGTGGTTCTTATCCCCTACTGCCTTTACTGAACATTTACTAGGCACCTAATTCATGCAGAGCCCCTCCTGGTGGTTTCAGTTTCCTCCATCTATAAAATGAGGCAGTTGCTTTAGATGAACTATAAGGCTCCTTACAGTTCAAAAATCCTTTGATTCTGTATCAACAGGTATTCTGTACCTATTCAAATTAATTTCATAAATCCATTCATTCATTTAACAAGTATTTATTGAGCCCTAATTAGATGTAAGACACTATGCTGGGCCCTATGAACAACACAGCTATGAATAAATATGGCCCTACCCTGTGCTCCAGGAGTTTATGATTTAACGGAGGTTTAAAAATACTTGTGATATTAGATAGCATCTAGTAAAGTTTTTTTTTAATGTATTAGTTGTCTTTCCTTTTAACTTGCCCAAGGCAACATTGGTAGCAAGCAGCTGACCTAAGATATAGGCCCAGATTCTCTCAGTCTAGTGTTCTTTTTAATATACTATGTTTTAGGATACATAAGGTGAGATCATCTAAAAATACTATCCAGATATTAAAAACAAAAAAAAGGAGTGCCTTGAATGTGACCCAACTATGTCCCAAGTAATGTATTCATAGAAATTCTTCCCCTACCTCTTAAGTTTCAGGATACTGTTTTTTTCTGTTTGCTTTAACATGACTTCCTGCAGCATGGAGGAATATGTCCTGAACAGATATACAGTTGTGTAAATGGTTTTTGGAAGGTTGTCATTCAGCTTGACAAGTGAGGATTAGAACACTGGGCCTTCTTTCTTCAGTTTGTGGTAACTCACATAAACTGAGAGCTTGCATTGTTCAATAGGATGCAGCTTGTTCAAACTTCTGGGTTCTTCACTCTAGCCCATATGACAATAAGTTTGTGTAGTTCCAGATGGAAGACATAGAACTGCCCCGTTATTTGAAGTGCCAATAAAAAGAAGGAAGAGTTCTAATGCTTGGCCTGGCTGAGGGGAGGCAGCTGGTGACTCGGTAGGGACTATAACATCTGCAGCTCAAGAGCCCCAGGAATTCTACTCACCTGTTCATTTGTAAAATTATTAACGAACTTCAGCTTCTGGCCATCTCTACTGTAATTCAAAGGAAGCTGTAGTTTACATGGGCCTTTCTAAACAGCTAGTTTGGATAATTCTAGCCAAAAAGCTATTATTCCATGCATTCAGCCTCCTTATCCATCTAGGACAGAATTAGGTGACATATGTATTATGAATGTGTGCATATAGGTATATATTAAATGCTTTTGTTCTCTTTCCAGCTAGCTAGCCAGGATTACTACACAGAAGATCTTTATTTCTTAACTCTATTATCTAGCCATGTCCTTAGAGCGAGACAAATGAAGGAATAATTTTTTAAGCAACATGGAGAACTCTCTGACCTTATCAGAGAATGGGAAGGTCTAGTTAGTAAACATTTTTAACTAATATAGTTATCATCTAAAGGAAACCAAACCTGTGGTTTCATTAGGGTAGGGAACTTCCAGTGAAGAACCTCACTCTACTAATGCAGATTAACAAGCATTCTGTAATTCATAGTCAAAGAGCTGTCTGTGGCAGTGAGAAGTTAAAGTGCCTACAGTCATTCAGTCAATACAGGTCAAAGATGATACTTAAAGTCATCCTGACTCCAAGGCTAGCTCTTTATTCATTATTCTATACTATCACATGAAGTTACTATACCCATCAGGAACATATTACTACTTTTCAAAGAATAAAAATCAATACTCACAATGATCCTCCACTGAAGTCCTACCCTAATGTCTCATGGCAGTATGGTGATGACCCTGGAATTCTGAGGACTATGCAACAAAATGTAAACTATGGAAGGTCCTGCCAAGATAGAAAGTCAAGTATGATAATAACAATGGACTATTGGATAAGGACCATCTTAGCCAAGTCCTAAGAAGCTCATCACCAAAAGATTAGTCATCAAGTGATGAAAAGATTGGCCACACAATCCATGAAATAAGAAGAACTGACATTAATTAATACAGTGCATTAAACTTTATGGACCCCTTTACATAAATTATTTCATTTGATCATTGTAACAGCCCTGCAAGTGAAACACTATAAATAGTACTATCTCCATTTTACAGCTGAGAAAACTTTTCCAAGGTTTGTGTCAGCAAGGAGAAAGGGTGCAAATCCAGCTCTCTCCTCTCTCTTCTCTTTTCTTCCCTCTTCAAAACTGTTATTGTTGTTTTTGGTGAGGTGATCAGGGATAAGTAACTTGCCCAGGGTCACACAGCCCTCTTCAAGTTTTCTATGCTTACCAAGGCATGAAAGGGTTGCAATTTGGATCAGTTATGTATGTTCTCACATTTGCAATCACAAATCACTGAAGTATGGAAGTATCAATTCTGAGTTTATAAAGCTCACTTCCACTTGCACATGTTATGCTCTATCCATATCTTAGAAGGTTTCTTAAGTTTCTGAAATGAATCAAAAATATTTTTGTTAGCCAGCTCCCTCATAAGCCTCCCTACATCTTGCTAGGCTGGTCTTTGATTAAAAGGCAAATTGTCCATCCCTATATCCAGACTCAAAAACTTTCTACCTTGGTGGAGTATCTCAGAATTTACACTCTACTAGTACAGCCTTCCAGAACCCAGGGTCACCTCCATACCACAAGGCATCAGCGGTGGCCTATTCAGAATGATAATTTTAATAAATGCACTTGATATTAAAACCAGAACAAGCATATTTTAATATTTCTCTGATGATTCCTAAGGCACTTTAGAAACTTTCAGGGCCTCAGGATTGCCATTTTACACACTGATTATAACTGCACTATAATTTTAGCAGAAATGCCAGATAATAAGAGAATTTCTGTTGAGAAGGCACTATAATTTAGCAGAAATTCCAGTTAATAGACAATTCCAGCTATGAGAATGTTGAACATACTAGCTTTTGTGGTAATGGGTTTGTAAAATTGGAAAAGCTGATGCAGTTTTCATATATATCTAACACATAACAAGACAAGTGATTTCAACCTATACCACATCGCCTGCCTCCAAAAAATAAATTGTGTCTTCACATGGTTATAATGGGGAAAGCCTTAGATATGGAGTCAAGAGACCTCAGTTTAATTCCTAGGTTTGTCTCTTACTAACCTTGTGATTGTGGCAAAAGATTGTGAGAAAGTCAGGCTGATGACTTTTCACAGCCCTCCCTCACTTAAATCCAATTCACTTGCATGTCATGGGCATCCCCTCCCTGATGTCATGGTCCTCTTCAAGATCGCAGGACAAACAACAACAATTATGGGCAAGCTGTTGAATCTCATCAAATGTGTTTCCAATTCTGTAAAGTAACTTACACTATTAACCTCATACCATAGTTATGAGCAAAGAATTCTGCCACCTATAAAGCAGCACAATGTGAGTTACCATTATTATGCGTAAAAAGTTACCATTGTAGATCATCCAGGTTAAGGCTACCTCAGTCGTTGGCAATCAGAAAGCATTTACCTAAGCACTCTACTCTCCCTTGCCTAGGGAGGGTAGAAACACATTTTCAGAGGAAAAATTACAAAACAAAAATGAAAGCTACAAATCCCATCCAAGTACCTACTATCTTCTAAGGAAATGAAAGGAAGAGAATAGATGTGAACTGAGGGACCTCTCAGTGAGCTATACAAAGCATAGGCAATACCTCCCTGGCTTCAATCCAACATGTGGAGACTTGATGAGCCTACTTCTTTTTTTTTTAAGTAAGATTAATGTTTTAATACCAGTTGACACCGATCATAAAATCAAACCCGCTAAAATGAGCACACATATGGGGAGTACAAATTTAGAGATGAAAATGACCTTGTTGGTTCTCTAGTATAGGAGTCAGAAAGAGCTGAGTTTAAATCCAACCTCAGGTGCATATTAGCTGTGTGACCCTGGACAAGTCACTTAACTTCTGTCTGCCACAGTTTTTTCAACCATAAAATGGGGATAATAATATCACCAGAGTTGTTGTGAAGATTCAATTAAATATTTGTCAAATGTCTTGCATGTAGCAAGTACCTAATAAATGCTTGTTTGCTACCCACTCCTTTCCTTCCCCACCCCCAAGCTAAAAATCTAGCAACCAGTTATTCACATTTTTGGGGTAAGCAAGGCGATCTCTACTTACAAGCAATAAGCCTACTTCTAACCATGAGTGACCAGTACCGGGGCTGTAAAGGATCCTCAAATTGTGAGGCAGGAACTAGGGATGTGTAGAAAAGATTCAGTCTCTCTTGTTCTTTTCTCTGGTGGTTTTCCGGTGAGGAGGAAATGTATTTCCAGGTGTTAGAGGGGGCAGTAGCTATGCCTGTCTTATCTCCCCTCTTGGCCACCATGTGCTGCTCAGTGCACGGTGCCTTTGTGCTTCTTCTTTCCTGATCTTAAGTACCCAGAGCTGGATATTCAGGCTGGGACCTCTGGACTTTGCATCATTATTGAGCTGCCTTCTCACCTTGGAACTTCTCTCAGATGACCTGGGGCTATCTACCCTGGAACATCTTTCCATCATGCCAACCTCCTTTTCCCATTGGTAAGTTCCTTTGTGGTGGTTCTTTTGAGGGGGCCATTTGGAGGATGGATCCTGGCTGGCTATGCTTTATTTCCCCTCCCAGCTCTGCTTCTGACTCTCTGGACTTCACCATCATGACTCAACTACCTTCTCACCCTGAAACTTCTCTCAGTAGCTGGAACCTCTGAACCTCTATGCCATGTCAGCCCACTTCCTCCAGTAGTAAGTTCCTTTAGAAAACCATGAATGGAGAACCTCTGTTTGGATTTTGGAACAAGGCTAGCTATGCTTTGTTCATTCCCCTCTTTGCCTTCTGCCTCTCTTACCATGCAATTCTCCCTCACCTTCTCAGCTCCCTTTTATGTTTTCTCTTCCCTCATTAGAAGGTAAGTTCCTTGAAGCCAGAGACTATTTTTATTTAAATTCCCAATTTTTAGCACAGTGTCTGACATAGTAAGCCTTACGAGCTTCTAAAAATTGGAAGCATCATCAGGGTCCCTTCATTAAGTGGAATTGATAGCAGCAGTATCTGAACCCAGTGAGAAACTAGCCATGAGAAGTATCCTGTTTCGTCCAGGCCAACAATTAATTAACCCATCAATTCTGAGGACCAAGAATTATGAAGCATCCCTCAGCCCTAAAATGTTCCCTACACATGTACTTCACCACTTTTGTGCCCATTTCCCACATAAATAGTGTGTCTCCAAAGGAAAAGTACATGCCTGATTTGGAGAAGTTTGGTATCTTCTGCAGCTATAACACTTTATTAAGTATCTCTTTCTAAAATCATTTGATATCAACTAGTTAATTGATACTAGAAAACACAGCAGATTGTGGAGTGGAGACTCATAAGAAATAGTAACCAGAAATCAAAACTTCTCCAGATTACTTTCTGAAGGGAGCAGAAGATAGTCATCCTATAGGAACTCAAATTATCAATTTACTCTGTGAGCTGGGAGAGTGGCCCAAAAGGATGCAACATGTGTACTGTATGAACATAGAATGAAAGCTCCACGAAAACAGGGACTGTTTTACCTATCAGTGACCCAGTCAACACCTTAACAAGATAAGTTGCAGAGAATTTTGCTTGCCTACATCAGTAGAGGGACTTTCCTCATCTGAGAGTTTCTAACAGAAGTGAAATCATAGGTCCAGTCTGCATCCTTTTTACCTAAAAGGGTAACAGATAGAAGGAAGGACGGCAGGAATGCAATAAGAAAAGTATAAGGAATTTTTAAAAATCAAGATGAAATTAAACAAAAGACACTGATAAAGAGGCACAAGATTGCACTGTGGGAAAATCATACAGCATAAAGACAAGACACTTTAGTTAGCATCCTAATGCTAGCGTTTTAAAACAAATTGTGTAACTTTGGGTCAGTCACTTGCATTCTCAAGTGCAAAAGGAAAAGGTTTGGAAGAGATGAATTCTAAGATACCTTCTGACTCTAATATGCCTTTAGACATAGAGCTATAGCTAAATAGTAAATGGTAAGCAGAGACAAAAACAACAAATAACTTTTCTAGAATCACTAAATGTTCAATAGCATCAGCTATTACTTTCCTAGAATGTAGGCAAGTTTCTTCCCAAAGCTATTTTAGATAGAATTCTGAAAATGCAGTGAAATAGGCTTATTCCTTTCTGTTTCAATTCAATTTGACAACTATGTATTAAAAACGTGTTGAGCTCTAGGCACTTTATTGGGGAGCAACAATTATGAAAAATAACACAGTCCATGTTCTCAAAGAGCTTAAAATCTAACAGGAGAGACAAGACAGGTATACACATAAATATAATCGTAACGTCATAGATTTCGAGATGGAAGGAATTTTAGAAGTCACTGAATTCCACCACTTCACTTTACAGATAAAGAAACAGAGGCCTAGGGGTTAAATCATTTTCCAGGGCCACACTGCTTATCTGAAAGAGAAAATGAACCCAGGTCCTCCTGACTCCAAGACTAGCACTTTGTCTACTACACGGTGTTTCATTTCATACAAACTAGGATATGATGAGGCCAAATAACTAGACAGATAAAGTGAGTGGGCAAGTGCGTGAGCATTTATTAACAACTTACTATGTACTAGGCAATGGGCTAAATGCTAAGGACACAAATACAAGCAAGCAAGACTACACATATCCTCAAGGAGCTGACGTTCTGATGGGAGAAGACAACACATAAAAGGCTGTGAAGGGAGTGATGTGGCAGTTGAAAAGAAGGAGAATTCAAGAGAGACAGACTCCAGTCATGAATGCGGGGAAGCATGGAGAAGGCCACTCCTGAAATAGAATATCTGGGGAAGGAGTCACCAGTGAGAAAAAGGCTCCAAGCCAGAGCTTTCTCTGAATGGCAATGTGGCAGACAAGGAGAAGGAGGAGGATTTCAAATAAACTTTTTTTTAGTCATTATTTTAAAGCAAACAGACATAAATCTTTCAAACAACAAACAAATCAATAAGTGTTTGCTGAGCATCTCCTAAATAAAATATTGGTTAGTATATAGGGGGACTGCCTTTTATGGACTTTTATATACTCAGGGGTCACTTGGTGGTTTTTATATAAATATGACTTGGGGATTGTTTCACCAAGAATGGCCCTTAGCTATACTATCTCTGTAGCTCAGTCAGGGAGTATGCAGCAAATATGTTATCTCACCAAATTACCCCTAAGGATATCCTCCCCCCAAATGAAAGACAAGAATGTATTTTGTTTGGTGCAGAAACCTCAAGGATATTCCAGAATTGCTTACCTAATAAGACTTTGAAAGATCACCTAAACTTGATGGAATGACCCTTTCTTCACAGCCTGTCTCCACTTCTTTCAGGAAGAGCTATGATTATTGGCTATTAACCAAGCCTTGTACATGAAGAAGAAAGGAAACTGAAGACAGAAGAATCATTATGTAAGCCATGATTTGGCTTCTCAATTAAGCCAATATTAAAAAGCAATATAATTCCTCAGTCAGGAACCCATCTATAATGAGAGTGGAATGACTGGAATCCCTTTCAAAGGACCATGACAAAGAGTTCATTATTCCAGCACAACTTGTGATGCCCCCAGGAAGCCATTGCACAGCCAAAAAGAAAGATGGAGGGGAATGGAAGAGGAAAGGGGCTTTAAAGTTGGCTTTGCCAGGTGCTAAATAGAATTTATTCTTTGTCCCCAGGGAATAAATCTTAGTATTCTAAAATCTAATCTGCCAGAACAGCTAAGTCAGCCCTATCCTCATGGCTAAAGCTTCAAGTGACTGCCCACAAGGACAGAGCTTCGGAATTACTTCTAACACCTGCTCTCTCAGTCAGCAAGGTCTGGAAGAACAAAGCAGGAACTCAGCCTCCAGGGCCACTTGAAACAAGTGTCTGGAGGAGGTAGTGGGGTAGAAAGGTCACCCTTGAGAGGGGAGGAGGGAGGAGCAGTCGCCTGTGAATTCCTACATCTGCCTTCCATTCAGAAAGCAAACTCACTCAAATCCTTTTCATTTTTAAGGGGCATCGTGACATTTTCTAAGGGCACAAGATTTCTACTTAATGAGAGATGCAGGGAGTGCTAAGGCCCCACACTCCAGTGCTTATGAAGAAGTAATACAACAAGCGGCCTCCAGGACCTATAGAGTAAAGATGAACCAGCTGACTGGTGCATCCTATTGCTGTAGGCAGGAGACAGTTATGACAGATGTAAGGGGTCCCAAAATCCACCCCCACCCCCTGTGGAAAGCAAGATCTTTGAGAGAAGGGGATTGTACTTTTCTTCGCTTTTTTCTTTGTCTTTTTCTTTTTAACTCCCTCTTTCAAGGCAGTGCCTTTAACACTTTTTTAACTGGAGATTATGATTTCATTGACATAGGAAGCTCCTGGTGACCAACTCCCTCTACCAGTGCCTTTCAGCACCTTCTCTGCAACAACTTGTCTTAGAGAGTTGCCTGGGGCACTGAGTGGTTAAGTGACTTGTCTAGTCTTACAGGACTTAAACCCAGGTCCTCTTGCCTCCAAAGACAACTCTCTATGCAATACTTCTCATTGTCTTAAACACCACAAATGCTTAAAAAGCTCAATAAATGCTTGTTCAATTGAATTAAAAAATGTCTGCCACTCCCAACTCCAGCCTACCAGAAATTTCCATCATCAGATCCATTCCTTTAAAATAAGGCATCTGAGGGCTCTTTTGAAGCACAAATGCCACGTGAAGCCTAAAGTTCTGGATCTTTTTACCTTAGGTGTTCTGAACTATAGTAGGTCTAAAGCTGATCAGATGTCCACACTAATTCCAGCATCAAAATAATGGGAGGAATGTGGAGGGCAAGAACAAAGTTGCTTAAGGAGGAAAAAACATCGTCCTGGTCAGAAACAAAGGTCAAAGCCCTTGCGGTGATCATTAGTGAAATGGGACCCTTGAGTAGCCCCTGTACTTCAAGGCTGGGCATGATAGTGGAGACCCAGTCTTTGACAAATTGAAATAAATAAAATAATATGCAAATTTTCTCTGTATAAATACATGTAATCAGATGCTCACACCCATTTGCTTAAGATGCTCCTCTTTGGTGGAAGTTGATTACTATATGCTCAGTGCCTGCTCAAGGGATAAAGTTGGCAAGAGCTTGGGAGAACAGAGATCTTCCAGCTTTGATAGAGAATACATACAGTCCCAGATTCCCTTCAGGGACAGGTCCCTGAAGGGAAAGAAAGACACTGGAAAGAGAAGCCAATATGTAAAGGACTTAGTACCTCAATTATGCCTCTCTGTTCAAAGATGAGGGCCTTTGAGGAATTCCCTTTGGATGAGATCTGGAACTCTATTGGCTGAGCTGAGATATCTTACTGCCAGTGGGAGAGCTCATTTACTCAGAATATTGCATGGTATAATATTATCTGTATAATTTCTCCGATTTCTGTTCATTGTTGGCTTAAATAAATGGCTTTGTTGGCTATTTTCTATATATGGTCTTTGTGTAACTGGCATTTAGTAGGAAGAGATCTTTATAGATCATAAAGAGGCAGCTAGGTAACACAGTAGATAGAGCACTAGTCCTGGAGTCAGGAAGACCTGAGTTCAAATCTGGCCTTGGACACTTAGTAGCTGTGTGACCCTGGGCAACAACCTCTGTTTGCTTCCGTTTCCTCATCTGTAAAATGGGGGTAATAATAGCACTTACCTCTCAAGGTTGTTTTGAGGATAGAAGGAAAAAATAATTGTAAAACATTTAGCACAGTGCCTGGCACATAGTAATTGCAACATAAGTGATGATGATGATGATGATGATGATGATGATGATGATGATGATGGTGATGATGATGATGATGATGATGATGGTGATGATGATGATGATTAAGAGACATGGAGAGTCCAAATCTGTATATAAGGATGTTAAAGGCAGAAATGTCCCAAACTGCCCACTGCTTACCCAGATCCTGTGGGTACTAGATGGTAGAGTTAAACAGGCTTCAGTGGAAGGGAGTGTCTTTTTCTCCTACTGCTTGACCCCTGTCCAGATCCCACTGGGATTTCTCTGTACTAATGGTCACTGGCCCAGGCCCCTGTTCATAGAGCAGATGTGCCTGCTTGTAACCTTTGATAAGCAGAAAGTCATTAACTAAAGTGCTACCAATAAAATGGAGAATCACTCTGTCTTACCATCTTCAGTGCAACTGTTTCCTTCAAACCTCCAGACGTTGCCATCTGACTTGCCACTGTACCCTAAGGATGCAATGGCCTTGAGACTTGCCCTATATCTGAAGCCAAAAGATCCCTGGACCTTAAAGTTTGCCCTGTAGACTAAATCTTCCTATTGTCTCCCTCTATTAGAATGTGTGAGCTCCTTAAATGTCTCAATTTTCTTTTTGTGTCTCCAGTCTTAACTATTCGTGACTCCATTTGGGGTTTTCTTGGCAAAGATACAGAAGTGATTTGCTATTTCCTTCTCCAGCTCATTTTACATATGTGGAAACTGAGGCAACTGGGGTTAAATGACCTGCCCAGGGTCACAAAGCTAGTAAGCGTCTGAGGCCAGATTTGAACTCAGGAAGATGAGTCTTCCTGACTCCAGTTCTGGCATTCTATCCACTGCACCACCCAGCTGTTCTCCTTGACACTTAATAAAGGCATTTAATAAATGCCTTTTCTTCATTCATTCATTTGTTGATATAAAATGAAATTTTCATCACTATCATCATCATCTAATATGTCTTCAAGCTCTAATATTCTATGGTTCTATGAACTGCTATTTTCTTCTTAGTTCTGTCAGTATGTGTAGAAAATTCAAATAAAGAGATATCTGAATCCAAAGTAAAATGACAGAATGGGAGAGTAACCCTAACAGCATAAATACACAAAAGAAAAGGGTATCCATTTCTTGTAAGACAAGCAAGCTTCCACAGAAAGTATTCAGAGTGTAAATCATTGTTAGAATATCAACAGTGTCACAGAATATGTTTGATGCCATAACTCAATAAATCAACAATAAGGTGGCAAGGTGAAATGTCTTAGACAAGCCCTGTTCTATAAATACCCCAGCAAAGATCTAGAAGGACACCAGGTAGAAAACACCAGATAAGAAAACCAAAGGAAAATACCAGTAAATTCCTTCATCCATTTTAGAACTATATAGCTCAGTCAAAAGCCTGTGGGTGCTTGCTTAGGGAATGAATGGAGTAGGGGAGGCTGAAGTCAATACAAACTCTGGTAAAGAGGACTTGATGCCAACAGGGTCTCAGCCCTGGCCTGTCAGAACATCAGTGGAGGACAGAGCCAGCCCCTAATAGGTCACTGAACAAGAGTTCAGGGTTCAGAAAATTCTAAAAAGCCTAAAGAAATACCTCTGCCAAAGTCATAGTCCTACCTGCCCTAAAAAAAAAAAGTGTAATTGGAAAGAAGAAAAAAGTAAAAATGTAATTATTAAGACCTAGCTTGTTCCTGAAGAAAAGATTGTTAAAAGGCACATTCTTCCCTTATTCGCAGAGATGAAGGAATATTGGCATGGAATAGTATATACAGATGTACTATCCATGCTTTTAAAAGAGCTTTTGCAAAATTATCTCATTTGAGACTAAAACAAACCACTGTGGCCCCTGTGCCATAAGCTTTCAGATTCCAAAGGGCCCAGTTTTACTTTAAGGAATTTTTCATGTCTCTGGCTGGGCATCACCTTTCCCCTCACACTGAAAATGTGGGGAAATGGCTACCTGACACTACCAAGTATGTGGGTGACAAATGCCCTTGGAAACACGAGCTCACAGAATTAAAGAACTGCATTGATGCATGCATTTCTGAACTGCTTTCTTCCCCTCTTTCTTTTCAATTCTTTGTTACAAAGAATGGCTCTCTGTGCAGGTGAAAGAGAATATCTTTAGAGATGAAGGTCATAGAAAAACTAATAATTATTATTGTTATAACTATCATTTACATATTAATTTAAGGTTTACAATACACTTATAAATATCTCATTTTGTCCTCACAAAAACTCTGGGAGGTATTATTATCCAATTTTATAGATGAGGAAACTGAGGCAGGGAGTAATTAAGTGACTTTTCCAGGGTCACCAAATTCAGACATGTCCAGTGCCAGATTTCAATTCAAGTCTTCCTGACTCCAGGTCTAGCATAGGTAATCTACATGGGGTAGGGGGGAAGCGAATAAAGAATGCTTATTGCTTAGATAAGAACATGCAGTTGGAAAGGCAGCCCATTGGTTCAGTCCTTCTGCACACATACTGTTTTTCAAAGAATCCCAGAATTTGAGAGTTGGAGGGGAGCTCAGTGGCTATTTAGCTCAACTTATAGATATCCTAGAATATTACTAAGATAAAATTTGTTTACCTATTCTCACATAGGGAGGAGTTTTCTAATAAGCTTCCTGATGTCTAGAAATTCAACCACAAATAAAAATTCGAAGGTTGAGTAAAAAATGAGCTGCTAATCCTATCCTCATTCCTGATTGCTCCAGCATTAACTCAGTAATATTTTATAATTCTTATAACTTATCTGTGCTTCAGCTTCCTAGCTATAAAATGTGAATACTATCAATCTCGTGGGATAGTCAGTCCTCTGGGACAAACACTTTGCCACTTCCCAACTCTATGTATGACTGGTAATAGCCAAGTGTTATTTGAAAAATCCCCTCCCCCAGAAAAATTCTTTGGGATTTTATTTGCCTTCTCTGTTGGCCCATGAACAAGTGAAGAGTATTCAGTTTGTCAGGGGAAATTCCATTCTGAAAGGAAAATGGATAGCTATAATCATCGTATCTAGGTAGGTTAAGTGGGCTTGGAATCAAGGAGACTTATCTTTCTGAGTTCAAATCCAACCTCAAGCACTTACTAGCTGTGTAACCCTAAGCAAGTCATTTAACCCTGTTTACCTCAGTTTCCTCATTTGTAAAAGGAGCAGGAGAAGGAAATGGCAAACCGTTCCAGTATCTTTGCCAAGAAAACTCCCATCAGACAGGATTAGACAACAGCAACAAAAACAAAAAACAAAAAAATTTAAAAAAAAAAACCTTTAATTGGTAATTGAGTCTCCTCTAAAGATGGAGAGTAGTTGGATTCTTACTCCCTGAAAAAATTTGGTGATACCAAGGTCAGCAACAGAAGTAACAGATGGGAATAGTCTGAAAGAAATCAAGTCCTTAATTTCACTCCAGCTGTTGAGCAGAGAGAACTGTGCCTCCTGACAGATTTTAAACACCCTAGAGACATTATTCTCTGTAGTAGGTAAGGATAAAACTCAGCACAGACTAAATCTTGTACATACAGCTACTCATCAACTCTTGGGCCACTGCAATAGCACCTCAGTTGGTCTCCCTACATTGTCACTGTCCTCTGTACCACTGCCACAATGATATTCCTAAAGCACAGATCTAGTCCCATCATTCTTCCATTCAAGAGGCCCCAGTGGTTCCCCATGCCTTTAGATTAAAACACAAACTCCTGTTTGGCATTTAAAGCCCTTCACAATCTGGTTCCAACCTACCTTTCCAGGCTGATTACACACGACCATGCTGCAGTCAAATTGGCCTATTGGTATATGACACTCCATTTCTCAGCTCCATGCCTGGAATGTTTTTCCTCCTCACCTCCACCTCTTGATATTTCTAGTTTGATTCAAGGCTTGGTTAAGGTGCTAGGCCTCCTTCAAGAGGCCTTTCCTGATTTTCCCTACTTACTAATGCCCCCCCCCAAAAAAAAGGCATTGTCAATTTACATTTTGCTTTCTGTAAGTTTTAGTAGCTTAAAACTTCACTAAGACTTTTGGGACATCCTGTATATGTCTCATGTTAACTTAGTTATGACCATAATGCATCCTACTAGGAGAATGGAAATGCTGTGTAGATAGGGACTACGCAGCTGGTATGTTTCAGTGCTTCCCCCAGTTCCTGGCACATAGTATACCATTAATAAAATTTTCATTGGTTGATTGATTGATTGATCGAGCAAGACCTGACCCTGAGAGTAGCAAAACTGTTTATCATCTCAGAAAGACAAGAGAACGATGCTTTTCAAGAGCTGTGTGGCACTGTAGAAAGATCCCTGATGGCAAAACAAAGCCTAGCAATTCTAGTTTAAAACTGCGTAGAAAGAATTTCAGGAGGAGAGTCTTTCTGGGAGTCCTGTCTGTCTATAACTGAAAGAGATTAGGATGCAATACAGTTCTTCAGGGGATGGGGTGCTTATAGATTTAGTGGACCTCAGTGCCCATTTAATCCAACCAAGAGGTGGGGAACTTATGGCCTCAAGGCCACATGTGGCCCTCTATGTCCTCCCTGGAAAAAAGTTTGGATTCAATCAAACGGCCACACTTGAGGACATAGAGGGCCACGTGTGGCCCTCAAGGCTGCAAGTTCCCCACCCCTGGCCCAACCACTTCATTTTACAGATGAGCAAAACCACCCATTAGAGAGTTTCTTCTCTGAGAACACTTCCATTTTTTTTTCTGTATTTCAATAACATTTCCTTCTTTAATTTTGTGAGCTCAACATTTACAAGGGGAGTTGTCACCCACATGCTCCATAGTGTCAGGTAGCCACTTCCTCTCATTTTCAGTATTAGGAGGAAAGGCGATGCCAAGCCAGAGACATGAAAAATTCCCTAAAGTAAATCTGGGCCCTTTGGGATCTGCAAGCCTCTGGCGAAAGGGTCACAGTGCTTTGTCATTAGTCTCAAATGAGATGATATTGCGGAAGTCCTTCTAAAAGCATGAAGCATTATAGGATGACAAAAGTATTATTAAAACTTTCCCATCTGCCAAATGCAGGTTATGATGCCCTTTTCCCATTTACTTGGGGACTTTAAGAGGACTAAGACATTGAGACAGGGCAGAAGCCACTCCTCAAAGTGATGGGCAGAGCCAAGCCAGGGCTTTCAGGTCATAAAGGTAGCGCTTAGCAATGTTCTGAAACAGTCATTTACCAAATGAGGTCCCAGCATCTCTGAAGTACTTTAAATCCTTGGAAGAAAGGCTCTACGTGGTATTATTCCAAAGGCATCAGACCAAAACTCATTTCCAGTTTAGGTTCAAATCTTTAAAGGGCTCTTATCAGACCCACATTACTTCACAGGTAACTTGGCCCCCAAGTTGCTTGTTATGAAAGCCATTTCCCTCTTAAATATACAAAACAAGCAGGATGTAATAACTGTGCTTCCCATTTCATAATTGCAGGTGTAAAATTACATATATGAATAGGTAGGCTACCCTTTGAAAATTTGGCCCTAGGGATTTACTGAAATTAATTAATTGGATTTTTTAGGCCTATCTAGAGCAATAACAGTGAAAATAACCAACAAGGAAAAAAAAAAAGAGAAAGATTATGATTTTTTAAAGGCCAGGTTGCAACTCTTTGGAGGACAGTTATAGCACAGCACATAGTAGACCCTTAATAAAAGTTTATTGAATGAATATAAAGTAAATTAATTCACAAAGTCCCAGAACTTCTAGCAGTTACAAAACCCTGACTATCTGTCCTTGGGCCATCAGTTAGAGAGACAGAAATGCTCACCATTATATAATCACTGGAAGGTCAAGACTCAGCAGCCCTCTCTCCTCAAGTGGAAATCATGAGCACTTAGAAATTGTCGCCACTTAGGAAAATCACAAGTAGGCACCCCCACCCACTCTGCCTGCGCATCGAGCCAGCTTTCGCCCTAGAAACCCCAACCATAGAAGAATTAGTCAGCTACCAGCAGTAAGCTAATGACTCATTTACAATTCCTGTGTATTTCAGGCAATCTTCCATCTTCCCCAATCTAACACATACCAACCTAAAGTTTTCTGTTATATATTTTCTCTGTTTCCACCTGCCCCTCACCGTGGTCCTTCTGATTACCCCCAAGAGAAACAAATTTCCAGGCAACAAAGCAGGAGTGAAACATCCCTAACATCTGCATAAGAATTTCTAATCTTCTCTGGCAAATCAATGGGAACATTCACATTATTTCACCAAAGACTCGAGATAGCGCTGAGTCAGGCAGCTTTCTATCCACACAAACTAAAATCATGCTGTTTGCTATTCTGATTTCCTAGGGAAAAAAAGTTCACAAGTGCACTCAATCTTTGTCAAATCAGCAGGCCCTGCTCATATCTCCCTGGAACAGATGCCATTGGCTTTCGGTCTCATTAAATGGCTAGTGTTTTTCTCTTCCTGTCATTCTGATAAGCAAATAAATGTCTCCTGTTCTATGACTGCTACACTTCTCATGGATGATTCTATGGAAAGTCTCCTGGCATTTAGTAATGTTGCCAGTTAAGGACCTCGAAGGCCATGTGTTTGCAGTTATGGAGATATTTAGCCTAGAAAAGAGAGGACTTTGAGGGAGGGAACCCACCAGCTGTCTTAAAGTGTCTGAATTACTGTCATTTGAGAGAAAAGGGATTCTTATTCTGTATAGCTCCAGAGGACAGAACTGGGGCCAGTTTAGTGAATGTTACCAAGAAGATTTCAATCCAAAATAAGGAATAACTTTCTAATAACAAGAGCTATCCAGCAGTGGAATTGGCTACCTCATGGAATAATTTCTAGGCATTGGAAGTATTCAAAGAGTCTGGATCAACCCATCAAGGATGTTGTCTAGTTGTCGTTCAGTCATTTTTCAGTCATATATGACTCTTTGTGACCCCATTTGGGGGAAAGATACTACGGTGGTTTGCCATTTCCTTCTCCAGATCATTTTACAGTTAAGGAAACTGGGTCAAACAGGGTTAAGTGACTTGCCCAGGGTCACACAGCCAGTAAGTGTCTGAGGCCAGATTTGAGTTCAGGTCTTTTTTTACTTCAGGACCAACACTCTATCCACTGCACCACCTAGTTGTTGCCTAGACTCTTTCTGAATTCCAGAGGAGGTTGAATTACAAAATTTTGAAGTCTCATCCCACCTATAAGATTCTATAATCCTAAGTAATAATGTTGGAAATTGAGTTGACTTCTCTTCTTTCTCCCACATCACTTTGTCTTTCCACTGGAAAAGGGCAGACATCTCAGGTTCAAAGAAAATGTCCAAGTCTGATTTCAATTATCTTTAATTACATGACCACAGAGTACTTTCCAGCATTTATTGACGTACTACTAGTAAAGTGCTTTGCAAATCATTATGCACTATATAAATATTACCTTTAGTAAGTGGCCACACACCGCTAAGAACCAGGATCAGAGAGACTTTGGATGACCTCCCCAGAATCACAGAGGCTTTGAAAGATCTCCCTTTACATAAAGAATCCCTAAAACCAATGAAACATTGTAGGAACTTCCCAAGATAACAGGGAATCCTTTGGCTAGGCTCTTCATGAGAACTCAGGAGAGCTCACTTTGGTGGTGGAGGTCCCAGTGGCCTTAAGGAAAGGATGTCTATTCAAATTGATTTAAAAACACACATACACACAACATCATTGTGATGACTATAGAAAACTTGTTTTGATTTTGTTCGAAGGAGTTCAGATAAAAATGGTCCTGAGTAAGTCACCATCTTGCTAGTATTCTTTTTATATCTAAAATTATATGAACTATTATATGGATGGATAAAATGTCTTCTTTTTATATTTGAATGAATGTATTAGGGTATAAGCTAAAGTTCACTGAAAGCATCCTTAGTACAACTTCAGGAGAAAAGAGAAAGATGAGAATTATGTGTACCTCATCCTGTTCCCACATGATTTTAACATTTTTTTTCTGTTCTGCAAGTCCTGAAATGTTCTATACTTTCTGTCAAATATTGTGGGAGAATGTACTACTTCATGACATTTGTAGCATTGTTTGCTTCTTTTTTTATTTATTTATTTTGGCTAGGCAATGGGGTTAAGTGACTTGCCCAGGGTCACGCAGCTAGTAAGTGTCAAGTGTATGAGGCCGTATTTGAACTCAGGTCCTCCTGACTCCAGGTCTGGTGCTCTAACCACTGCATCACACAGCTGCCCCCTTTGCTTCTTCTTCTTTTTAATCATTCTGTCTTGGTGTGATTGGTTGGGTAGTTGGTTCACATAGTCAAGCTCAAAAAAAGGTTATTAAAAATTCAAAAGAGGTGTGATCATCTCCTTTTCAAAATGATTTAAGAAATCAATGTTGTTTTTATCACTGGTTTCATTATGAGAGATACTTTCTTTTTTTACATATGTTTTTATTTGTTTTGTTAAATGTTTCCCAATTACATGTAAAAAGTTTTTTAACTTTTTTTAATTTTGAATTTCACATTCTCTCCCCCTCTCCTGCCCCTCCCTCTTTCTTTAGAAAGCGTGTAAAAGCAAGTAATTTGATATTAATTATACATGTGAAGCATGCAAAACATATTTCCATATTAGCTGTGTTACAAAAAAACCCAATGGTTCAGTGTTGTTGGGGTTTTTTTACTTTCAATTTTATTAATCTCTCCTTTGATTTTTAGGATTTCCATTTGGTATTTAACTTTTTTAATTTGTTCTCTTTCTATTTTTTTTAGTCATATGCTTGATATTGATCTGCTCTTTAGATAGCTCTTTTTCTTTTTTTTTAGTCATATGCAATGATATTGATCCTGATCTGCTCTTTCTCTCTTTTATTGAAGCATGCATTTTGAGATATAAATTTTCCCATAAGTACCACCTTGGCTGCATTCCACAAATTTTGGAATGTTGTCTCATTGTTGTCATTCTCTTTGATGAAATTATTGATTGTGTCTACAATTTCTTCCTTGACCCATTCATTTGTTAGGATTAGATTATTTTGTTTCCATTAATTTTTAATCTATGCTTCTACAGCCATTTATTGAGTGTAACTTTTATTGCATTATGGTCTGAAAAAGGTACATTACTATTTCTGCTTTTCTGAATTTGGTTGTGAGTTTTTTATGCCCTAATACATGGTCAGTTTTTGTGAAGGGGCCACTTAGAGCTGAGAAAAAGGTATGCTCCTTCCTATTCCCATTCAGTTTTCTCCAGAGAAATATCATATTTAACTTTTCTAAGATTCTATTCATCTCCTTAACTTCTTTCTTATTTGTTTTATGGTTAAATTTATCTAGACCTGAGAGAGGACAGTTGAGGTCCCCCATTAGTATAGTTTTACTGTCTATTTCCTCCTAATTCATTTAAGTTTTCCTTCAAGAATTTGGATACTATGCCATTTGATATATGTGGTTAGTATCGATGACTTTAGTTTTAGTCTATGGTATAGTTTCCTGCTTATCCCTTTTAACTAGGTCTATTTTTGCTTTTTCTTTGTCTGAGATCATAATTGCTACTCCTGCCCTTTTCACTTCATATGAAATAGATTTTGTTTCAGTCCATTAGTATTTTAATTCCATGTCTCTCTCTCTGTTTCAAGTGTTTCTTGTATACAACTGGATTCTGATTTCTGATCCATTCTGCTATCTGTTTCCATTTTATGGGTGAATTTATTTCACTAACATTCACAGTTATGATTACCAACTGTGCATTCCCTCCATCCTGTTTTCTTCTGCTTATCATTCTTTTTTTCTTTTCCCTCCTCTAAAGTCTATTTTGCTTCTGACTACTGCCTTCTTTTATCCCCTTTTCCTTTTATCATCCCACCTTTCTCTTATTGCCTTACCCTTCTACTATTCTGTTAAGTAAGATAGATTTTTATTGTTAACTGAGTGTATTGTGTATTTCTCTCTTACAACCAACTTACATGTGAGTGAGGGTCAAGCATTGCCCACCCACCCCCATCGTTACCCACTCCATTGTAAAAGCTCTTCCTTGTGTGCCTCTCTTATATGAGCTCTTCCTCTCCCTTTCCCATTCTCCCTTCTCCAAAGGCATCTCTCTTTCTTTTTTATTCATTTTTTGGTACATCATTCCAACATAATCAACTCACATCCATGCCCTCAGTCTTTGTAAATTTCTTCTTAATGCCCTAATAATAATAAAGTTTTTAAGAGTTATGTATATCATCTTCCTGTGTAGAAAGGTGAACAGTTTAATCTTACTGAGTCCCTTATGATTTCTCTTTCATATTTACCTTTCTATACTTCTCCTAAGTCTTGTATTTGAGAGTCAAATTTTCTATTCAGCTCTGGTCTTTTCATCAGGAATGCTTGAAAGTCTTTTATTCATTAAATATCCATTTTTCCCTTGGAGCATTATACTCAGTTTTCTGGGTAGGCTATTCTTGGTTGTAACCTCAGCACTTTTTTAGCCTTCCATAGAATATCATGTTCCAAGCCTGCTACTTCTTTAACATGGTAGCTGCTAAATCTTGTATGATCCTGACTATAACTCCATGATGTCTGAATTGTTTCTTTCTTGCTGTTTGAAGTATTTTCTCCTTGACCTGGGAGCTATTATTTTGCTTTCATGTTCCTGGGACTTTTCATTTTGGGATATTTTTGAGGTGGTGATCAAGGGAGTCTTTCAATTTCTATTTGATCCTCTGGTTCTAAAATATCAAGGCAGTTTCCTTTATAATTTCTGGAAAAATGATGTCTAGATTCTTCCTTTGATCATGGTTTTCAGGTAGTACAATAATTTTTAAATTATCTCTTGATCTATTTTCCAAGTTAATTGTTTTTCCATTGAGATATTTCACATTTTCTTGTAATTTTTTTAAACTTTGTTTTATTGTTTCTTGATGCCTTATAGAGTCATTGGCTTCCACTTGCCCAATTCTATTTTTTAAGTAGTTATTCTCTTCAGTGAGCTCCTTTCCATTTGGCCAATTTTGTTTTTAAGGTGTTATTTTCTTTAGTATTTTTTGTTCTTCTTTAACCAATCTATTAATTGTATTTTCATAATTTCCCTCCTTTGATCCTAAATTGTCTTAGGCTGGAAGAATATCTCACTTTGATCTTTTCTTGGCTCTGCCACTCCAAAATTCTATTTGAGAAATTATTTTAAAGTTGTTTGGAGGGGAATGTTGGGAGAGCTCAACTGAGTGCTTTCTTTAATTCTTTTTCTTTGTTTGTCTGTTTTGTTTTTTAGGCAATTGGGGTTAAGCGACTTGCCCAGGGTCACACAATTAGTAAGTGTCAAGTGTTTGGTCTGAGGCCAGACTTGAACTCAGGTCCTCCTGACTTCAGGGCCAGTGCTCTATCCACTGTGCCACCTAGCTGCCCCTGCTTTCTTTAATTCTTAATCTTGGCTCCATGAAGTATACTTTCTGGAGTTTGGATAAAGTGAAATTTTTCAATGCCTTCAGACTTTTCAATTTTTCCCTCCTCAGATTTTAACTCCTTGTTTCATGAAATCTAGGCCTAGGATGAAGTTATTTCTTATCATTGTTACCCTGAATTAGTTAGCAATATACTGTTTTGTGACCTGAAACTCAGAGTATCATTGATAAAAGGTTAGTACAGAGCTTTTGCCCATATCTGATATTTTCTATGAGATAATAGATCTAATAAGATCTATTGCCAGTATTGCTATGAATTAGAACTAGCACATAATGAAACTATTTGTGATTCTCGTCTATTTCATGGGAACTCTTTATTTGACTACTTTAGTGGCCAGTGCCATCTGCATTGGAACACTTCCAGAAAGTGGATTATTGGTATTTCTGATTTGTTCTAATATAATTTGCCTCTTTGTGGCACAAGAAGATGAAAGTGTCACTTATTCTGTTATCCTGCATCAGGCTTCTCATCACAACAATTTCAAATAGGACCAGCCTACAACCTTATGTTGCACCATCTATTTCTTTGACTCTTAGGGACAGTTGCATCACACCAGTCTGTGAGCTAAGGAAATCGGTACCATCACTAGAACCCATTTGCTTCAGGATTCTTGCCAGTTTGGCAAGATTGCTATGATTGGCTTCATGGCCAATGTGGTGCTGTCAGGGAACATATTGTCTCTATTGTACAGCATCCTGGCTGGCATTGTCCTACCTTGTCATTGTCCCTAGCCCCATGCTGGATTGGATTTGGATGCAGTTATCATTAATAATAATAGTATTAGTACTAGTCAGTAAGATAATAAGAACAGAACAAAGAGGATAATAAAAATAGATGGCATTTATGTAAGACTTTAAGGTTTGCATCACTCATATAATTTGATCTTTAATAAGGTAAAAACTATAGGTATTATTCCAATTTATTTAAAAATTAATAAAAAATATCATAGTATCTACCTCCCAGGGTTATTATAAGGGTAAAATGAAATAGTATTTGTAATTTGTAAAGCACTTTACAAATGTTAAAGTGATAGATAGATAGATAGATAGATAGATAGATAGATAGGTAGATAGATAGATAGATGTTATTTATGATAACATTCTGATAGATAGATAATTGTCATTTTTTAAATGGGGCTTAGAGAGGTTTCACATGCTTTTCCTTCTCCCATTATGTAGGGATACAGTACCTATACAGTCAATATACAGTCAGTCAATAAGCATTTATTAAGTATCTACCATGTGCCAGTCACTTCACTAGATACAAGGGATACAAAGAAAAGCAAAAGTCTTGATCTTAAAAGTTCAACAAGAAATGGATTGCCTTATTTCTTTTCATTCCAAATTCTGACAGCAATTTTCTTTTTGTATTTGGAGAAGTTTCCATGAATCTCTTAATGAAACTTTTCTCACTGTATCAAATGAAATCACTCTGGTATAAAAATGGCAGTGACAGTAAATATACTGTAGGACTGTAGATCTTATGATTTGATGATGAAATTAGAGCATGATCCAACCCCACTGGCAAATTTGCAATCAAAGGATAAGTAAATCATGTCAACAAATCCCATTCTTCATTTAACTAGGATTCAACTGAAATCCACAAATGTTGAGGCCATTTGAAAATAATAACTTCTGTTTCTATAGGAACTTGAGATTTACAAACTGCTTTCCTCATAATAACACAGTGAGATATGAAATGCAAGTATTTTGATTCCTACTATGCAGAAGAGAAAACTATCACTTCAAGAAGTGACTTTTACATGAGGACACAGTTAATATCAGAACTAGTAATGTAATAATAATAACTGCTAGAATTTATGTAGTATTTTAAGGTTTGCAAGGTACTTTGGAAATATTATCTTATTTGATCCTCACAACATCCCTGGGAAGTGTTATTATTGTCCCCATTTTACAGATGAATTGAGGGAGACAGAGGTTAAGTGACTTGCTCAGGGTGACACAGGCAGGATTTGAACTCAGTTCTTCTTTACTACAGGTCTAGGAATCTATCCTCTGTGCCTCATGTAGATAGATGCTGATCTCTCCTGATTTCAAATCTAGTAGTCTTTTTGCTATAAAGACTATAAAAATAATTCTCTGTGTAGTCCCAACTCCAAGAGACAAGCAAGCAATCTTGTGAATGAAATGGCATGTAACTCTACAGTCTCCAATAGTATAAAATTGCTGCTATATTACCCCCATATACATCTTAATTACAGATGTATCAAGGATATTATCAAAGGTGATGCTACAGTTGGGGCATTTACACTTGGGAGCTGACTTTGGACTTGAAGCAACACTATCAAGTTACAGATCCTATTCTCAGACCTTACAGAAATTTTTTATAATCCTATCCCGGCTTCTGGAAACTTCATAGAATTTCCTCAAATGAGGTTGCATTTCTCCTCTTAAATCAGAATTCCTTGCAGAGCAAATGAAATTCTGTTGGGAGGGCAGAGAGAAAGCAGCTGGCTCCTTCCATGGAAGGCTGCCAACCCAGTAGCCACCTTCCGTCCTAGTTGAGTTATCACCTAAGTACAGTGCCTGTCTAGGAACAGAACATATTCTCATATGCCAATCCTTTGGATATATTCTATAGTAGGAGTTGTCAATGACCAAGAGGTTTCTGTGGGGAGTAGCAGTCCCATGTTTAACATTTCAATGAGAGGGAAGGTTTAGCATGAAGGAAAGAAAAGAAGGGAGACCCACAGGTAAAATAAAAAGGGAAATAATCCTCAGCGAGGGAAGAAAAGATAGAAACAGCAATCATAGCAGAAAAGGCTAGAGGATAAGAGAAAACCTATGAATGGAAGACAGCCGCCCCTTTCTGCAAGAACACGGTGAAAAGAATATAGAGTTGAGGCAACCCTTGGGCACCAAGAGAAATGAATCGCCAGGTTGCCAGGGCACAGCAGAGCACCAGCTGGCTAGCCACCAGGGGCAGCTATTCCTCAGCATTGCCCATTAAGATCAGGGCTATTGAAGTCAGAATGGGTGCCAGGTGGAAACTAATGGTGATTATGCTAGCCAACTCAGCTCTGGGGAAGCAAAAGTGATTATGTGATGCCACAGCAGTGGATTTATTGCTCAAGAGTTTGAGACTGGGTCATGGATCTTAGAGAACATTTGTATCCATAGAGGTTGTGGGTCGCATCCTTTTCCAGTATTGTGTGAGAGAGATTGTAATTCCTTTGGACATGCTCTCGAAGGGATGGAAGTCCGTTTCTGTGTGTGTGCGTGTGTGCATGCATGCGTGTGTGTGTGTGTGTGTGTATGTGTGTGTGTATGTGTGTATTGGTATTAAAAAGGAACAGGGACCTGCTCTGTGGATATAATCTATGAATTGTGGGTATAATCTGCCCTCTCTCAAGTCACAGAGGCAATCAACCTATACTGTAAACCTCCGATTCTGCTAACTGGCAAGAGCTGTGTGACCCTGAGTAAGTCATCATTTAACCTCTGTCTGCCTCAGTTTCTTCATCCATAAAATGGGCACAATAATAGCACCCACCTCCCAGAGTTGTGAGACTAAAATGAGATGTTTGAAAAGTGCTTTACAAACCTAAAAGTTTTATATAAATACTAGCTGTTGCCCATGGGTAACTGCATTAACCTGTTTGCTTCAGTTTCCTCAACTAAAAAATGAAGATGCTATTACCATCCACCTCCAAGGTGGCTTCCAAAGAATCAAATGAGATAATAGTTGTAAAACTCTTAGCACAATATTTGGTGTTTGGCAGGCACTATATAAATGCTAGCTGTTGTTATTGTGATTGTTGTTATCTAGAAGTTTGTCTCAATTGTTATGAGATACTTATAATACTCTGTCCCACTTAGTGGCCACACTCTCTCCCTTCTAGACCCAGAGTGTCAATTTGGTCACTCACTAGATAAGGTAATAGTCAAGCAAGCTATAATTTAGATTAGAAAATAGCATGGTCGCTCTAAGAAGAACAGACATGCGTCACAGAGCACAGCATCCCACTCACTCCAAGGTCCAACCCTCCAGCACAAAAAACCAAAACAAAACAAAACAGAAAACAAAACAAAACAAAAAAAACCTTCTCAGATTATTTCTACCTCTTCAGTCTCCGAGCAGCAGCATGGGAATGGGAAAAATCCAGCCCGTAAGTTTAATGTCTTATAGTGGATCTCCCTTCTCACAGAATTGTACAGGAAAGGCTCATGGCCATCCAGCAATTGATAAATACCAAGTTGGACCTAGACTTCTCCACTGAACTCATCGTTAATTCTCCAGATACTAGCAGATTTGGACTGTCATCTTCAGTATATCACCCAGGTTCAGCAGGGAAGGAACAAAGCAATGTTAAAACTTTTCCAAACTCATGTTGTCTATCCGGACAGAGAAAGAGAAAGCCCTCAAAATCTTACATTCACCTGAGCAAGGGAAAACCACACCTCATACTAGCTTCTGTAGTTTCCCCAAACACCAACTCTTCCTCTAAATATCCTTGTGTTTCAGCGCAAAACTCCACACATCATCAGAATCATCTCCTCCTTATCCTGTATCTTTGTCAGTCCCTACCAGGTACTTTGTCTATGAGGAGATAAAGAAAAGTGGATATGTGATATGGACATGCCAGGGCATCAGTATTCTAAGAGGGGCTAGGATGGCCCTTTTATATAGGTTAACACTCCAAGAAGAATTAGTTAATAGTCAGTTGAGAGTAAGAATTATGCCTAGGTATGGGAAAGGAGAGATGGGGAGAATGAAGACACATCAGGAGAAAGAAAGAGGGGCACTGACAGGGGAAGTGCACACTCAAAAATAAACAATGTCAGTTTTGCAAATGTCTATGCCATTCAAATCTGTCTCATGAACCACCTTTGACAGCACATACCATACAATGCTTATCCTTGTAGAACAAGAGGTACACAAACTTAATGTGAAAAAAAGACCTTAGTTATATGTGTAGGCAGTTGATATATTTTCCTAAGCTAGACAAATCTAGATTCAGTCCATTACTTTATGCACCTATAACTGGCAACCTCTATATAGTGTGTAAGAGAAGCAACTCAATCAACATAGAATCTAGAGAGCTGGCCTTGGAAGAAAGAAGACTCGGCCTTCAATTCCATCTATGATGCATATACCAGTTGTATAAGCCTGGCAAAGTCATTTAACCTCTCAATGTTCTAGGCTACTCTCCAAGACTCTTAAGCTGCAAAGCAAATGCTGATTTGCATTGTAAAGGGAGTTTTTTCACCAGAAGCTCCCTACTACAGCAAAATCATGGAACCAGGCAGATAGACAGACAGACAGACATGCAGACAGATCGATAGAAATAGATAGATAGATAGATAGATAGATAGATAGATAGATAGACAGACACATATATATATGCACACATATGAATATGTATATATATATATATGTGCATGTATTATGTACATATTATATACAGCACTTCTTTATTTGCAAAGCACTTTACAAATAGTATATCATTTTATCCTCACAACAATCCTGGGAGGCAGGCTCTATTATTATTACCATTTTACAGATAAGGAAACTAAAGCAGACAGAGGTTTAGTGATTTGGCTAGAGTCACACAATTAATAAGTTCCTGACACTGGATGTAAATTCAGATCTTCCTGATTCCAGGTCCAATGTTCTATCCACTTTGTGACAAGAGGCTGGGGGAAGTGAACATGTGACTGATTTAATTAGTATAGAGAGATACTAGGATAGGTCTATATCATCTCCCTTCAGCATTTTGCTGTATTCTTACAAAATCAAGCGCATTCTCTCAATTCTATATGGATGCAGAAGCTAAATACTTTCACTCCAAAGATGCTCTTTTATTATCCCTACTGGATTCACATTGACCCATTAAGTAAACCTCCATGAACTAAAAATCCCTTCCAGAATATGCCGAGGTAGGCAGGAATAAATGCCCCCTGTCTTTTCCCTCTGGGCACAACTAATTGTGTATTCCTAATTCCCTGGTGTTTTGCACACTTATCTTTCACTTGATAGCACAGGAAGTTCCTGGTGAGGAACTTACTCTACAAATGAAGATCTGTACCTTCTCTGTAACTTGATATTTGCCAGTTGCCTGGTCAGTCAGATAGTTAACAGCTAGCTAGTCAACAAACATTTAGTAAGGGCTTAATATATGCCAGGCACTGTGCTAAGCCCTGAGGATTCAAAGAAAGGCAAAAAAAAAAAATTTTTTTAAGGCTTAAGACACTTGAAGGTCAAAAGTCTTTCTCAGGAAGGGTCTTACAGATGTGAGAAGAGGTAGGATTTCAACCCAGGACTTTCTTCCTGACTCTGAGACTAGTTCTCTATATAGGAAGCCAGCCTGCTTCTTTCTATAAAATATTTATGCGTATGTGTGTGTATTTGCACACATAGCATTTGTGTATATATGTATATATATACATATATATGTATATATATACATATATAAGCTCATAAGTCTTTAATACTATAAAAATTTGGTTAAAACTCAAGATAACTGATGTTATCTATAGGTCTTATTTCTGTAGATGACTTATTTTGAGAACAGATATGAAAAATATGAGGGTAGAACATTGTTGAAGCTGTAGACAATGGAAGGCTTCCACAGAGACCTTTGATGGGACAGCTGAGACAGAGGGACTCAGATTTTTTTTTTAGACCCTACTGGAAATACACATTTCTATTGATATCACCCAGCCAAATGACAAACAGACTTTGAACTTAGTGCCAGCTAAATGAGCTTAGACCTGAACAGCATGACTAGATCAAAGAGAGACTTCTTTCAGTCTTCCTCAGAACAGAGGTGAAATCAGTTCCTGACATCCAGGGTCACCCTATCCTCCCCCAACACACACACACACACACACACACACACACACACACACACACACACACACACACACACACACATACACACACACACACACACACACCCCAGCACAAACCTGGACTTGCCCTGCAGAAATAGTGCTGTGGACCAAGTATCAAGCAAAACCACACCACACCAGCCCCAAAGTACTTACTGGTTGCTCCTGGGGTTTCCAAATCTCAGAACCACTTTCAGAAGCATCTGGGTGCTTGTCCCAGATTCCAACCGAGTTCCAACCTTGATAATTACATTGTCTTTCTAATTGCCCTTGTGTTTTCTGGTGGGTGAAGCCATCTCCACAGCCTGTCGTCAACTGCTGAGTAATGTTGCTATGCAGCTATTAAGCAGCTGTTTCTTTCCACCAACTGAAGAAGCTTCAGACCTCTAAGGAATGAAGAGATTCTTCTAGAACAGTAGTTCTCATAGTGTATTCAAAGGTTCTTTGAGTCTTAGAGACCCATTTGGGGGTGGGGAGTCTGTAAGATCAAAACAATTTTCATAATAATACTAAGACATTTTAACTTTGAATATGGTAAATATCAATAGATACTTATCACCAAAAATTTTTTGAGACTAAAAACTTTGAGGCTCACTGTTCTAGATCATATCTATGGTCTTACAGATTGTTTTGGAATCATTTACATATAAAAGCTTTGAATATCAAAGATTTGCACTATTAATAATTCATTAGGACCTCATTAATCAAAATGTAACCCTAAAAAGGACTGCCCCATTGACTCTTGGAACCAGCTTCACATTTTCTTTTAAGAAAAAAGCAGAATGTATACAAACATTCTTTCTTTTACATCCATATCAAGTCAACAAGCATTTATTAAGTGCTTACTATGTGCCATGTACTATGTCAACCTCTAGGAATACAAATATAAGCAGAAAGATGGTCTCTGTCCTTAAGAAGCTTTCATTCTAATAGGGGAGGACAATATATTAAAGGAAGCTGAAAAGGGTATGTGGAAAAAATAGATGAAGGCACCTGACTTGAGGAATAGTAGAGAGATCTGGAGCATCAGAATACATCCTGAAGAGGAATGAAGACATGGACAGCCTGGGCATCCTCCTTGAACTAGAGGTACTGTAAGGAACCAGTCAACCAGAAAAAAGAGGCAGTAGGAGAAGGAGGATACTTCTAATGTGTGAAAATCATAGGTCAATTGAGCTTCCAGGGTGAAAAGATTTTTATGATATGGTAGGGAAAGTCCAGAGAATTAAGATTGTACCTTGGAGAAGAATGGAGGCATGATGTACTTTGAGTACAATGTGCTTGAATACTCTGGGCTTCCCTCACATACCATACATTGAATCCCTAGCAATGGAATAGGCTGTTTCTTAGAGTTAATGCCCTTTTACCCAAAGGATATGAGCAGAGGTTGAATATATACTAGTTAATGAGTCTGTTCAAGAGGTTCCTTCACCAGTGGAGATTTATATAGCATCACAAAGATGTAAGGGACCTTCCTAAGGAAAATGAAGACAATATAGACCACTGAAGGATACATACAGTTCATGTAAATTAGGCATAGACTACACCTCCTTTGGAATAGATCATGTCTAATTTTATAATTCAACAAATCTGTCATATAAAAATAGCAGTGAAACAGACATAAGTGTAGTTTTGATTTGGATGAAAAAGCAAATGTGAGGGGAAAAGCCTAGTGAGAGGACACAATGAAAGCCCACGGCTCTTTGCCACTATCTTGTCTCCCTGCAGATCTCATATGAGCTTGACTGGTATTAGCTCATAGATGATGGATTTAGAGTTGTATAGGACTTCAGAGGTCATCTACTCAAACCCCTTACCTTACAGATGAGGAAAATGAGGCCCAGAAAAACTAAGTGAATTATCCAAGGTAGTAAAGTCAGAGGCAGGATTTGAACACATTCCAGAGACAGTGCACTCTGAGTATACTGAAAAAAGAGTTATGCCTCAGAACACACTCATTGATTTAACTCTTTTAAAAAGGCGTTTTAAAGGAAGAGGACAAAAGTGAGGAAGGAAAAGACCAAAGACTAAAAAAAAATGGACTGACACCCCCACCTTAATCAAACATGCAAGAGAAAAAACTGGGCAGGAAGGAATTTTCTTTCTTCTTACTTCCATCCTAGACTTTTTCAAAAGCCACCATCACAATATATGGGCAAGCCCTAAATCAACTTGAAAGAATCACAGGCTTTTTAGCCATGAGATGAAGGCAGATGATTCCAAACAGGAAACATCTTGGGATTAGCTGAAAGAATTATAAACATCTCTGGTCCTGTGCATGAAGAGAGTAGTCACTTCTACAAGGAAGATGCCATTTGGGAAGGCTCCAGAGTTCCTTTAAAGAGTAAGACCCTTGGACAAGAAGGCAATAAGGAGAGGGAGAAAGGGGGAGTCATCTCAGAAGAAGTGTTACAGTCCCTGCCCCACCACTGGCTGAACCAGTGGGAGATAATGCATCAATTTGTCAACAGAGAGAGATACACAGAGAGAGGACAAACACTGAGACAGGCAGACTCTGAGAGACATCCACTGGAGGAAGGAAGCAGCTTCAAGGGATGTAACCCCTCCAGCTGAAGAAAATGAAGGAATTGTCACATGTATACTCGCCAAGGCACCAGCTCCGAGCCCAGCACAGCACTCCACCTAAGGCGACCTTCGTGAGGACTCTGCAGAGGGAGGAATGTCCCCCTAGGAAGCTATGAGCTACCTTTGTTACGTGCATTCTCTGCATGTGTTTTCCACTGCATTTGGACATTAGGTTTGAGCCCACTATTCCCAGACATCTTAAACAAAGCTTATGCCTTTGATTTTCCAGGGCGGGGAAGGGGAAGTAAGGGGGAAATGGCACACAGGTTGTTTTTGTAACAACTGTTCTTGCTATATCATCTAAGTAAATACCTTTGTTAAAAAGGTAACTGAGGCTCCTGGCTGATGATGGGGGTGGGAATGAGTGACAGTACAAGAAACCCTGTCTCTCTGGGCTATCCCAGGGAGGAGTTATCACCCTCTAGGGGCCCTAAAATTCTTCAAGCAGGAATGCAAGTTAGTGAAGCATCACTGGAAGGGGTATTATATGTAGGAATAGGAACTAGTTGTAAAAACTCTTCAGAATACGCAAGATATGCCATTTAAAGACTTTCTCTTGGATATTTAGAGTTGGTAGAAATATTAGTAGTTATCTAGTCTAACCCCCCTTCATTTCACAGAAATGAAAGAAACCGAGGCTCAGAGAAAGAAAGTGACTTGCCCAACGTCACCTAGTTAGTAACAGAACTAGGAATAGAACCCAGGTCTCCTAACTGCCTGTTCCACATGCCAGACCACCCTTTTTGTGACAAGTTAATGTATCTTAACTGAATCAGGCATTGTAGAGAACAGTGCTGGCCTGAGGAGGTTTGCCAGGCTCTGCTAATTTCCCCCACCTCACAGTCAGATAAAAGGTTAGTCCAGCATCCGTTACATACCTAGGGGAAGGCAGGCAGCTAGCTAAGCCAGAGCATAGGTCATCCACTCCCCTAACTTTGCTGCAGAAGAGAAGTTTTTGCTTTTTGCAAGATGCATTTAACTTTGCCTCTTGCCTATTAGCTAGCAGAACCATCTGCATTCATCTCAATTATGCCAAGTATCAGCAGCCCTGGCTTCACCCTACCCCCAATTGAAGTTTATGCAAGTCCAAGATCTAATGGAAAGTAAACCTACTATAACTAGATTGTGATGAAGGTAAAAATAGCACGCCTTACATGAAATCGTCTTTTAAAATATTTTGCATACACTTATATCTGCACATCTTGTCTCCTCTACTAAAGCTGTAAACTTCTTGAAGGGACTGTTTCACTTGTGTCTTTTTATCTCTAGTACCTAGCGCAATGCTTGGCGCATAATAAGGACTTAGTAAATGCTTTTCTTGATTGATTAATTAACTGATATTACTCAGGCTTTGCTCCAGGGCAAAAAACTGACAGTAACAATAATAATAATAAATAGCTAGCACTTCCATAGAGCTTTTAAGGTTTGCAAAGAACTTTATGGATATTATCTTATTTTATTCTTACAACAACCCTGGGAGATAAATACTATTCAGAAACCACTCCAGTATCTTTGGCAAGAAAACCCCAAATAGAGTCATAAAGAGTCAGACACAACTGAAAAAACAACTTAATAACAACAGTCCCCATTTTACAGATGAGGAAACTTGAGACAAACAGAGCTTAAATCAATTGGGCAAGATCACACAACTAAGAAATATCTGAGGCTGAATTTGAACTCAGTTCTTCCTAATTCCAGGGTCCTATGCTCTATCCACTGTACAATCTAGCTATCTTAGGATATTTACAGTACTATCTGGGATATTTTTCCTTCCCTGACTCAACACTACTATTGATACCGACAGACTTGTATTAGAGACTCTTTCCTTCCTCCAAGCCCAATTCATGCCCCCTTCTTGTATGCTCTAGGCTAAAATAAAAGAAAATGCTAGTTAATGTTCCACAGGTAAGAAATGCGCAGTCTCAAACCACCAGTCCACCAAGTGGCCACACTAAGGTGAAGCCACACTTTGCTGAGTCACAAAACCCCAGCAATATTCTAATGTAACTGGAATTTTGGAACTAGCTAATTTAGCCTGAAAAAAGGAGAAGGGAGGATGATGGAGAGAAGCCAGGAAGTTGCCTGAGCTCTCCCCAGTTTCCCTTGGGAACAATGTTAAGTCAATCTTCTAAAAGAATTCTGAAGCAACAGAATCCAAAAAAAGAATGAACAAACTTCTAGCCCAAGAGAAGTTAGAGAGACTTCAGAAAAGGTCTGTCTCACTTGGGTAAAAGGGGAGCTCAGCCCAGCGCAGGTAGTGTCCAGCAAGTCAGAAGGAGGCTCTTAGCCATAGCACAGATCAGGAACCGAGGCCCTGCAGTTCTGGCTCAGCAGGCCAATGGCACAGCAGGCCAGCTGTGAGGGCTCCAGCCCCAGAATCCAGGCAACACACGCAACTAGGCCAGGTCACCCTACCACAGCAGGAAAGCTGCAAGCCCCAGAGGCCCCAGCCCAGAAAACCAGTGACCAGAGCCCTGGCCCCCAGTGCAAAAAGGTTGGGACAGTGTCCCCTGTACTCCAGGAACAGAGCTCAACTTTAAAAAGTGAGGGGAAAACAAAAAAGAGCCCTGACCATAGAAAGCTGCTATGGCAACAAGGAAGATCAAAACACCAGAAGAGTACAACAATGTCAAAATGTTTACATGTGAAACCTCAAAGGGGAGTATGAATTGGTCTCAAGTCCAAAAAGTCCTCTTGGAAGAGCTCAAAAAGGATTTTAAAAATCAAGTAAGAGAGGTAGAAGAAAAATTGGAGAAAGAAATGAGTTATGTAAAAGAATTAGGCAGGGGGGAGGGGAAGAGTCAACAGCTTGGAAAAGGAAGCAAAAAAAAATTAAATGAAGAAAACAGCTCCTTAAAAAATAGAATTGGCCAAATGGAAAAAAAGACCCACTGAAGAAAACAACTTCTTTAAATGTAAAATTGGACAAATGGAAAAGGAGGTACAAAAGCTAACTGAAGAAAATTAATTCCTTAAAAATTAGAATTGGGCAAGCAGAAGCTATTGACTCTATGAGACATCAAGAATCAGTCAAACAAAATCAAAAGAATGAAACAACAGAAGAAAATGTGAAATACCTCATTGAAAACAACTGACCTAGAAAATAGATCAAGAGAGATAATTTAAAAATTATTGGGGGACCTGAAAACCATGATCAAAAAAGAGCTTTGACAATGTCTTTCAAGAAATTATCAAGGAAAACTACCCTGATAGCCTAGAACCAGAGAGTAAAACAGTCATTGAAAGAATCCACTGATCACTTCCTGAAAGAGATCCCAAAATGAAAACTTCAAGTAATATCATAGCCAAATTTTAGAACTATCAGATCAAGGAGAAAATATGGCAAGCAGACAGAAAGAAACAATTCAAATATCAAGGTGCCACAGTCAAGGTTACACAGGACTTAGCAGCTTTTACATTAAAGGATTGGAAGGCTTGGAATATGATATTCTGGAAGACAAAACAGCTTGGATTACAACCAAGAATCAACTACTCAGCAAAATTGAGCATATTCTTTGAGGAGAAAAGATGGACATTCAATGAAATAGGGGACTTTCATACTTTCCAGATCAAAAGACCAGAGCTGAACAGAAACTTTGATCTTCAAATCCAAAACTCAAGAGAAGCATAAAAAGGAAAACAAGAAGAAAAAAAAACACATGGTATTCAATAAGGTTAAATTGTTTACATCCCTACATGAGAAGATGATAATTTGAAACTGTTAAGAATTGTGTCTCTATTAGGGCACTAAGACAGAGTATATTTAGACAAAAGGTGAGGGTGAAAGTTGATTTTGATGTGATGATTAAAAAAATTGATTAAGGAGTTTAAAAAAGGATTGTACTGGGAGAAGAAGAAAGGAGGAGACAGAATGCAGTAAATTATATCATGTAAAAAGGCACAGTCAAGGGAAAGAAGAAAGGGGGTGAGCATTGTTTGAACCTTACTCTCATCAGATTTGGCTCAAAGAGGGATTAACATGCACACTCAATTGGGTAGAGAAATCTATCCACATAGGAGAGGAGGAAGGGAAAGGGGAAAGAAAAGGGAAGGTCAGATAGAAGAGTGGGCAGATTGGGGGAGGTGGTCAAAAGCAAAACACTAGTGAGAAGGGACAGGGTGAAGAAGAGAGAAAAGTATAAAAGTGTGTGGGGTGGGGGAATAAGTGGAGAGAAATACATAGTAATCATAACTGTGAATTTAAAAAGCTAGAAGAACAAATTAAAAATCCCCAATTAAATACCAAATTAGAAATTCTGAAAGCCAAATGAGAGATTAATAAAATTGAAATTAAGAAAACTATTGAAGTAATAAATAAAACTAAGAGCTGGTTTTATGAAAAAAAAACAATAAAATAGATAAACCTTTGGCTAATTTGATTTTTTAAAAAAGAAAAAACAGAGCCAAATTATCAGTATCAAAAAATGAAAGAGGTGAATTCACCACCAAAACAATAATTAGGAACTATTTTACATAAAATAAACCCTTTATACAAAATAAACTCACATAAATCATCAGCATTTCTATATATTACCAACAAAACTTAGCAAGAAGAGATAGAAAGGGAAATTCCATTTAAAATAGCTATAGACAAGATAAAATATTTATAAAACAAACCCAGAAACTATATGAACACAATTTCAAAACACTTTTCATACATATAAAGTCAGATCTAAACAATTGGGAAAATATCAATTGCTCATGAGTAGACTGAGCTAATATAACAAAAATGAGAATTCTATCCAAATTAATTTACTTAATCAGTGCCATACCAATCAAACTATCAAAAGTTATTTTTTGGGCTAGAAAAAATAGTAACAAAATTCATCTGGAAGAATAAAAGGTCAAAATATCAAGGGAATTAATGAAAAAAATGCAAAGGAAGGTGGCCTAGTGGTACCAGATCTAAAACTATATTGTAAAGCAACAGTCATCAAAACTATTTGGTACTGGATAATAAATAGGGTGGTGGATCAGTGGAACAGATTAGGTACAGAAGACACAGGAGTAAATGATTATACTAATCTAGTGTTTGATAGAACCAAAGACTCCTGGAAAATAACATGGCAGAAACTAGGCATAGACCAACATCTCACACCCTACACAAAGATAAGGCCAAAATGGGTACATGATTTAGAAATAAAGGGTGGTACCATAAACAAATTAGCAAGGAATAGTTTGCTTGCCAGATCTATAGAGAAAGGAAGATTTATGAGTAAACAAGAGATAGAGAACATTATGAAATGCAAAATGGATAACTTTTATTACATTAAATTCAAAAGTTTTTGCACAAATAAAACTAATGCAACCTTGATTAGAAGGAAAGCAGAAAGATGGAAAAAAAAATTTATACAACAAATGTCTCTGATAAAGGTGTCATTTCTTAAATATATAGAGAACTAAGCCAAATTTATAAGAATTCAAGTCATTTCCCAATTGATAAATGGTCAAAGGATATGAACAAACAGGTTTCAAATGAAGAAATTAAAGCTATCCATAGGCATATGAAAAAAATACTCTAAATCACTATTGATTAGAGAAATGCAAATTTAAAAAACTCTGAGGTCCCACTTCACACCTATCAGATTGGCTAATGTGACACAAAGGAAAATGATAAGTGTTGGAGAAGATGTGGGAAAATTGGAACACTAATGCATTGTTGGTGGACTTGTGAACTGATGCAACCATTTTGGAGAGCAATTTAGAACTATGCCCAAAGGGGTATAAAACTGTACATACGCTTTGATCAAGCATGCCTCTACTAGATCTGTATACCTAAGAGATCACAAAAAAGAAGAAAGGACCTAGATGTACAAAAATATTTATAGCAGCTCTTTTTGTGGTGGCAAAGAACTGGAAATTGAGGGAATGCCCATCAATTGGGGAATGGCTGAACAAATTGTGGTATATGAATGTAATGGAATACTATTGTGCTATAAGAAATGATGAGCACATGGATTCAGAAAAAAAACTGAAAAGACTTACATGATCTGATGCTGAGTGAACTGAGGAGAACCAGAGGAACATTGTACACAGTAATAGCAGCATTGTATGATGATCAACTACGATAGACTTAGCTCTTCTCAGCAACACAGTGATCTAAGACAGTTCCAAAAGATTTATGATGGAAAATGTTATCCACATCCAGAGAAAGAATGATGGAGTCCTGAGTGCAGACTGAAGCATAATATTTTTACTTTTTTTTGTTTTTGTCACTTTTTTCTTTTGTTCTGTTTCTTCTTTCACAATATGACTAATGTAGAAATATGTTGACGTGATTGTACATGTATGTATAACCTTTATCAGGTTGCTTGCCATCTTGGGGAGGGGGAATGGGAGGAAGAGAAGGAGAAAAAATTTGGAACTCTAAATCTTATAGAAAATGAATGTTGAAAACTACCTTTAAATGTAATTGGGGGGAAAAATACTGTTTACCAGAAAAAGAAAAAAGGAGAAAGGGGAAGGTGGGGAAAAGGCAAGCACTATAGCATGGTAAATATCTTCAAATATCTAAATGACTGTCATGTGAAAGAAAGATTACATGTATTCTATTTGTCCCCAAAGGACAGAATTAGTAGCAGTGAGTGGAAAGTAGGAAGAGAACCAAGAGAAGCAGATTTAGCTTAATGGATGAAAAAACTTCCTAACGATTGTTGGTTTTGAGTTTTTTCAGTCATAGCTGACTCTTCATGACCCCATTTTGATGTTTTCTTGGCAGAGATACTGGAGTGGTTTGCCATTTCCTTCTCCAGCTCATTTTACAGATGAGGAAACTGCGGCAAACAGAGTTAAGTGACTTGCCCAAGGTCACACAGTATTTACTGTCTGAGGCCAGAGCATGAAGATGAGTCTTCCTGATTCCAAGTTCAGTGTTCTATCCACTGCATCATCTAGCTGCCCATTCATAACAATTACAGGTGTGCAAACAGAAATCAGAATACCTTGGGAGATAGTAAGCTACCCTCTGCAGGTCTTCAATTCCCTTTGCAGGGTTAGTGTAGTGCGGACTTGAACTTAAGACATCAGCTTGAACTAGATAGACTTGAAATCGCTTTCAACTCTGAGACTCTATAATCTTCAAATTCTCTGTTACAGTGATTATAAACCTTTCTGGTTTATTTCCATCTGGCTTTTCTCTTCTATTAATTGTCACCCTAGACACAGAGTCTGTCCCTCTATCCCTGTTATCTCTCCTTATACTGTGTTCAACCCAATCAACCTCAATCCTTTCTTCCCTTAGGACCATAGCCCTTGTCTCTCACTAAGCCCTCTCCACTATTCCTTTTCTAGTTGTCCCCAGGGCAATGCCCATTCTACTGTGAGCAAACTACCAGACATCACTGAAATTTCACCATCATTCCTAATGCTGGTTTTAATGGAAATCTGGATTTCCCCTAAGGTCAATCCTTATCTTATAGCCCACTTCAATGGAAGTTCTTCAAACTTTTATGAAAATCTCACCAGTGGCTGGGTGAAGGATAGATAGAAGTTTGAAGAAATACGAGAAAGGGAGACCAAATTTAAGGTTCCAATGATATTCTAGGCAAGAAGTAATGAGGGCCTAAACTGGAGTTCTATCTAAGTAGAGAGAAAGGGAAAAAAATGTGAGAGATATGTTGAGTCAATGATGACAAGACTTGGCACCTCACTGGATATATGGGATGACTTAGAGTAAGAAGTTAAGGATGACACCAAGGTTATGAACTTGAGACATTGTGGTTATGAACTTGGAGTAAATTTAAAGACAGTGGTGTCCTCAATAGTAATAGGGAACTGTGGAAGGGAACTGTGGAAGAGGGGTGAGTTTGAGAGAAGAATAGTATAGAAGTGTTGAGTCTCTTCAGGGCATCTGGTTGGAAATGTCCAATAAGTGGTTACTGATGAAGGACTGTAGCTCTAGAGAAAACTAAGGTTGGATATATAGACCCATAAGTCATCAGAATAGAGATCATAATTGAACCCATGAGAGTTAATGAGGTCAACAAGTGAAAAAGTACAAAGCAGAAGAAGATTCAAGACAGAGTCTCAGGATACATCCTCAGTTAATGGGCATGTTTGTAGACATAAAAAAAAGGGCACTGAGGAGCAGCCAGAAATGTAAGATAAGTATCAGGAGGAAACATTTTCACAAAAACCAAGAGAAGACATAGTATCTATAAGAAGAAAGTGGCCAGAGATTTTAAATGTTGCAGGGAAATCAAGAAGGATGAGGACTGAGAAGATATTCGATTTGGCAATTAAGAGATCTTCAGTAACTTTGGAGAGAGCAGTTCCAGTTGAATGATAATGTCAGATTGCCATGGATTAGGAAGAGAATGAGAATAGAGAAAGCAGAGTGAGTATAGATGGCTTTTTCAAGGAATTTGGCTATTAAAGGGAAACGAGATATAAAATGGTAGTTTGTAGGTGTGGTGACATCTAACTAGAATTTTTTTGAAGATGGGGCATTACTAAGGTATGTTTGTAGTCATCAGGGAAGGAATCAAGAGATGTGAAGAAATATAAGAACAGAAGGATCAAGAGCAATTTGCAGAACAGAGGAAGGGAGAGATTGGGGGTTTATGTAGAGATGATGGCCTTGTTGAGAAGGTCCACTTCTTGATCAGAAACTAGAGTAAAGAAGGAAATAGTGAGGGGTAATGTCAGAGGGCTGTGAAATGAAGAAGGTTTGTAAGATAAGGAAGGGAGAAGAGGGAGCTCTCAGTGAGTGGTCTGTATTTTTTAAATATGAGGAAAAGACCTCATCTGAGAAAGTAGAGTGAGGAAGTTTTATATCTTGTGTAGAGAAGAATTTTAAAACAGCCTCTGTGGGAGTAGTATGGAGAATGAATTAGGAATGACAAAAAGATTACTTTGCTATAATTTCCCAGTTGAAATTAGATAAAATAATTTTTAGTAGAGCCACCCAACAAAGTTGTGTGACTTTCTCCATCTCTACTAAGTGGTAGATGAGTAAGAATAGAGAAGATGGATGGCAGGATTCATCCAGGCTTGGACTCTGATGAGAAGCAAGCCATGACAGCACAAGGGAGCAAGGAATTTGAGAGTAGAAGACAAAGCTGAGTTGGTTTACTAAAAGGTTGAAGACAGGAAGGAAGGAGAATGTATGTACAGGTGACAGCCTGGGAAAGTGCTAAGAAGCAGAGGGTTAAGAGGTTGAGATGAGGATGTAGAATAGGTTTGGTAGGAGCAAGATAAAGGAAGAGATAGACTAGGAGATTGTGATTAGATAAAGGAATTTCAGAAGCTTTAATCATAGATATAGAACATTTGTGGATGATGGTAAGATTAAATGAACGGCCATTGTTCTGTTGAAGTAGAATAGAAGAGTAAGTCATAGGATTTGAGCAGATTGAGGAACTTGGACATTAGAGTTCTTCACAGGTGGAAGGGAAGGGGATTTACTAGGTATAAGACACCTAATAAATATAATAATATATATTATATACATAATATATAATAATGATTTGTTGAGTTTAATTAAATTGATCAGAGTTTCTGGGGAATAAGCTGAGTAAACACATGGCTGATTTTCCAGTTTCCCTTTTCACAGGAAGAAAGTATACAAAAGAAAGTTTTAACCTACATTTCTTACCATACTCCATTTTGACAGTCAGGAGAAGAAAAAGCTGAACAACTACAATTTCTGTTAGACATAGAATAGTCCAGGCCTGGGGAGGATGAGGGGACAAAAAGGATCTGTCTAACATGCTGACATTAGTAATGAGATCCATGGCCTATTCCAAATGAAAATGTGTACCTGAGAGTCTTAATCTGCTCCAGGTACTGCTTCAGCACAAATGACTCCCAAATCTCCAACCCAGGAAAGATTAATCTCTCCTAAATTCCAATTCAGCATCTGTAAGTGCCTGATGGACATCTCCACCTGGATTTCCCACCATTACCCCAAAATAAATACATCAAAAACTATAGATTCATCATCATTTTCCTGAACCTTATCCATCAAATGGGCCTTATTTTCCCAATTCCCTCTAGTTTTAGAAAGCACCACCATCTTCCCTGTTCCAATGATTTGAAAGCTAAGAGGCATCTGAGATTCTTGTCTTTCCCTCATTCTCTTTATCTAATCAGTTATCTAGTCCCACTGATTCTATCCCTGCAGCATCTCTCATGGCTGCCACTTTTTCTCCTCCACCTTCTCTCCATCCATACAACTGCTACTCCAGTAAAGGCACTCATTAACACTCACCTGGACTTTTGCAATAGCCTCCTAATTGATTCTCCCTCCTTAGCATCCCTTCCTTCACCAGTCCATCCTCCATACAACTGGCAAAATAATCTTAAGGTGCAGATGTGGCAAAGTAATTCCAAGGCTCAAAAAATTTCAGTGGTTCTCTGCTGTTTCCAGAGCAAAATATCACCCCCTCAGCCTTATGCATATAAAGCCTTCCACAATCTAATATGAATCTTCCATTCCAGTTTTATTTCTCATCACTCTTTCATGCATTCTACCTTTCAGTCAAACTGGGTTAGAACTCAACAAATCTCTGCAGCTTCTCTGCATTTGCATAAATTGACCCCAAAGCCTAGAATGGAGTCCCTCTGCATCTCCACCTTTCACCTGTGTCCTTCAGGACACAGCTCAAGTGCTACCTCTTCCTTGAAGCCTTTCCTGATTCCCTCAAGTGGAATTATTCTCTCCTCCTACAAACGTTCTTGGAGCCCTTTGCCCGATTCTCTCCTTTGCCCTCATAACTACTTGCTTTTCTTTATACCTATCTTTGCATATATTATAACCCACCGAATAGAATGCAAGCTCCTTGAAGAAAGAGAATTTTGGTTTTTAATCTTGATCACCCTGTACAGTGTCTTGCTCATAGTAGGCTCTTAATAAAATTTTGCTGCTTATTGTTTTGTTTGATTTTCTGAGGGGATTGCAAGTCAACTAAGTCAACCAAATAAATTAGGCTCTCTCAGACAGAAAAATTTGGTGCAGAGAACATATGACATCACTCATACCTTTGTACCGCATTTGAAATTTTGGGAAAGAAAACTGATCCCCCTGAATAGAAACACTCTAGAAGGTATCTTTAGTCTGAATTAAACTGAAGGAACAGAAAGAATCTGCAAGATAATGAGGAGTGCATTCTGGGTTTTGGGGAGAGTGGGGGAAAGGGAAACAAGGTAATTACTAAAGCACTCAGTGCCAAGAAAGCAAAATGCAGCTAAAAAAAGAGAGGCAGTAGGATGAAGTAGGAGGCCACGGAGGTGTGGGCCCAGGTAGGATGCATTGCTTCTGCCATCTGGAGGCCTTTCTGAAAAACGTCCCACACTGATCTAACCCAGAACTGTCAGGGTTGGTTAGAGCCAGAAACACATGCGCTAAAACAATTGCATCTTGGTCTCCTGACACGTGAAATCGTTTCAAGCGAGCCATTGCTGACCTGAGCTGGGTGTCCAGGGGCTGTGTTACACCCCCCAAGTTTTCTCTAGTCCAAGCTTGTCAATCCATCCTCTTCTCCAATTTAATGATATCATATTTAAGCCTTCCATCAGGTAAGAGAGTTGGTTGACGATGCCACTTGCTATTTGCAGAAGGCTTTAGAAGTTCAGCGCTAGAATCCCTCGGCTGGGAGCAGCTTCTTTTGTAATAACTCACGTGGCCAGGGCCAGAGCTGGTTCTGGAATATTTACTCTTAGCACAAGATGATTGTGTTGCCATTAGCACTAATGTACAAGGGTGGGATTCTTACTCCTTAATTGGATATAATTACAAATTCCATAGCCAGTGAAAAAGAAAGATTAAAGGAGGGGAAAGGGAAGGGAAACATGCAAAACAAAATAGGTTAGGCCTAAATTTTTTTTGCTTTTTTGTCTGTGGCATCTCTTCCCAGGAATCCTAGAGACGGCTGTTATTCTTCAAGAGGGAGAAGTGGACCCCCAAAGCCCCCTTTTCCCTCTCCTGAATGTGAATAAGCACTTATAAGCACTTCTCTGTAATTCCCATAAGTGAGGGTCACTTAGAGGTCTTAACTGTTTCCTGCAGGTGAGATGGACAGCAGGAAGCATTCCCCTCAACCATCACCTCCTCCCACCCGTCACCCCCAGAAAACCTCCCTCCCCACTAGCCTCATGGGATTTTGCCTGACCTACTTTGGGCAGGTGATCTCACCCAGTGTATTCCACCTCCCTCCCTTTTTGTGGACCAGCAGCTCCAGAGAGCACGTCTTCTTTTGTTTCATTATGTGATCACAGATGACACTTGATGGGCAGTGTTCTATAAAAACCAGAGCTCAGCAGAAGTAAGGATAGCCTGGAATCCACCAGATTTCCAGGATTTATTAAATATATGGAGTGATGGGTATGGTTCAATGGACTAAACTACAAAAAGAGAAGTGTAGCATCTTACTTCCAGCCAAAACTGGAAACCAAGTGGGTGCCTATCTGTTGGGGAAAAGCTGAACAGATTTTTGTGGTATGTGAACATAATATGGTAGTATTGCTGCAAAACAATAAATACAAGGAAATTATAGATACAGGAAGCGTGAACTGATGCAAAATAAGGAAGGCGGAACCAAGAGAATTATGCACCATGAACACAGTAATGTTAAAAAAAAAACAATAAAAGGTATCAGAATTCACAATAAATTCTACAACTGTATGGCTCCAGAGGACCAGTGAGAAAATATCCCCTTCCTTTATGTAGATATATGTTGTACTATGGTTAAGAAATGTGATATATATATTGCCAAGCACAGTCAACTTCTATGGGCAGCTAAGAGTGCTGGGCCTGGAATCAGGAGGATTCATCTTCCGGAGTTCAAATCTGTCCTCAGACACTTCCTAGCTTTGTGACACCCCCTCCCTTTCTTTTGCATGAACTTTTAATCTCTTCATGGTTAGCCAATGAATGTTATCCAAACTAGTAGATGTAATTTTAGCTTAATTGAACAACACAAAATCATGATGCTAAACTCTCACTGAGGGCAAAAAGCATAATGTAAATTTACCTTACCAAATGATTATTAATGTATTCTTAACATAGCTGCATGAACATGTGCTCCCAATGGTGAATGAGAAGCTACACTGGTTTGATCATTAGGAAACCCAAAATACACATGGTTGTTCCTGCTTTAAAAAAATTCAGACAGCTTTATAAAGGGATCAGATCCATCGTAACATCCATCCACTCAACCCTGTTTGCCTCAGTTTCTTCACCTGTAAAATGAGCTGGAGAAGGAAATGGAAAACCATTCCAGTATCCCTGCTAAGAAAACCCCAAACGGGGTGATAAAGAGTCAGACGTGATTGAAAAACGATTCAGTAACAACCCATTTCTTAATTATAAGGGCTGGTTATTGGAAGTGACACAATAGTAAGAAGCTAGCACGGCACAGTGAAAAGAGCTTTGAACTTGGTATCGGAAGACCTGCATTTGAATTCTAGCTCTGACACTATCTGTGTGACCTTGTGCAAATCACAATCATTCTGGGCCTCAGATTTTTTTTTTTAATTTGTAAAATTAGGGGGCCGGACTAAATGATCTCTACAATTCCGTCCAGCTTTAAATATATGAACCTATAGTGAAAAAGCATCACTAAAACATTTTAAAAAGAAATTAAGCATCCCTGAGCCATGACTTCAGCATTGTCTATGGGTGGCTTTATATACTCAGTAAGGCGCTTTGCCTCTCTTTCCTCTCCTTTATAAACTCAAAGCACTTGTTCAAGACTTTGAAGACTCGGACCTAGGTCCTGAGCAATGAACCCAGTGCTAACTCCTACCCAGGCACAAAGATGGGAATTCACGTTGTGAAACAAAACAGAGCAGTCACGGTGGGGGGAGGAGGAGGGGGAGGGATGGGGAGAAAGGAGAATGACTATAAAGGTTGTCCCAAAAGTCTTGGTGCAGCTTCTAAGCTTTCATTTGATTTGTGCATTACATAGCACATTAAAAGAAAATCCTTAAAGTCCTTTCATCAATACCCTATTTCACAGATAGGGAACTCTAACAAACTAGGATCTTCTAGTTCTAGGCTTAAAATTCTATTCATAACATCATATAGCATCCCTCTTCCCTTTCCCCTCTACAAATACATACACACATACACACACACAGATATGTGTATGTGTATATATACTTGTCTATGTGTGTGTGTGTGTGTGTATATATATACATATACATACATACATACATACATACATACATACATACATATGTAACCTGGGGGGTGGGGAAGAGGCAACTTGTAATCTTGGACAAACTGCCTTCATCTCTCTGGGTCTGTGTTTCTGCATTTGTACAATGAGGTCCCTACCAGCTCTAAAATTCTATTAACTGAGTGCATCATTAGCATCCAGACGTTTTATATGGATTACAGGCATACATAGCTAGGGACCTGGAACTCACCTAATATAGATACTGCAACTTACTTAGCCATGGAATAGACAAATGTTAACTCAAATGGGCTCAATGGGAGAAACTGTCCATCCCCAACCCTTGTTGTCCAATTCAGGTTCCTTGATGATAGGGCCAGTTTTGCTTTTGTTCCCATAATCCTATGCCCCTAGCACAGTTCCTACCATAGCAGGCACTGAGGAAATGTCTAACTGAATTCCTAAGAATTGTTTTCTTGGTTTTTTTTTTAGGCAATTGGGGTTAAGTGACTTGCCCAGGGTCACAGAGCTAGTGTCAAGTATTTGGTCTGAGGCTGGATTTTGAACTCAGGTCCTCCTCACTTCAGGGCCGGTGCTCTATCCACTGAACCACCTAGCTGCCCCCTAAGAATTGTTTTCTGTACAGGTGAGAAATAAATATTATCCAATTCAGAATAAGAAGATAGGAGGAATAAATAACCAATCCCTCACTCTGCTTTGTCATCCCCTTCTCAAAATTACTTCATTGCTTATTCAATAATAATAGAATGAAAGGGACAGCTAGGTGGTACAGCAGATAGAGCACCAGCCCTGGAGTCAGAAGGACCTGAGTTCAAATCTGGCCTGGGCAAGTCACTTAATCCCATTGCCTCACAAAACCAAAAGAATAAGAATAAGAATGATTGAATGAAAACTGTGTCTGGACCAATGGGTTCCTTGCTATAGGGAACTCTCAGATGAAGAAACTCCCTCTGCCTCTGATGGTCAGCACATTATTTGCAATTTATTACAGTCTTAGAGAATTTCCTAGAACCATGAGAGGTTAAGTGACTTGCCTATGGTCACACAGTAATATAGTATATGTCAGAGGCAGAACTTCAAATCAGCACTCTAACCACTATATAATGCTGTCTCTAATAATAATAAATCATATTCATATTGTACTTCTAGATTTACAAAGCACAAAATGTTCCAGATCTCATTTGATCCTGACAATAGCCCCTGTGAGATAGCTGCTGTCATTATACCCATTCTATAGGTGAGGAAACTAGGGCTGAGAAAAGTTACGTGGCTTGCCTGAAATCACATGGTACATAGGGTCGAACGAATTCATAAGAGTCTCAAACATCAAACCCAGGTTTTTTAATTCCTAAGGCAAGCTCTCTATCCACTATGCTGACCTATTTCCCTGAAGACTCAACTTCTCCAGGATGAGAACCCAATAGTCCTGCAAACCAGTTCAGTATTTAGAATCCTCTTGCACTAGAGGTATCAGGCCCATAATGCCCCTGAATGCAACCAGAACTATACTAAAATATAGTTGCTAAATATTTAATGAAATAAATGAAAATACAATAGAATGTAAATATTGTTAATATTTTAATTTTTAATTCAATGGGCTGTCTATATCTTAGAATGTGGCGTGTGCTAGCTGGCTTTATGAAAATGCACTATTAATTTTTCTAGGTGGTACAATTTAGAAAAAAAATTATCTTAAAACTTTGCTTTGCATTGACATTAAGAAGGGCAAATAATAATTGCCATGGCTCAGAAGAGTGCCAGCTTCCTTTTCTAGCCTGTCAAGCTAATGTGTCCAAGACCCCACTAGAACCTCCTTCAACTGCTTGTGTTGGGTGAGTGGCATCATTTAATTGAACCTTATGTTGTAAGAGTCATTTTCACCAGAAAGGAAGAAAAGCAAAAAGACTGCACTTCAGAAAAACCCCATTGCCCTTTGTTTCAACACAGACCGTGGGGCTCACAAAGCACAACCTTTTCAAATGGTCTGTGCTACTTTCTGGTTTGCAAAATACAAAAAAGCCAGGATATAATAGCACCATCTCTTGCCTGTCTAGTACTTTGGATTTCCAAAGCTCTTTCACATCCATTATGAGTCACCCTGGGAAGAGGTGGGACAGGTTTTATCCCCATTTGACAGAAGAGGATCCTCACATCCATTATCCATGACCCAATGACAAGGTACAGTAGGCATTATTCCCATTTGACAGATGAGAAAAATGAAACACAGAAAGGTTAAGTGATTTGCCCAAGGTCACACAGTGAATAAGCTGCAGAACCAAAACTAGAATCCAGCTCACCTGTTTGCCCAATAGTCTTTGTACTAGCCATACAATAAGCCTGCCCCACAGAGATGACAAGACCAGACCTTTGCACTTTGCACTATATACTCCAGAGAAATGACCAGCAAAAGTCCTAACTTCGGAAACAAGTCAATTAGGGAATGGAGGAGAATATTCAGAATAGGAAAACATTCTTTGCTTTACAAAAGAATGTAGTAGGAGTACTTTGTGCATTTAAAATGGAATCCTATTTATAAAAATGCAGCTCACACCCAACTTTTTAGGTCACACATCTAATTCATACAGCGAGCTATGCTTATAAAGGAGGGTGGAGTACACCTTCTTGGAAGGGGATGGAGAACAGTTATACGTATGCAGCAGCAGCAAGGCTTCTCTGTCAGTCACCAGTAGTGTGTACCCTTAACAGGTCAGGAACTACAAAGGGTAAGTAAGGGAACTGAATAAGGACAGGCCTAGCAAGCACAGGGCAAACTTTTGGCCTCATAGTGACTCTCAAACTGGTTTCAAAAATGCCTTTTTTTCCCAATAGAATTTAGGGCTTTGGATATCTTCTTAAACTCAGGTGTTACGTATGCTGAGCTAGCCTAGTCCTCAGAAATCCATAGTCATCATCTGCTATTTCCTTTTTTCTAGTCCCTTCAGCGACTTCTTAGGGAGTGTGGAGAAGCATGGGGTCATCCCATGCCTAAGAGGAGAAGAGAAGAAGGTGGGAAGGGCAAATGGAATACACTCCAGGAATGGAAGGGCACCATGAAACAAAATGCAGGTCACTTCCTTCACCTATAAAATGAGGGGATGAGACTACATGTGCTCCAAACTCCGTTTCGGAGCTCCTAAGGTAGAACTTCAAGGTTTCTTCTATCTCTATGATATTCCTCAAAGTCACTGATGGTTAGCAAAGAATGAATAAGCACTCTCTTTTCTTCCTCTGATCCACCCTAAACCCTTCCTCAGCTCCTCTTCATTACATTCACCTTGTTTTTCACATAGGGAAAATATGTCAACATGAAGGAACTGTGACTCTTTCAGTGTGTGGAACTCCTGTGTGGGAATTCCCTCTACCAATGAAGGTAGCAGCCCTTCCACTACTTGGTCAGCAAACCCTAGGGAGCTGACAGAGGCATACAGAGATGAAGAGACTTGCCCAAAGTCACACTGCTAGTGTCGGAGATGGGATCTGAACCTGGATGTTCCTCATTCCAGACTCAGCACTCCATCCAGGGGCCACACTGCCTCTGTACCGGTATTTCATTTGGTTCAGCTCCACACCTGAGATTTCATCCATTCAGGAAATAGAATTCTGAATAGAGAAACTCTATATGCAGATTGGCAATTGTTCCGCAACATTACCTTTCAGAGAACAAAATATTCTCCAATATTATCTGTTCCACAGGTCTTAGAAATTTGCTTGTAACTGAGAAAGGCCAAGTTATTTGCCCAGGCTAACCCAGCTAAAGTGTGTTGGAGGCAAGACTGATACTCAGGTTTTCCTGATTCAAAGCAAGCCCTCTATCTTTCATTACTCTTCAGGCTGCACTACTGATTCTCCTTGACCTTCTCTACCATTGTACAGAAACCTCTTCACCCTGGAATCTCACTCAACCACTGGACTTTACAAATAGCCAGTACTTTCCACTCCTAAGGCCTCTCTCTGTGATTGGCAGGTTCCTCTCAGAACCATCATGTTAAGGAAAAGGCCCAGGCCAGCCTCTCCAGTCTGCACTCCTGACTTTCATGGATCTTTCTCTACAATTCTACTACAGGAGGTACCTTCATCTCTTCCTCCACTTGTCAGCTCCCTGTTATGTGCTGTCTTCCCCCATTAGAATATAAACTCCTTGAGGGCAGAGATTTATCTCTCTGCTTGGATTTTTATTCCCAGTGCTTAGCACGGTGCCTGGCACATAGTAAGTATTTAATAAATGCTTGATGACTTGACTTGACTTGACTATGCTATCCATTACACCCTACTATCTTTCTCAGATAGGTGAGGCAGATTTCAAAACGCATTTAAGAGGGAAATCTGTTTTTTTCCACAATCTGATGGGACAGCATGGTAAAAACTTGTTGAATTGATGGCTGCATTTCTAAAAGCAGTGCTTTCAAACCCACAGAAGGACTTCTTGAAATAAAGGCTTCATGAATGCCAGAACCAATATAAGGATGATTGGTGCCAACAGGCTCCTATATAATTTAGCGCTATGCTAAGTAACCCTTGGGCAACAGCTTAAGTTTTCCTTTTAACAACATGAATCTTCAGAACTGAAAATGCAGAGGGGAGGTGGAATAGAAGGAAGAAAACAAACTCTTTGGAGCACTAAGGACTACTGAGAATTATTGTTAAAGTAATAATAATATATTTACTATTGCATATGCTGTCAGATGCAGTAGATTTGTTGGCTAGTTTTGCTGAACTGTTAGGCTTTTCATCTTTGTTAGAAATGGAGGGGAATATATTCAGAATTAATGTAATGGAAAAACAAGAGGCATCAATATATTGTGAAGTATTTTAAGATAATACTTCAATACTTCTAAGGTGTACAAAGTGTCTTACAAGCATTATCTCATTTGATACTCACAACGATAATGTGGAGTTAAGTATTGTGAGAATCATTAACACCCCCATTTTATAGATAAGTAAACTGAGGTTGAGAGAAGCTTGTGCTTATCTCATGTCACTGGCTATTCAATGGAACAGGCAGAATTTAATACCAGTCTTGACTCCAAGTTCAAAGGTTTGGTTTTTTTTCACACTGTATATCATGCTGCCTCTCTGTTTTCACATATGAAAAGTAAACAAAAAAACCCCTTTTGTCAAAATGGGAAATAAGAGTGGAAATTTCATATATCTCCGACTTAGACAAATAAGTTGTCCACGTGTAACAGATATGTCCCTAGAACTTGTGTGGATATAGCCATATTCTCTTGCCCATGAGCACCTATTTTCCCCTGAATCACCCAACAACCAGCCCGAGTCACATGTACACAGTATTAGGCAAAGCAAAATGACATTTGTTTTCAGTGGAATGAAAGGCAGGCAATAAAGGGTTCAAACAGAAAGCATTTTCAGCACTCATTTTCCAAAACAACTTCCTCTCACAGCTTCCACCTTAGGTGGGTTCATGCATCCCTGAGCCAGCTGGCTCATCACCACAGCAGGTTATATATCAAAGAAGTGCCTATGGCAGCAGCATTAGGTGCAGTGGATTTCTCAGCATGGTTACCAAATGATCATAAGACCTCATGCTACCCTCTTCTCTCAAGTCCCTTACCTTTTTATCATTGCTGATTTTGCCTTGATAAACTTCTGCTTTGGCTTATTCTCATTATCTGCTGCCTTTACTTCCTACTCCACTGTTGAACGAAGTTGGTTAAAATCAAAAAACCATGCTGACTGGGTCCACTACAAATTTATGTTACCTCATCTCAATGGGGCCCTCACTGTGGCAAGGCAATCCTTTTATATCTGCCTATTTAACTCACATCCCACTGACCACATCAGCTCTTCCAAATTATATGGTCCTCCTCAAACCTCCCATGGTTCCCCTGTCCCCTACCCTCTCAGTTGCATCATTTTTCATTGAAAACATTGAGACTGTTCACAGAGATCTGCCTCTTCTCCCCTTCTCTTCTCCTATTACCCAGATGCCTCTTCTTCATTCCCCCTTGTCAAACGTGAAGAGGTAACCCTTCTCCTTGGCAAGGCAACCCTCACTACCTACATAAATGATCCCATTCTATTCTATATTCTCCAACAGATTCTATAATTCTGTAATTGCCCCATTCTGTCATTTATTTTTAGTGTCTCCCCATCTCCTGGATGTTTCCTACTGCCTATAAATATGCCTAGGTCTCTCCCGTCCTCAAAAAACCCTCACTTGATCTGTCCATCCCCACTAGCTATTGTTCTAATTCTCTCCTCCCTTTTTTGGCTAAACTCCTTAAGAAGGCCATCTACCAAAGGTGCATTTACTTTCTCCTCTCACTCTCTTCTTTGTGAGACCAATCAGGCATATGTCCTTATGCCCTTGTTTGTGTTGCAAAACAATGTGACCTCACAAAGACTCACGAAGGCAACCACATCTTCTTTCCAGCTCTCTACCTACCCAACAACCTAATACATTTCTTTCTAAAACTGTTTCACATTTTAGGATTCATTCTCATGATAAACAATTTTCAATCTATTCATTTAGCCTGAATCTTTCTGATAACCTCAGTCTCATATCTTCAATTACCTATTGGACGTCTCAAACTGGATGTCATCTAGGAATCTTAAATTCAACATGTCCAGAGCTGAATTTATTATCTTTCTCCAAAACACCTTCCCCTTTCCCAACTTCCCTATAACTGCCAAGGGCACTGCCTTCCTCCCAGTTATTCAGGTTTATAACCTAGATATCATCCTTGACTCCGCACTCTTTCTCACCCTCAAAATCCAATCTGTTGCCAAGCCCTGTGGATTTTACTTTCATAACATATGCCCTCGTCTCTTACACACTCCCTTCTGTCCTCTGACATTGCCACCATCCTAGCATAGGTCCTTGTCACCTCACATTTGAGTCATTGCAATAGCCTGCCAGTTGGTCTCCCTACCATAAGTCTCTCCCCACTCCAGTACATCCTCCACTCACTCAGCTATCAAATTAATCTTCCTAAAGTACCAGTCTAACCATGTAAGCCCTGTACCCCCTACCTCCATTCAAGGAAATTTTATACATACATAGATACACACACACACATACACACACACACATACATACATATAATACATATATATATGTATATATATATATATACACATACATACACATACAGAGAGAGAGAGAACTTTATTTTTATTTCTCTGATCCTCTATATGTGAATTTCTGCCAAGTGACACTAAATGATGCATCTGGTTAAAGCAGCAGGGTACCTGAAGGGAGAGACAGGAGGGAACATGTTCCAGAGAAGCAAAACCACCAGCACCACCTTGACTACCATCTGCCCTCAGAGACTAATGAAGGCAACCTAAGATCCTGAACCCAAAAGCCTTGGAATATCAGTCCCTGCAGTGACAGAGAGAGAGAGAGAGAGAGAGAGAGAGAGAGAGAGAGAGAGAGAGAGAGAGAGAGTTATATATTCATATTTATATTCCAGTTTGGTATTCAAAGCCCTTTCTGATCCCCTTTTTGGCCTTCTTTCACCTCCTTACTGTTCATCACCCATGACACTCCATCTCCTGACTGCATTTTTGCTGACTATTCCCCATGCCTAAAATTTTCTCTCTCCTCATGTCCACCTCTTGCCCTTCCTGATCAAGTCTCAGCTAAAATCCCACCTTTGGTAAAACTTTACCAATCCCCTTTAATGCTCTTCCTTGATTATCTCCAACTTATCCTACATATATTTTGCTTATGGAGTTGCTTTCATTATTTCTACTCCATTAGACTTTAAGTTCCTTGAGAACCGTGATATATTTTGCCTTTCTTTATATTCCCAATGCTCAGCAGAGTGTCTGGCCTTCAGTAGAGACTTCATAAATGCTTGTTGACTTTTCTCCTGCCGTTATCAACAATGTTCAGACAGCATCATAGAAAAATCATGCCATCTCCTAACCACCACTACCTAGCTCTTTCTAAAAATTTCTTGTGTTCTGTGTTCCCATGCAACTTAATGAGTGACACCATGACCTACTGAACTCTCATGCGTAATCTTAGAAAGTGTAGTCCAAAATAGAATGTCATCATCCTTAGTCAAAGACACGTCCCCCCTTATAAATTCATCCATTATCTTCAGCAGTGAGGATACTAAACATCAGGGCCAACCTCATTCAATCATCCAACAAATATTTATTAAGTCCCCACAATACATAAAACACTATGTTACTTATAGTGGAGATTAAAAATAAATATAAGACAAATCTTTATCCTCAAGGAGTCAGAACAATGAGATATATAAATAACTCTAAAACGCAGCCAAATGTGGTAAAAACTTGAGTGAAATAAATCAAGTACTCTGAAACTTCAGAGGAGAAAAAATTACTTCTGCCTTGTCAGTATGTGTTTTGGTGGGTTTTCAGTGAAGGAAGCGGTGGCATTTGAGCTAGGCCTTGAAGAATATCCTTCTGTAAGCCTCTGCTTTATTTTGACTTCTCTGAACCTTCTCTATATGAGTTTCTAGCAAGAGACACTAAATGATGTATTTGGTTAAAGCAGCAGGGCACCTGGAGGGAGAGACAGGAAGCAGCATGTTCCAGAGAAGAAAAAACACCAGCACCACCTTGACTACCATCTGTCTTCAGAGATTGATGAAGACAACCCAAGATCCTGAACCCAAAGCCTTGGAATAGCAGTATCCCCTAAACTGCCAGATATATTTCTAGCCCAGTCCCTGAAGTGATCATCAAAGGGAGAAATCAGGTACTGAAGGGACTCACCTTCCTCACTGCCACCACCTACAACTGCTGACCAACAGTTACCGACATGCAGATGAACACAAGAGAACCCCCAGACTACTGGTGTTGGAGTGGCAGCAACCCCCATACCACTGGTCTTGCTTCCCTCACAGCCATTACCTAGAGAAGAAATTTCTGAAAAGAGGCTCATCATCCTTACCAAATGCCAATCAACTGCTACTTACAGCAGGCAAGCCAGTCTAGCTTAAACAGAAAGATTCTCTAAGGGAAAGACAGGATACAGAATGCTCTATCTAGGTCAAATTCCATCTTCCCTCAGATCCTGATGGAGACAGCTCAGCATTCTGAACATAAGAGCCTTTGGAATACTGATTCTCCAGATGAGAGCCCTTAGGCATCATCTTGGGAATCAACCACTATGGATATGCAACCTGGTAACTGTTCCTGCAGGTGCTACTGCCACTGAAGATCCAGAAAAGAAAGTTTCTTGCCACCAAAGTCCTTGGCACTATCAAGTGATTAAATCTCAGAAACTGATATGATCTGGAAATGACATTAAAGAAGAGAAATTACCATCTGCTTTGCCACTGCATCCTAAAAACTATGGGACCTTTCCACCTGATTTATAGCTGAAACTTTCCATATGTATTGTCTTCCCAATTGGAATATTAACTCTGATCATAAGTAACTTTTTCCAGCTATGATGCTCATCTACCCAGTGTAGGTCAATATATAGCACCTATGCCCCCTGCAAACAAATCTTAATTTTGTTCTTTCCCCTCTAATGATGCAGATACAATTCCATGGAAAAAGATGTTCATAGTCCAGTCATTCTTACCTCTGGGCATGCTGCTTTCCAATGATAAGAAACTGAAACCATGCAGGTAGAGAAAAGGTATCTAAGGTCAATAAAGGTATCTAAGTCAATAAAGAATGAATCAATAGGAATAGGATAGGATAGGATAAAAAATAGGCAGCAGGACCTACCCAATTGATACTTTGGCTTCATAATGTTGTTAAAACTCAGGTGAAATTGTTTGGAAGAGTTTTTGGCTATCCTATTCGACTCTCATGACATCACAGATTTGGAGCTGAAAGAAGAATCTTTAGACATAGCCTAATCCAAAGTACTATTTTTAATAGATAGGGAATGTCCAACCTGAAGAGAAGGAGTAATTTTCCTAGGAACACATAAGTAGTCAGTAACAGAGCCAGGATTCTAGCTTGTGCTCCCTTCCAATTTGAGTAATTCTTATTGCAGTGGAAGAAAGGATGGAAGGGGAGGACAACTAATTTTTGTGAAGCAGAACTTTGAATCTGGGGTTAGAAGTGATGGAAAAATATCTACAATCTACTGGGAAAGGGGATACAATGGATGCTAGCTTTCCACTATACTACTGCCAGGTCTGTACCCAAATGAAACCAAAGAAAGTGTAAATGACCCTACATGTCCAAAAATATTTGTAGTAAATCCTTTCTGGTGATTGTACGTGCCATATGAAGGTGATGGAATCTATTTTGCACTGAGAAATTAAAATAGAATAAATAGATAATTTCAAAAAGGCACAGAAATAGTTCTATGAACTGATACAGAATTAAAAAAGCTTCCATATGGACTTGCAGACTATGAGTTGCATGGTCAATCGAACTTCTTCATTGTTCCTCGTGCTGATCAATTTATCTCCTACATTCATCTTATCTTCCTAGATTGGAGCCAACTTCATCTGGTCATATGGGCTGCCACTCATAGTTCAGCTTTCCAGTGTCAGCTTTCCCCAGTCAGATTCTTCTGGTCACAAGGGAATAACATAACTGTGCAAAAGTAGCACTTTAGTAAGACCTAGACTATTCCCTCCATAGCATGCTAGCCTCTGAAATATTCTTTGCATTTAGAAGCCAGGTTCTTCCCTAGTAGGATTCTTCATTTCAGAGAAATACACACACACACACACACACACACACACACACACATACACATATATGTATGTATATATGTGTATGTATATAATATACATACACATGTAACATATGTATATATATACATATATATATATGTGTGTATATATATATATATATACATACTTATATATTTCATTGGCTTCCAAATTTAGGGTGCTGATCTGATGTGATTACAGAGATGCTACATTATAGGAAAAGAATGCAATGAAACTGGCAAAATTCAGCTCCTCTCTGCTATTTAGGGTTACAATCCCCTTCCAGAACTCCAGAGTCCTGTGAAATTCTATGTTCCAGAAAACTGCTTCTCAGAACCAACAAGGAGAAGAAATCTGCCAATTCTATTGACTCCATCATTTTGCCTTTCCTGGCCTCTAACCCCATGGGCCTCTGGGTGACTTCTGGGAAATGGCTTTGACAGGTGGATGAGAAAGCTCAGCTTCCATTTATTCCTTGGCCTTTCAAGTTAGTACTCCCTTGCTGGCAGTAACTTCAGGATGGCTGTTCTGAAGTGGATTCATGTCCACTAGGGAAAGGACTGAGACCCATAAGTCATTTGATAGAAGTAGCCAAAGAGCTGTCAGAGGGTGGTTCTTATGGCCTAGGGTCATGTTTGAAGCAGTGACCTCAAGGAAGCACACATGATTCACATCCGATTAAGACTACCCTGAGCCAAGCAATGTTTCCCAGTGGAATCCAATGACTCTTTGCTTCTTTTATATAGTGAGAGAAAAACAGTTTACAGTCTTTGTCAGGCCTGAGAGCCTACTAAAAATCATTTCTCATATTTAGCAAAAAAATAAATAAAGCTCATTCACCTATCACCATAAGTAAAAAGGAAGAGGTAACATACAAAACCCACCAAGGACCCTAAAGTGACAGTCCATCTTAGAGTTTTCCAGTCTTCAATAGCATCACCACTGATTAGCAACAGGATCCTTAAGAAGATGAATATCAGTTGAATAAATCTTGTGAGAAGCCCTAACAATTGTGAGGAAAAGAATGCACTGGAGCTGAAGGAGCACTAGAATTTAATCCAAGAGACTTATATTCAAAACCCAGTTGTGACACCTGTGTGTCCCAGGGTAGGTCCTTTAATTTTTTTGAGACATATTTTTCCCACAAATAAATACAATGATACTTACATTACCTACCTGCCAGGACTATTTTGAGGGAAGTGTCTTATAAATCTTAATTCTTATAATTCTAATGAATTATCTGTTGTTTGTTGTTGTTGTCATCCTGTAAATGGGAAACTGAAGCTAGGGAATCATCACTTTAGAGCTTTAAGGGAACTTAAAGGTAGACCATCTAAATCTAACTCTGTCATTTACAAACAAGGCAACTGAGGCTCAGAAAAGTTAAAGGACTTGCCTAAGATCATCCAGGTTGTAAATAACGGACTCAAACTCAGATAGTTTCCATTAAACTGTACTGTCACGCCTTTAGGGTTTGGGGTTTCTTTTGTTTCTCAGTCCTAATACTAATACAAATAGGCCACATTCACATAGTACTTTAAGAGGTGTATGGGGTCATCAGGGAGTGAGGGCTTGGCTAGCCCTTTTCAGGTCGGCTCATTCCCTGTTGATGTCACTAGTCATCTTGACTTTTGCCTTGCCATAGGACTTCAATGACTCTGGAAGACAGAGTGAGGCTGACAACCTGTTGCAACTTTACCTCACCTAAATCCAATTCACTTTCAAATGAAGACATCACCCATCATCTGTTTTACCCCAATATTGTGATGTCATTGATCCTCTTCGAAAGACAAGCAACACTTTAAGGGTGACAAAACAATATGAATATATTAAATCACTTGTGGATGGTCTTCCAAGTCTAGGTTGTGGGACTGCTGAGACTATACTCCATGGAAAGTGAGAGGCTACCTAGATAAATCAATGAGGATACTCAAGTGAGAATGCCTGACCAGGGGCAGAAAAGCCCTCAGGCAAACAATAGGTGCAAGTCAATGCTGAGGAGACGTGATTAGGGACTTATAAGGAAAGTATCCATGAAAGATACTCTATTTGAATCTTGCCTTGAGAAAAATCCATGAAGAAGAATTGATGAAAAAGAGAGTACTCTACTGAAGTAAAATCAACTACCCTAAAGCATGGCACAGGAATGCAACAACCATTAGGTAAGGGCTTACTGTATGCAGAGTACTAAGAGAAATGTAAAATTAGATAAAATATTGTTTTCTTTTGAGGTTCACTCTCCAGAAGAGTAGTAAAACATCTACAGTGAAGGCTCTAATACACAAAATTATGTGATAAATGCATTTGTAGAATTATAAAGAAAGTGTAACATGAAGTCAGAACTGGAAAGGTCATTATTTCACAGGGATGGGGAAGGCTTCATGGAGGCAAAAGCATTTCATTTGGGTTTTTAAGGCTTTATTTAAGGCTTTTAGGAATTTAATAGATGAAGAGGACAGTATGACACAGTAGAGTTGGGCTTAGAGTTAAGAAGACCTGGGTTCAAATACTATATCAAACTCTTACTAGCTATGTGATCCTGGATAAGTCACTTAATCTCTTTGTGCCTCATCTCCCTCATCTGTACAAAGAGGGGGTTGGACTCAATGGCTTCTCAGGTTTCTTCCAACTCTAGACCTGTAATCCTATGGAATAGGAAACAGTGGGAGTATAGCCTTCCTAAGGACCCAACAAACATCTCATTAAGGCCTATGAAATGAGTTTTCTACAACCTTTCTCATTTCTTAGCTTTGAATTAATCATGAGCCTTGCCCCCATCTTATCTCAACATAATTGTTTCTTTCCATGTTTGTAGACTCAGATGTTCCCTCAAGCTAGTCTTAAACAGATAATGCCTGATTCTCTGGCTGAGATTTGCCAAACTGCTAGAAATCTCCATCTCAAACCAGTATCCTAAACAAAATGCATTCTTTCCCCCAAACCCACTTCTCCTAACCACTGTCTTTCCATGTTCAAGCAATTGCTACATTCTATCAATTCTACCTTCCCAAAAGTTCTCACATATATCTCTTTTCTCAGTTCACAAAGCCACCATCTTAATTCAGGTCCTCGTAAACTGTCCTAAACCTGGTGCATTGAAGTATAGAATGGTGTCCCTTCCCTAATCCATCCTCCCAACAGCTTCTAAATTGATATTACTAAAGAACTTATCTGACCATGTTACTCCTTTATTTAAGAATCTTTGGAGGCTCCCCATTGCCACTAAGATAAAGTACAAACTCCTTCATTTGTTATTTAAAGTCTTTCATAAACCGGATCCAACTTATGTTTCCAGGGTGATTTCATATTGCCCTTCCATGCTCTCCGATCAAACTGGATTACTTGGTGTTCCTTGTCCACAACAATCCATCTCATAATTCAGCACCTCTGTTCAGGTTGTCCCTCACGTCCAGAGTTCTCTCCTTCCTCACCTTCACCTCTTTGAAATCCCATCTCGCTTCATGATTCAGCTCAAGTGCTGATTTCTACTATCCTACACAAGGCCTCTCCTCATCTCCTCAGGTGTTACTGCTTCCTACACCCTGCCACTGTTGAAGTTGTTTCATATATATTTTGTACTTGGTTGCCTAGAAATGTGATGTTCCCATGTCTTCCCCATAGAATGAAAGCTCCTTGAGAAAATTAACTATTTGATTTTTTGCCTTTGTAGTCAGGATTCCTCATATATAGTAGGAACTTAATAAATGTTTTATTCAATTAAACTGCCTGCTATTGGTCACCTACAATACCTGATTCCCTATGATCCATTCCTCACTGTTGTGGTCTATTCCTCACTGATTAATGCAGATTTTTTTTTTATTGACCCTTTACTGTTTAGGAGACTCATATCTCTTTCAGGTTACCAGATGACCTGTTGAGTCATCACATTCAGGGCTACCTGTCTTGAATGGCACCAGGCAATCTCCTGGTTGGTAGATATTTCCATGGCATCTGTTTTGCTTCCTAGATAGAAAAATGCTAAGACCCAGAGGTACTGGGACACAGCTTGGAACTTGTCCCTGCATCATATTTTTCTCCCAATAAATTGCTTGACCTGAACTATTAATGATGAATGTGGTAGTGTTTTTTGTTGGCTCAAATCTGACACCTGAAATGTATTAAATGACCTGACAGAGTAAGCAAAGGCAAACAGATGAAGTGCTTGCTTGCTCAGGAAAGAAAAAGCTGTCCTTAATACCTTAGTCATTCATTGATTGGTTTGACTTTGGAATCACTTCCTATGATATTGCCTGCCCTGGTCCAGCTCCTAAATTAAATATTCCTCTGCCATAAAGGTTCTTAAACATCCTTTTGCATGTCATGGGCTCCTTTAGCAATTTGATGAAGTCTGTGGATCCTATATTAGAATAATGTTTTGAATTAATAGAATAAAATATGTACAATGGCAAAAGAAACCAATTATAATGAAATACAGTTATTGAAATAATAACCAAGTTCATGTCAGGTTAAGAACCCCTGCTAGAAGTAGACATCATCTCTCTCACTATAATGTCATTCAGTGTAGAGTAAAATTAAGCATGAGACTGGGCTGGTTTTGGAAGATTCCAAAAGGATTTAGGTCCCAAAATATCAGTTGCAAGGAAGCATCATTTAAATGATGATCCTATGACCTCAGTTCCAAGGGCAAAGCTGCAGTGATGCTCCAAGGTGCCTTTCTCTAAGTCTTTGGGCTCAGAATATTTGAGAATTTGGTATCAGTCACTAGGGAATGTGGTTATTAATTGTCTGTGTTTATTGAATATTTCCTCATTCTGTGGAGCAATTTATGAGCCTTGGTGTTACTTGCAGAGACAAGCATTTCTTGAGTCCTTGCTTGACAAGTACAGAGAGGAATTTATGTGGAATGCTGTGTGATGTGTGTTGTGTTTACTCACTAATGAAATGGATTCCAGTTTTTTGTGTTTATTTATAGCTCACTAATTCAGGATGGATCCAGTCATTAAATAGCTTTCATCTGACCAGTTTTAAATATTTAAAAGTTCTTGTTGAAACAGAATGAGGGAGCTAAAAATGAGTTATGAGCTATGTTATTGGCAAAGAAAAACAAAAATAAAAAAGCTCCTATATATTACCTATGTATATGTGTGTGCAACACATACACATATTAGATACTTGGGCTTTTGTGAAAGCACACATTTTATGTTTAAGTCTCAACTAAGCTGGATTAGACCAAGTATATGTAAAGGAGGTACACATTGAGGAGATATAATTGTGAGACTATTGAGATATCAACCAGCAAAATATATGAAGGAGAAGACAACATCAAAAACATGGGAGGAAATTCAATCTCTATTGATACCAAAAAGGGCAACTGAGAGATTTCAAAACTACTGACCTATATGCCTACTTTCTCATCCATATGAATTTTTTATCTGCACATACATTAAAGGCATCCTCAATGAAGATATTACATGGGAACAGACAAGTTTTCACAAGTGACAGTCCACAGGAGACCACACTTCTATCATCACAGAACTGACTGAAAGAAAACACAAGATCCCTATTGTTTATTGATAATTTTTTAAATGATTTGATTCATTAGACGAGTACCGAGGGGAATAGATGTGGAGTGCTGTGTCATGTGTATGGTGTCCATTCACTAATGCAATCAACTCTAGTTTTGTGTGTATGTGCTTAATTATATGTTACCAATTCAGAACCAATCTAATCATTGAACAATCTGAAAGGTTCTCTTTTAACAGGTTGTCTCTTGTGCATATGACAAAACTTATTCTAGATTCCTTGAAAGATATAACAGAAATAATGTGGTTCAAAGACCCTCTAACCATAAACTTTAGGTAAAAGATGAAGCAGGGAAATATGCTTACCAAAGGAGTTCACCACTGTGCTGAGGGAGACCCAAGCACAAAGCCTATAGTGATAGTAGATTGTCTATGGATGTTAAGATCCTCCCAATGATGCTATATAGGAATGGAATCATTGTTATTGCATCGATCCCTTAAACATTGTAGAGCCACCTGGAAGAAAGCTGTAACAACTCCAAAAAATTTAACATAATTGATCACAGAGAAAAAAGCAAATGATTGAAAATATCTCTCATCCAGATTTTGGCATATAGTGAGATGGACAACCTATATAATTTGTCTTTCAGTCTCTAAGACAGACAGTATTAATGCACAGCAAGCTGGGTCCAGAATTAAACAGAAAGAAGAGAACATGTTAGACTGCCTTCCAAAAATTGAAAAGCTCAGGGGCAGTTAGGTGGCACAGTAGATAGGACTCTGGCCTTGGAGTCAGGAAGTCCTGAGTTCAAATCCAGCCTCAGACACTTGACACTTCCTAGGTATGTGACCTGGACAAGTCACTTAACCCCGACTGCCTCACAAAAAAAATTGAAAAGTTCTTTAAAAACCACAAAATTCACCCAGAAACAAAAGACCACCTTTTAAATACCAATATACTACTGTTGTTACGTGGATATGAGACACAGAAAACAGCAGTCTCTAGAAAACTGAAAATTATAATCAAACTGGGAGCAATGAGGAGGCTGGTGATGGGTATGGAGAGTTTGGAACATATAACAAATAAAGAACTTTAAAGAAGACCTGGAGAAAAGGATGTCATCAGAGAAATAGATGTTTGGAAAAAATAAGGTACTCCTATCACAAGGGCAAAGGATTACATGTGAACAACCCCAGTGCTCTATTGGCAGAATCATGATATCAGGAGAAATACAGCAAATCCCTTCCCCACAGCATGGTAAGTGGCTCTTGATAGCACACTGATGGGAAGACTGGGACAAGAGTTCCATAGGATGGACAAGCATGAATGGGATGCAATCTGCATCCCTTTAGGTACCATCCTAACTGATAAGGTCACAAATCCATTTGAGTATTAGAGACAACTTGGGTATTGTCTTGCTACATCATTTATCTGTGGTCTCAAAGATGTGAGCACATTTTCTTCATTGGTATGGATAGCAATGGTATACATTCTTCTGTGCTGTTTTTATCCAGGACTTTCCATAAATGCTCCAAAGAAGATCTACCCAATGAGTTATCGTTCTTCTCTGCTACTTTTAATATTTCATACATGTTTGTTCACATTGAGGTCTTACATCTGTTATCCCACAGCTTCTTCATATGGCTGGTCCACCTCCATTTCCAGTACTGCATACCTTTGACAATCTCTTTTACATCACTGGTCACATGTAACTCATTGCTTGGAATATGAAGCATCTCATTTACAAACCCCTCTTGTATCTCACCATTACTCTTTAGGTAAACTTCACTTCCTTCTGAGATTATAGGATCCCATTCCATCATGGGATTTTCTGATTCTTCTAAGATTATGGGATTCCATGATCCACAACCATATCTCTAGAAGATTATTATGTTAAAGTTGTGGAGTTTTGTGACCTTTTCCATGTCAATACTCGGGAAAAATCTGATTGCTCATGAACAATCCTACAAAGTCTAAAACGTTATTCCTAGAGTAGGTACTAATTTTTTCTTGCCGATTCCCAGAAGCTTTCCATTATGTACTCCTTTCATCATTGCTACTAAAATAAATGGTCAGTCCTTAACCCTACCATTGAGGGATACATTCCTTAGAGAGCATGTGCAAAGTAAGGCAGATATTTAGCAACTGTCTGCTGAATTCAGGCTGAGAGGACAACCAAGTCAAATTATTCAGTCTCTTGACTCAATCATTCAAATAGTTTGAGGCCTTGATTTATTTGGATTTTTTTGTACTGCTGACTGAATTTTGGAAACTTTAATGAATTCTATTTGGTTCAATTTTATAGAATTTCTACTGTGAGCAAAGCATTGTGAGATAATTAAAACCTGTCCTCAAGTTTGCAACCTAGGTATAGTGATAAGACATGATGACCAATAATTACCATACAAAGTAGAGTATGAAAGTACACGAGACATACTAAGGGCAAAGGTCTAAGAATTCTGTTGTGATTCTGGGAAAAAGGCGATTGATCTACATGTTCAAGATATATTATGGTTGATTCATTGTTTCCCAGTGACAAATTAAGTATTTCCCAGATGGTTCTCATATAATTGTTCTGATGCATAGCAGCGCGTAGCTATAGCTATATCTATATAATGAAAAACAGTGGTTCAAAAAATAGCCCATCACATATTTCATATCATCTTAATAACCACATTGAATCATCATGCACAACTAGTCACAAGCAGTTCAAGAATAGATTCTTAATAAAAAATTAAACTTCTTTCAGTCAATCTAACCTACTTCATTCCTATGTATAATGTATACCTATGTATATATTTTTAAAAACACCATGCAACCACATTAAAACTGAAACAGGGCATATCTTATTAATTATCCAGCTATTTTTAAATATTTGAACAATTGTTTTCATTGCTCTCTCCTAAATATATCGTGTTCTTCTTCATGCATTCTAGTTCTGGATGCTTCTCTCGTGTTCCAAATTTAAAAGGTCAAGAGGAATCATTAAGATTAGAGCTCTCACCACTCAGAAGATGCAGCTTTGGTCTATCTCTGGAGTTTATTATCATTATTGGCTCATTTATTATTGTGCCCAGCCTTGGAGAGGTGCCAGACATAATCACGGAACATAAGACATCCGGTCTTACACATGGCTCTACTAATTGCCTTCCCAAGGGTTGACATCTGCGGGGAATATGCAGAATCACAGACCAACAGAACTTTAGGGTTGGAAAGTACTTTAGTGGCTACCTAGTTCAATCCATAGTCCAAAGGAATTCTCACTATAGCATACTAAACAAGTGGCTATTCAGCTTCTATTTGAAGACCTCCAATGAGGGGGAACACACTACTTCTTGAGACAATCCATTCTACTTCTGGATAGTTCTAATTGTAAGGAAGTTCCTTTTCCTTGTCATCAAATCTCTGTGTCCCTTTGCAACTTCTACCTACTTGCCCTGCTTCTGTCATCTGGGCTTACATAGGGATCACAACCACACCTAGGAAATGCCCCAAAGCTGTAGACAATGTAACCACATCCCTCTTGTTCTCCAGAAATCAGTTAGTTCTGAATTGTCTTTCATTGGAACTAAGAATGATTACAAAGTAACAATGGAGTCTATTCTCTAAATCTTAGGAGGGGAAATCTGTTATTCCTCTCCCCCAAATCTACTATCTCAAAACACCTTAACCTACACATAATGGTGGCACAATACTGTTTCAGCAGGAAGTGGCTTGGTGATGTGTTTTTCAAATGTCAATGTGTCACAATTCACAGCCTCTCCATCATCACCATCCAGAGTGCTAACAATAACCTCCTGCCTACTCCTTTCTATCATGCCTCATTACGGAGCACCATTTGAATGTCTCTGGTGAAACTCACTAGCTAGGAAGGGACATGGGCATGCTCGACAAGATTGCTGGTGCAATCATTGGAATGAATAGGCCTATGCAATCAAACAAATTATCTCACCCACCAATCCCCTGATTATGTCTGCAAATACACAGTGCCTTATTTCCCAGGTGGTCCTTCCCACAACTCATAAAATTCAGTTTTCCCTCTTCTCCCGTACAGCCAATCACTAAGCTGAAGAACTAAACAGAATCTATTAACTCTCTACTCTTTCCCAAATTCTTCACCAGCATTACCTCTCCCAACCCCAAATCATCCGCAATTGTTGAAACTTCCTGAGCACAAGTATCTAATGATCAGATCCCTAATGCTATAGCTGACGATCGTTCTTCAGTAGGGATAACTGAACATTACTAAGATTTAATATTAGTAGCATCTATAATATCCCCAAAGCAGTGTTCCTTCTTCCCCCAGGGAAGCTGCCTATTCTCAAGTGGTTCTATCCAGTTTTGCCATCACAAAAGCTATCTTTCTCTGATCTGTTGCTAGGGTAAAAGATTGCTTTTTACAAATTAATTCATTCTGACTCAGAAAGTCCAATGTCTGTTTTTGCTGTGTTTAAGATTAGGGATGCTAAAAAACTATTCTGATGCAAGGATAAGGCTGTAGCTATTTGCATTCCCAAGGGAATTGGTGGAGCAGGTTGGAGAGAATGAGTCTAACACAGCCCAATATTAAGGACTAGTCCTATTGCAATAGTACTAAGTGACATCCTGAAGCTCAGACAAAATTTTCAGAATCTACACATTCTGGGTCAGACAATCTAATATGAGGTAAGAGAAGAGGTAGGGAATAGTAATCCATGGTGCCAGCAGTATTGTTATAACTGAAATTCTCAAACTAGCTTCCAAGAAGAGGGAGAGACTAATATTAAGGTGTCATATCAGAGATGCAGCCCCAGATATTCTTATTATCAAGGAATCAACTAATACCAGAAAATAGTCTTCGGTCAACTTTAGAAGTCACAACATTGGGTGCCAAAATGAGGGTAACAGACAGACATGTTGCCCTGGCCACTTACTCAGAGGCTGACATCTGTGGGAAGACATATGGGAACGTTTCTATACCAGGAAAGCGTTCTAGATCATCTAAACAGTTCATCTATACCCTTACTTATACTCACTCTCAAGTTGGGGCCTGAGTTCCCTTGCAAAAGTAATTCTTGGGTTTGTAAAACTTCACAAACACAGCCTCTAAAAACCAGTAAAGGAAACCTGCTCTTACCTTCCTCCTTGAATCTTTGGCTGCATTCTTCTTCTCTCCCTACTCCATTTCTACACACACACACACACACACACACACACACACACACACACACACACCTTGGATAAATAAACTAAACAGGTTTTATACATGTGCGTTTTGGTGCTGTCACATGTGAAGTGCTAACCTTTCTCTGCTTGCCCATCACCCCTGTCCAGGGTGTTGAAGTCATAGTCCTTTCTCATCTCTGTCACTGTCTGACTTTTCTTTGCTCATCACCACTCAACAAGCACTACTCCTGAAAAGATCACACCCTGCCATGTCCCCATCCTTGTCACTGATATCCACTAATTTCCAAGACATTTTCCCACTTCCTCAATGTCTAGTTCATAGTTTTCCTCTCAACCACCAACATAACTCTCAATTACTCCAATATTCAAGCTGATGAATCTTCGAACAACCTGACCTTTCATCACATCAATTTTTGTCACCTATCTTTCTCCACTTTCTGTTATCCATAGAGATTGTCACACTTCCAATCCCTCTTCTTGTCTCTCACTTTTTTTTTCATGATTCCATTCCTCTTTGATGTGCTTGTCATTCTCATAATGGTCTATAGACATTCACCTTCTCCATGTCTTTCTAATCCACAATTATTGTTCCAACTTCATACAAATCTCTTCACAGCCTTTACAGTCAGTTATTTAAAAAATTCACTGCTATCCAACATTGAATCCATTTATCCCTTGTCTTTCGGCTTTTCCTGCTGTACTACTACTCTCTGATTTGTTTGTCTCTACCATATGCCTTCTCAAGTCCTCCTAAGCTGCCAAGGGCTACTGAGTATTTTCTCAGGCATCCATGGATCTACTTATTATAAGCCCATACTCTCTAATCTCAACTAAGCCCTCACCATAGCTTGGCAATCCTTTAATTCATCTCTGATTGACTTTCTTATGCTTCCCACAGCAGCTGTTCTAAACATTCTTTCTCCTTTTTAGGTTCCCAAACTCTTTCTTTTAATGAATGACTTCACCTCCCACTTTTGCAGGGAAAACTGGGGTCCTACATGTTTCACTTTATGCAAGCTGTCTTCTACATCTAAAAGAGAACCTTCTCTCCATCTCTGACTGTTGATATCTTTTGCCTTCTTTAAGGCCTAGCTTGGGTTCTACCTCCTCCTTGAAGCTTTCCTGGATCTCCACAGCTAGAAGTAATACCTCTGCTTTTGAAATTTTGCACTCATGCTTTTTTACCTCTCCTATGTATTTAATCATTGCCTAAAAATTTTGTAGGTATTTGTGTAACTGTTCCATTCCTCTGTTGGACCATTGCTATTTCTGTGTAAATAGTCTTTATCCTCAAGTAACATATATACACACATACACACATGCACACAAGAAATCAGCCTTAAGTAATAGAGAGAGGTTAATCACCTGAGAGTTCCCCATACCACTGGCTCAATCCCTAGGCCTAGCTCACCTAGCAGTTAAGCCATTGCTGATTAGTTTTTTCAAATTTAGCTGAGCCAAACCTTGGGCAATATAGTCCATTTCTGAGTTAGTACTCAGTTTGATTCAATTCAGCAAAGATTTATTAATCACCTATTGTCTGTGAAGCGTTGTGATAGGAACTGGGGATGTGGAGATGAAAAATAACATAGTCTCTGCCTTCAAGGAGTTTACAGTGTATCATGAATATTATGACATGTACAAATCCAAGAAAGACCCAGATATAAGGTGATGCAAGCAAAGAAGAGATCCATATGAAGTATTTTAGAAAAGATTAAGATGAAATATGCTTTCAGCTTGGAAGTTCAGCAAGGACAGCACAGGATAACCAAACAAGTACAAACCACAACATGATGAAAGCTTAGAGGAATATTTTCATGCTGAGAGTCTAACAGATGAAAAACACTGGAAGAAAAAATATTGTCTATATAATACAGATCTCCTGATTCCTTCCCTGCTGCCTACAAATATGCCCTAGTCTCACCTGTCTTTAAAAAAGAAAAATTTCATTAGATCCCACCATTCTCGCTAGCTGTCATTGTACATCCCTGTTCTCTTTCTCAGCCAAACACCTTAAACAAATCAGTCCCTCCATTTGCTTTCTTTTCATTCTGTTCTGAACATTATAACTTGGCTTGTGATCCCATAATTCAACTGAAACTGCTTTCTCCAAGATATTTATGACTTCTGAATTGTCAAATCAAATGGATTCTTCTTGGTCCTTATCCTTCTTGATTTTTTTCTGCAGCATTTGAAACTAATGATGATTATCTCCTATCTGGGTTTCTTATGACATGACTCCCTTGGTTCTCCTCATCCCTGTCTCACCACTTCCCAGCCTCCTGTACTCATCCATATTTTACACACTAACTTTGGGTATTCCCCAAGGTTGTGTTGAGCCTTCTCTTATCTCTATACATTTTCCACTCAGTAGTATCATCAGCTCCTATGGATTCAATTACCATCTCTATGATGATGACTCACACATTTATATGTTCTTACTTAATCTCTCTCCAATACTCCAGTCCTGCAGCACGCACTGTCTACTAGACATTTCAAACTAGATGTCCAATAGGCATATTAAAGTCAACATATCCAAACAGAAATCATTCTTCCTTCAAAATCTACCTATCTTCTTAACTTCCCTTCTAAGAATCAAGGACACCAATATTCTTCCAGTAACCTGGGTTCAAAACTTTGGAGTATCCCTTGACTCTTCACTCATACTCACCCTATATAACTAATAAATTGCCAATCTTGACATTTCTTTCTCCATATGTCATGCATACATTCCCTTTTTCATTCACATAGCCACTACCCTAGTTCAAGTTCTCGTCACCTCATACCTATACTGTGCTTCTAGAATTTGGCACAATGCCTGTAATATAATAGGCCCCTAACAAATATCTATTGAATTCATTTAATTTATATATCATTTTTTTCTCTCTACCTGAAGTCACTCCCTACTACAATCCATCTGCCACATAACTGTCAAGGTGATTTCCCTAAGGTGTAGGTCAGACCATACCTTTTCCTTACTCAAAAACTCCAATGATTTCTTATAACCTCTTTATTGTTGTTTGATCATTTCAGTCATGTCCAACTCTTCATGATCCCGTTGGGGATTTGCTTGGCAAAGATGCTGGAGTGGTGTCATTTCCTTCTCCTGCTCATTTGACAGATGAGGAAACTGAGGACAACGGGGGTAAGTGACTTGCCCAGGGTCATGCAGCTAGTAAGTGTCTAAGAACACATTTCAACTCCAGGCCTAGCACTCTATCCGCTCCTAATTCGTAGGCCCAGCGCTATCCACGTGCCACCTAGCTGCCCTATAAACTCTTGTTTGGTATTTCAATGTCTTCACAACTGATTCTTTCCTGTTTTTTCAGACTTCTTACACATTATCTATCTTCACATACTCAACCTTCTAGCTGTACTAGCCTGCTTTGCTATTCTCTATATACCATGTCCCATCCCCCATTTCTGTGTCTTTGTGCTGGCTGTCTGGCCCTCCGACCATGCTGGAATACATTCTCTCCTCGCAGTTTCCCTTCAAAATCTGTGATTTCCTTTAAGACACCCCAAATGCCACTTTTTAGATGAACTCTCTTTTCATAATCCCAGAAGCTAGTGCCTTCCCTCCCAAAACTATTCATCAGCATCAATATGAGTATTTATATAGTGCTTCAAGGTTTACAAAGCACTTTAAAAATATTATCTCATTTAATTCTTATAAAAACGCTAGCAACTAGGTGCTATTATTTGACACCATTTGACAGATGTGATTCATTTTATGTCATATATCAACTTTTGTATGTACATGCTGTCTCCTCCCTTTAGAATGTAAGCTCCCCAAAGGCAAAGATGTGCTTTTTTCTTTTTTTGTATTCCCAGTGCTTAACATGGTGCCTAGCACATAATAGGAACTTAATAAATTCTTGTTGATTGATTGGTGGATTGGCTAGTTGGCTTGGTTACTGATTTACTCAAATTCAGAGAGGCCTGGGTTCAAGTCCTGTCTCTGGCATATACTGGCTGTGTCACCCTGGACAAGTCATGTAACCTCTTAATTCCCTGGACAACTCTTTGAGAAAAAAAGCTTCTGGTTTGCATTGCTAGATGATGTTTCCTTACAAGGAATTTCGTCAAAGAAATCACAGCTTCAATCCATACACACACACACACACACACACACACACACACACATACACACACACAAGCACAAACATATGTGTATGTATGTATGTATACACACACAGACATACATAAAACCTATATACATATATAAGTGTATCTGTGTACACACATACATATATACACATACATATATGTGTGTGTGTATGTGTGTGTGTATGTGTGTGTGTGTGTGTGTGTGTGTGTGTGTGTTTCATAACAGATCCCTAAAGAAGGTGATACGGACTTAGAAACATTTGACTGTGTCCTTTGTGTGATATTATTTGGAGCCAAGTCTGTTTGTTGGTAAGGGGGGCGGGGAGAGAAAGTGAGGTACAAGGTGGTGAAAGATTGGCTGTCAATACTACCCATTCAAATCTATTTTGCAAAGGAACAATTTGGTAGAAAGTGTGGCTTCACTTGAAATTGAAGTTTGAATTTTCCTACAGATCCCACTGAAAAGCCATGGAACTGTAAATGAAGAAGAGTCTGTTTGTTTCTGCCTTCTGTCACATTCTGTAACTCCTTTCCTTTCTCAAGTTATGGGGGAAAGGGACAGGGAGAGACCTTTTATGATAGAATCAGCCTTCATTTTGCTTACTAAAGGAGAAAGCGAGTCATTTAGTGTGATCCCATTTAGAAAATATAGACCATGAACACTAAAGAAATCAACAACAACCAAAAAGAACCATCAAAAATGTTGCCAAAATTCTCATTCTCTTGATTTTAGAAGAATTTTGACCTTCCCATTGGCATGTTGTGGTTTTCTTCAGGTTTTATGCCTTTTAATTCACCCACATTGAGATCCAATTATATTTGAGTTCTTAAAGAGACCCTGTCTTCAGAGAAATGTAGCTCCAGCATAGCTTAGCTTTTTTGTAGTACTTTATCTATTGAATGGGTCCTAGCACTCAGTAATATAAGGAGATTTTTTTTCCAAACCTAAAACTTCATAAGTGTAAAGAGATAGATCCCTTTGCCATGAGGAACTCACCAAAGCAGATGACTGTCTTGAAGAGTTACCTAGGGCACTGAAAAGATAAGTGGCTTGCCAAATATCACCCAGCAAGTGGTTCAGAAGCGGGACTTGAACCCAGGTCTTCCAGACATCAAGGCTAACTTTCTCTCAACCACACCACGATGGCTATGACCACCACCTTGGCAAATGGAGCTCCAGAACAGCTTGACTTTAGCCCATAGCATCTCCTTAAAAAGAAAGAAAATATGCAATCACAAAAAGGACACCCAGGGATAAGTAACATTTCCAGAACTGCTTCCAACAAGAAGGGCAAAGGCAAAAAGTAAATAATTCAGTGGAGATAGTACATCCTAGGGAGGAAGGATTGAGTTCACCATCTGTTTTTGAAGTTTCCAAGAAAATGACAAAAAAGACTTTTTCAGAACATTTCCCTGATATTCAAATATGCCCTTACTCAAACTCTCCCCAAATTTTAGCCAGAGAATTTAAAATAAAGGGATCTCCCCTCCAACCACCAACACTAATAGACTCTCCCCAACCTTGAACCCATTCCTCCACTTGTCTATTTTTTCATGCTCTGGAACAGAGCTATAGAAGGAAGGAGGCAGAAAAAGAGTGATAAGTTTAGAGAGAAGGAATGCTCTGGACCAGAGTGCCCCATTTCAGAAACAACACAATAAAAATTTTCAAACCAAAAGAAGCTTCCTACCACTGTGACCTTAGGTCATTTAATTTCCTTGGGCCTCAGTTTTCTCATCTATACAATTAGGGCCTTGGATGTGGGGTGGTACTGGAACCAGTTCAAACTGCTCTCCAGAGCCACTTGTTAAATTTTAAGTGTGAGCATTTACACTTTGGAAACTGGAATACACTACAAATCAAGGCTTGATTTATTATTTTGATGATTGCCTAGACTTAAGAAAGTGATGGAGAAAATGTAAATAATACAGATTAAACTTAAAAGTTCATCACAAGAGTTGGTCATTAAAGAAATTACCAGCAGACCATTGATTGGACTAAATAATGCCTGATAGTTTCTTCAAGCTCTAAATTTCTAATTCTATGATTTCATAATCTGAGGTAGCATATCCCATGCCCCACATCTCCATATTTTATTTCTAAGTTGGAAGCTGACTAGTTCTTATAGTTTTATTACATAATGTTTGGTTGTTATTTTTAATTTGAGGGTTGACAAGAGGAAGGGTAGTGGATAAAAAGTGGATAAAAAGCTGCCCTGAGAGCCAGGAAGATTTGGATTCAAGTACTGCCTCTCACATATACTGATTGCGCAACCTGGGCAGATCATACAACCTTTCACTGCTCTAGGCAACTTTGTGAGATTATAAGTTTTAGTGGAAGTCTTGAATTGCATTTGTGGAGAGTTCCCTTATCTAAGAGTTTGCTATACCAATGGAATCCTAGTCTCTGTCCCTTGAGAATTTACATTCATTTCTAGGTACAAGTACAGAACCCAAAAAATTCGCTGAATGAAATACAAAATGATAACTTTTAAAAAAATAATAAACTACACAAAAGCTAGCCTTCTAATGAGATAACTTTAAAAAGTAATTACTTTCCTACACCTGGAGAGCTACATTTTTCCCTCAGAGAAATTACTCTTCATATACCTTTACCAAAAGGGATGGGTCTGTGGTCCTTGCACCAATATTGGGCTATATTCACATTTGTTCCGTAAGATGAGAAATGCACTCTGAGTTCAACCTCAACCAGGACCTACTGAGTCTGCCCAGGGTTAAAGATTAGCCTAATCAACTCAAAGTGAACCAAGCTCTTTTCCCTCAATGGCCAATTTTTGCCTGAATCATGAGCACAGACCCCTCAGCTTTCATATTCGCATAGTTCAGAGAGAACCCTAGAAGAAACCAAGAACTCCAAGAAGCAGTAGTGAACTTCAACAGTTAGTGACCTACTAATTATGTTCAACAAGGATTTTCAGAATCACATCATCTCAGAAATTAAAGGGACCTTAGAGTCCACTAAGTCCAATTGTGCCAGACCAGAGCTCTGGTCTACCGGATCCCCTAAAATCTAGCTTCAATTTATAGGCCTCCAATATGGGGATCCTAGAACCTCCTAAGATATCTCATTCCAACATTAGACAAGCTCTGGTTGTTTAGGAGTTTTTCCTTATATGAAGCCTAAATTTGCCTCTCTAAACATCTACCCCATCTCCTTGTTCTAGAGCCAAGAAAAAGATGTTTAATCCTGTTTCCACATGAAATCCTTTCAAATACTTGGTAACAGCAATTATGCCCCACCACCACTCAAGTCTCCTCTTCAATATAGTAAATAGCTACATTTCCTTCAATCAGTCCTCATATAGCAAGATCTTGAGGACTTTCATCTTGCCTGAATTATTTTTGACTTACCTACGTCCTTCCTAAAACATGGTGATGAGAACCAAGGACAATATTCCAGATGTGTTTCAATCACAGCAGAATACCATGGGATTATCAGCTCCCTAGACCTGGGCATTTTGCTTCTCTTAAGGCAGAGGAGAGACAGGGAGACAGTTATGATGCAGTGGATGAACAGCGAGATGCCTTCAGCGTCAGTAAACTCTGGGTTCATGTCTTGACTCTTACAGAAATTTTACTAGCTGTATGGCCTTGGGCAAGTCACTTAATCTTTCAGTGCCCCTGCCCATTCTAATATGGGATCTGTGACTTCATTTTTATATATAAACATATATGTATATATAGAGAATTATATTTCAACATAGTCAGTTTCCTTTGTAATCCTGTGTATTTTATTCACATATTTTGAAACATTATTCTGAGAAGGGGTCCATAGGCTTTACCAGACTGCCAGGGGAGTTGGCAATGACACACAAAAAGGTTAAGACCTCTAGCTCTAAGATTAAAAATTGAAGAGTAGTTAGGTATCTATCTGAATTGCTAGAGGAATTTTCCTCGCTCTAGAGCAATTAAATTATAAATTCAATCCCAAATGATGCAATAGACATTTTACAAATGTGAGACATTATTATTCCTTCATTAACTTCATTAAAAGAAGAGGAAGGGAAAAGGGAAGAAATAAGCATTTATATAGCACCTACTATGGTGCCAGGCACTGTGCTATGTACTTTTTATGAAGATTATTTCATTTGATCCTCACAGCATCCCTCTGAGGTGTGTGATATTATTATTTACAGTTGAGTAAACTGAGACAGATCTTAAGTGATTTGCACAGCATCACATTGTTAGTAAGTGTCTGAGGCCAGATTTGAACTCAGGTCTTCCTGACTCTAGGCCCAGCATTCTATCCACTGTGCAATCAGCTGCCTCAAGAAGTCAAGAGATGAATTTAGCTCACTATAAATAGAAGGGAAATGCTCACATCACAGAAAATCTCATTTTACATCCTTCCCTTCTCCAAAGAAAGAGCATGTCAAGTAGGCACATATTTTCTGTAAAATGTAGGTTCATTACATGTAATATTTTGAAGATAAACAAGGGTGTCAAGGGAGGGCTATAAAGTTTTTAAGGGATAACATTATCGCCTGCACTGCAGAAGTAGCAGTACAGAATGGGAAAATACTATACTTTTCACACCACCATAATGACCACAAATTTTCAGCTGGGGTTAATGAATTCCATGATTGGAGCTGAAAAGTGCCTGAAATTTCAGCAACGAGAAAGTTCGACTTATTCCCCAACTCAGATGGAGATGGTTCCCTTGTTGAGGAACGGGCAGCAAAACTCTGCCTAGTGGTCACATTTTAGAAACAATGAAGGATTTCTGTTGTTGGGGAAGGAGAGACAGGAGAGTAATGGAAAACCTGGGAATCCTGTGTTCACACTCATGTTGTTCTTGTTCAGTCATTTTTCAGTCTTATCCAATTCTTTGTGACCCCACTTGGGATTTTCTTGGCAAAGATACTGGAGTGATTTGCCATTTTCTTCTCCAGCTCATCCTACAGATAAGGAACTGAGGCAAACAGGGTTAAGTGACTTGCCCAGGGTCACACAGTTAATAAGTGTCTAAAGTCAGATTTGAACTTGGGAAGATGAGTCTTCCTGACTCCAGGCCCGGCACTGTGCCACCTAGTTACTCGTGCTTATAGTAACATAGATTTAAATAGGGAAGGAACTTTGGAGTTAATCTTTTCAAATCACCTCAATTTAAAGATAAGGAAGCCAGGACAGCTAGGTGGCACAGTGGATAGAGAGCCAGCCCTCAAGTCCAGAGACCTGAGTTTAAATCCAGTTTCAGATACTTACTAGCTGTGTGACCCTAGGCAAATCTTTTAACCCCAATTGCCTCCCAAATAAATAAAGATGAGGAAACCAAGGCTCTGAGAAGGGACGGGAGGATGACTTGCCCACAGTAATAATAAGTGACAGATCTGAAAATCAAACCTAGGTCCTCTGATTCTGCACACAATTTCTTTCTACTGTACCATGCAACTGAAAGTGGCCTAAGATGCAACCCTTTCTCTCATGTCCCAAGTTTTGCTTCTGTTCCTGTGCTCTTTCACTATCTGACAATAGACAATACACTCCATAGAGGGGGTATAGGCTGATCAACAGCAGATTGTGCATCTCTTCCACACTGCCCTATAGGCCCACCTTGGCAATATTACCAGAGGGCTCACAAAGTGAAAGGAGAGTGTCATAGTGGGGAAAATTCTGAACTTGAAAGCAAACAAAATCTAGTTTGGCTTTGAATTCCACCTCCACACTTGTACATCCACTTGCAAATCTCTCCAAGTTTCAGTTTCTGCATCTATATATGGCAGTGGCGTTATTGTCACAGATGAGCTGGTGACAGGACAGTACGCATCAGTCACTCTTGCTCTCTACCACATTTTTTTGTGGGTAAAACTATTCTTCCCTTTATGATAGGACCCTCTCTCAAGCTATTTCCTCAGCCCATCCCCTCTGGAGTGAATACCAGACCATGGAATAATGGTGGATTTCTGCCTTAATACTAGCCCCACCAGTCAGTAGCCCACTGGTACTGACTCATTTTCCTAGATTTTATCTATCTATCTATCTATCTATCTATCTATCTATCTATCTATCTACCTATCTATCTATCTATTCATCTATCTAGTATATGTATGTATGTGTGTGTGTGTGTGTGTGTGTGTGTGTGTGTGTGTGTGTTCTCTTTCTTGGAAGCTACAAAAATGAAAAATAACTTTTTCTGTTGAGGCTGAGCTAAGTCTCCAACAAGAAATCCCACTCTGGTGAAATGCTTGACATTTTAATTCTAACTTTCTCCCCTCAGAACAGTTCCCAATCACACTTCCTAATGCTACATTCAAACAGTAGCATATGCAATTTAACAATGCTTTTGGCTGACACCTTTATCACATTCACAAGTTAAGTGAAAAAGTAAATATTTAAACACAAAAAAAGGTAAAAAAAATCTTTCAAGAAATTATGGTGTTGTATAATTGATATACTGCTTGCTTTCTTAATGGCTATGAGAGGAGAAAGAAGGAAGAGAATTTGGAGCTCAATATTTTTTTAAAAGAATATTAAAAATAAATTTAAGGGTTTTTTTTTAATTTAAATTATGATGAACCTACCAACCAGAATAAAAACATCAGAGAGAAAGAGGAGAGGGACAAAGAAGAATTATAGGCTTCAGTGTATAATCAGAATGAGTATCAGCAGTGCAAGATCTACCCTTATACCACAACTTGCTCAGCCATTCTCCAATTGATTGGCATCTTCTCAATTTCCAATTCTTTGCCACCACAAAAAGATCGAGTCAGCACCTCTAATGTTCCCACTTTTCCTTGCTCTCCTACTTCTTCAAAGGATGGGCGGTGCTAGCTTATGATTCAGAGTCGACCCTTCCCTCAGGCCCAAGGACAGGGCAGAACTCCTCAGAGACTGAAGAGGAGTACACTAGGAGATTTTGCCTATATTTGCAGGTATTCATCTCTAACATCTTCATATCCTTGGTAGCTCTTTTCAGAGATATGGTCAAAACAGTACTACATATGAGAATAATATTAATACTTACACTGTTGACTTTGCATTGTTCTCATGAAGATTAAATAAGATAATGTATCTAAAGTTTTAATAGTAGTAGTAGTAGTGGTAATGGTGATGGTGGTGGTGGTGGTGGTAGTAACGTTCCTTAATCAAAAAGGAAGATGATTGACGGACATTTTTTCAAAAATATGACAAATAGGTCAAAATCCTACAGAAATACTTTTGGAACAAATAGACATCACTTCACAGACTGATAATAAAGGCTGATAATAGGTACATGCTGTTAGATTTGTCAAATGTAACCAGAAGTGGTTTACATCTTGCAGAAGCCTATAAAGCAGTTAAGATCTAAGAATAGAATCAAAGGCGCCTCCGTGGACAACATCTGCACAAACACAGCCAACAATTGAACGTGCTAACAAAGATGCAATCAACAAGTGGTTAAGAGAAAGGATCTGTTTGTGGAGAGGAAGGCATTCATGATGACAATTCAGGACAAGATCAGTGCCACCCAAAGTTACACAATAGTTATACTAAGGAGCCTGGACTTAGCAATCAATGAAGATTATGCAAGGAAATGGTAGAAACTGTGCGTACATCATTGTGAAATGCAAAATTTAATCTCTCAGCAATGCAGAACAAAAAGCTTTCAAAATATAGATACAACAGCAGAGATCAAAATCATGTGAGAACGGCATAAGGTGCATATTATCCCTGTTGTTCTATCTGCTGCTAGAATGGCATAGCAAACATTTTTAGTGAGCCTATGGAGAATAAGCTTGTGTTGTAACATTTTTATTAAACTACAAAGAGCAGCTTCTGTTCACCTGTATACTAAATAGTCCACAGAATATTAACAGTAGCAGGATAGTGACCTGTCCCAGAACTATTTCTCTCTGAACTCCATCAAAAAGGCTTAGAAAACCAAGATGATGGTGGTGGTGATGGTGGTGATGACAATAACAATGATAATGTTCACCGTCTAGGCCCCTGCCCTGAGGGGAGGCCAGACTATGCAAAATGCATCTGCAGTGAGGTTTGTCAAGTCAGCAGGTTTGTAATAACTGCCTACTATGTGTACAGCATTTAAATGCGTGAAAGGCTACCTGGCTGTGCCAAACCACAAATAGCTTCCAAATACTCTCTGCTATAATCGTCCTTGTTTCCCAGAAAGATGCTGACTGAAGGGTTTCAAATGTTTCTTTGCAATACTTGAATATTCATTAGATAAATTAGTTCTAGATTATTTTTAAAATCACAGCTTGAAAAAGACCAACAAAGGACTGACACAAATGCTACAGAAGGCAGCGTTCAGAATGTAAACATTGTCCCTGCAAGTAGAAAATGGTTTCTTTTTTTACAACATTCTATAAATAAATGTTTTAAACCCCAATGACTAGTAAAAAAACAAAAACAAAACAACTCCATCTTTATTAAATTGAAGCATTGAAGATGTAGAGCATTTTTCAGAAATTTGGGCTAGAAGGAAAGCATATATTGCATCTGCATCTCCTATGAGGAAAACATCATTTGAAAAATAATAGCAATCATCATTATAGTATTATGTTGGGTGAAAGGGGCAATTAGCACAGGGTGACCAAAAACCCAGCATCCACCTGACACCTGTTTATTGAGAAACCTGCCTTCTCACACCAGGGATGGTTCCATTTTTTATTCCATTATTTTCAATTAAGTAGCTGTTATCATCATTCATATGCACTGCCAGCATAAAGAGTCAAGAGTATAGGAACAACAAATGAAGGCCACTTATGTCACAGACAGCTAACAGTTTCCATTCTGGAGTGTAAAACTAAATGGAAAAAATGAATCAGTCAATACCATTGTAAGAGAAGGCTATTCATTACACGAGAAGGTGGAGCAAATGTTATAGGTTGCAATGTCAACTAACTCAGTGCCACAAATACAAAACATACCAATCTATGTGTTGTTAGGACAAATACTCAAGACTCTAGAGATGGTTTCCAGTATTTATCAGTGCCCCATGACATGATCTTCCTTCCCACATGCTAGAGGGTAAATGGCTATCATTTCACAGAAGAATAAAAAAGGATTCATGAATCCTGTCAATATCAGAAGAAAAAAGCCCACCTCCTGGGTTTCTCTAAAGCAAGGAGAGAGTGGATCGGATTTAACCTCTTAGTTCTTCTCCAGTCAGTCCATCTTAGGCTGGCCCCAGAATCCAAGTTGGGCATGATTAAACCAAAGCCCCCTTAACCCAAGCATGTTTTCAACTATTTCATCCTAAGTTTATTCCACCCACAAATCTCTTCCCATTTTTGTTCTTCCACTCAGATTCTTCACTTCTTTGAGACCCAGTTTCTAAGCTGTCCAACTTGATCTCTTTTAATGTTGATAATTTTTGAATCTATCTCTCCTGACCCAATCTCTGGGTTGAATTCCAATTTCTGTTCTCTGACTGCCTTTTAGACATCTCAAACTGGATGTCCAGCAGACATCTTAAACTCAATATGTTCAAAACAAAATTCATTATCTTTCCCCCTAAACTCTCCCCACTTCTTACCTTCCCTATTATTATAAATGGCAGTGCTATCCTCCCAGGCCCTCAGGCTCACAACCTAGGAAAATCCATCCCGGATTCCTCACTATCTCTTATTCCCAATCTGTTGCCAAGGCTTGTCTATTTTATCTTTGCAACATCTCTCTAATATGCCCCCTTTCTCTTCTCTGATACTACCACTACTCTAGTGCAGGCCCTCTTCACCTCATGCCTAGATTATTGCAATCGCCTTTTGGTGGGACTGCCTGTTTCAAATCTCTACCCCCTCCAATCCATCTTCCATTCAACTACCAAAGTGATTTTCCTGAAGCAAGTGTCCAACCATGTCACCCCATCACCACCACCACCACCCCCACTCAACAAAGCCCAGTGACTTTCTTTTGCCTCCAAAAACAAATACAAAATGTTCTGCTTGGCGTTCAAAACCCTTCATAACCTAGCCCAATTTTCCCTTTCCAGTCTGCTTTTACTTTACTCCCTGACACATACTCTTCAATCTAGTGATGCCAGCTTCGTGGCTGTTCTACAAACAAGACACTCCATCTCTCAGCTCTAAGCATGTTCTCTGGCTGTCCCTCATATATGGAACTCTCTCCTTCTTCCATTCCTACTACTGACCTCCCTGGCTTCCTTTAAGTTCCAACTAAAATCCCATCTTCTACAGGCAACTTTCTCCAACTCCTCTTAATTCTAGTTCTTTCCCTCTGTTAATTATTTCCTCTATATCTTGTTCTGTATATACTTCTTTGCGTCTTGTCTCCCCCATTAGATTATAAGCTCCTTGAGGGCAGGGTCTGTCTTTTGCCTATTTTTGTATCCCCAATTAACACAGCACCTGGCACATAGTAGGTGCTTAATAAATGTTTGTTGATTGATGGGGTCATATTTTTTTCCCTTTAGATAAGAATATTGTTCTGAGGTAATGTGATAGAGTGAAAAAGAAGGGTAAGAGATTTGGAATCAGAGGACCTGTGTCACAGACTAATTAGGAGACTTTGGACAAGTCGTTTCATTTCTATTGGCTTCAGTCTACTCCTCTATAAAATGAATAGGGTTATACTAAGTGATGCAGAGTGAGAAGATTGACTGAGAGCTACACTTGGAATCTGGAGTGTCTGGGTTCTAATTCCATTGAAGACATTTATTACCTATGTAAACCTTGGCAAGTCATTTAACCTGAAAACCAGTTTGTTAATCTGCAAAGTGGGAGTCATAATGTAACTGATATCATAGGTTTATTGTGAGTACCAAATGTGCTAAGATTAATAAAGCACTTTGCATACCTTGATGCATTATGTAAATGTCAGTTATCATTATAATTGTTATTTGTCTTGTTTTCATCTTCTTTGATGGAGTTTCAATGGTCCTAGGAGAAGTTGGTACTCTACTAATATTCTTGAATGTTCAATTATTTATTATTGTTGTTAAATTATCTGAAAGATTTTATCATTCCCTAAATTCCATGATTCTAGTTTATCTCTAAGTCACTTTATCCAAATGCACCATGATTTTTCCAAGGACAAGTAGGAGACTGAAGCCATTTCTCTACTTCCAAAAGTCCTACCTCTTTTTAAATGCCCTCCCCATTCGGGCTAATAACCTGATCTCAAATATAAACAGAAGAAGTACAAGTAAGGGTAGAAGAAATCAAAGACAGGCAACTTCCAGCCAAGATGGCTATTTGAACAAAACTATATCTACCCTACATCTACTCCAACAAAAACCTGAAATTCACACCAGATTGAATAATAAATAAGGAATACAATGATACAGTGCCATTACTGAATTCTACTACAGAAAGGCACCAAAAATCCATCCAGGACCAGAGACATATGTAGCCTGAAGAGCTCTTTATCTGGAGGCAATAAGAATGGAAGGCTCCTGCAAGAAAGCCCCAGTGTACCTGTAAACCTACAGAGGGACCCTTGGAAGCCTCATTGAAAAGAAAATAGTGTAGGTATAGTGGTGAGCAGTGTTTTAGATTGAGACACCTTTGGGCTCCAAGGTCTCTAGTATCCTATCCTGTGATACCATAGAGGACACTGGATATTTAGTGCTGTCAACCTGAGGAATCCTGGGAGCCTATACATGTGAGCAAGAGATTAGTGTAGGAATGCAGGTGAATGAGGGTGAGAAGAAGCAGGGCTGACCACCTTATGCAAAAGTGCAGCAGGGGACACAGACTGTCCCTAGCAAAGTGCTCCAATTCAGGAAGTGACAAAAGAATGACTAGCAAACCAAGAAAACACTAACCCATATCAAAAAGAATTATTGCAATTCTAGAGATCTCCCAAAAGGACAGGAAAAGATACATTTTCTACAAGGATTACAGACATACCTAGGATAAATGAAGCAAGAAATTTTAAAATGAAATAAAATCGCTGACAGAAAAATGGAATGAGAATACATAGCTCAAAAGAGAAAGTGTTTTAAACCTTAACCACTAAGTGGAATCACTAAAAGCTAGAAAAGACTAAAGAGAAATCAATGATTCCATGAAAGAACAAGAAATAATCAAAAAATTTAAAATTAAAAAAAAAAAAAGAAAATATACATGACATTAAAAATAACTACCCTGGGGGCAGCTAGGTGGCACCAGCCCTGAAGTCAGGAGTACCTGAGTTCAAATCCAGCCTTAGACCAAACACTTGACACTTACTAGTTGTGTGACCCTGGGCAAGTCATTTAATCCCAATTGCACAACAAACAAACAAATAAACAAATAAATAAATAAATGAATGAATGAATGAATAAAAGTGAATGAATGAATGAATGAATGAATGGCCTGGAAAACAGGTCAAGGAGGAGAAAATTTAAGAATCATTAGATTTTTAGAAAACAATGTTTTAAAACAAAAAACTTGGACGCTGTAATTCAAGAAATCATAAATGAAAATTGCCCACATCTATGAGAACCAAAATGAAGATAGAAAGAATCCATTTATTTTGGAGCTGGGCAGGGAAGATGGAATAGGAGGCAGAAGATCAAACTAGCCCAGGTCAGAAACATAGCAGGTCAAAGTCCTGTGCTGATCAGCAGATGAAATTAGACCTGGGAGGGGCTTCTGTTCTTCTGTCCGGGGTAACAGGGAAACCCAGTTGTTGTTACCATTGTTGAATTCACCAATCACCTTGTAAAAGAAAAACTGAAAGGAAAACTCTAAGGAACATGATAGTCAAAATCCAGAGTTCCTAGGTATGTATATATACACGCACATTACGTGCGTGTACACACACACACACACACACACACACACACACACACATTTTATGGAGATTTCATAGAAGACTGAAGTCAGATCTGGAACAACAAGGAGACTAGAGACAGGTAGAAAAGAATAGGAAAGGTACTCCAGGCAGGGGAAACAAGAGTTGTATTCCTCAGAAGCTGGCCACCATACTTTAGCGATGAGGTTATCCATTTGTGTGTTTTATTGCCACTTATCATGCCACTTCTTGATCTTCCTCCTCCCTCTCTCTCTCTCTCTCTCTCTCTCTCTCTCTCTCTCTCTCTCTCTCTCTCTCTCTCTCTCTCTCTCTCTCTCTCCAGTTGGCCATTCATGAATGCATCAACAAGCATTCAGTAAATTTCTGCTACATGCCCATCCTGTTCTAGGTGCTGAAGATACAGACAAAAGTGCTCAACAAAAGGTTTAAAGTTCTCATGATATTTCTACTGTTCTTTCTGCAATATCAACAAGGTACTTGCTGACCGGTCCAGAAATGAGCTGCCCTTCATCCTTCCCTCCTTTTTACCTACATGCACCTGGCACTTCAGCAACCAACTGTGCTCTCCAGGGGTCATAGTTCTCCTCTTCTCCTCCCATAGTCCTTCCCCCAGGCTCTGGCTAAAGATTTTATTCTACTTCAAATAGCCTGCAGAGACAAAGTTCCGAACACATATTCAGCAGTATAACAGAGTGAACAAAATAAAATGCACTTACATTGTGGAAGACTTCAATCCAAATGCTGTCTCTGATACTTACTAGACCAAGTGACTGCTTTCCTAAGACTCAGTTTCATCACCTTTAAAACTGGAATAATACCTGCAGTATCTACTCAGGGGGTTGGTGAGCCTTAAATCAGATACTATATTTAAAGAGCTTTGCAAACTTGAAAGTGCTCTCAGTTATTGTTGCTTATAAGTCTTTCCAAGTAGGAACTCAATATAAAAAGAAAAGAGACATACACTCAGAAGAGGGAGAAAGACTACTACAGCAAAGATATAGATATATGTACATATGTGTAACCAGATAGATATAAAACACATATAATAGACATTATGCAATTCAGTGAAAAGGGGGGCAGCATATATGCTGTGAACACCGATTATTTGCCTCTTTATCTCATTCTTTGCTTGAGGAAAATTCAGTGAGCTAACTTCCAGCACGTCAATATTATAAAGTACTCCACATTTGTGTAAATTACAGATTAGTTGAAACATTTGTTTGGCTTTTAAAAAGAAAACTCAAGAAAAAGAAGAGGGCCTTTTTTTCCAGAACATTTTGTTCAGTGTCCTATGGTTTTGTAAAATAGATCATAATAGAACTAAAATGTCCTTATGGCATTTTACTCTCATTTGGTCTAATTTTCCTAATATTTTTCCTAGCTGTTCTGTTAGTGCAGGACAAATTGTCACCTTGAGAGCTGAAGACAAAAAGTAATGAAATCACTGCAGATTAAAAGCAAGAAAAATTCTAAGTCTGTCATTCAGCCCTGCAGACACTAAATGACAGTCAATAAAATAGTTAGGTTTACCTAAGATGAGTTGTTCCCAATCATAATTACCATTTTGATGTTATTATTTAACAGCTTGGCTTGGGTTAACATAGACTACATTTGTGACGGATGGGCAATGTAGGCTTCTTCCAATCAGCAAAGACATGGTATATTCCTATGTCTGCAACTCAGGCTTGAGTTTTGATATACATCTTCTTCCTTTGCCATGGATTTGGGTAATTCTGTACCATGGCTACAGACTGTCCCAGTTGTCTCAGCCAAGCACTTCACCAGGTGGAAAGGTAGGGCAAACCCATCCTTGATACTTGACAAGACCATTCCATTACTAGTGTGCCAAGAAACTTAGCTCCCTCAATCGATTAACACCTCCTCTGTGCCAGGCATGGCACTGGTACTGGAGATACAAAGACAAAAATGAAACAGTTGGCCCTCAAGGCATTTACGTTGAAAGAGATGGCATGTACCTTTAAAGTACATACACAATAAATACAAAGTAATCATTCGGAGGAAAGGGAAGGAAAGAAATAAACATTTACATAGCACATGCCAGGTGCTGTGCTAAGTTCTTAACAAATATTCCATTTATTCCTCAAAACAACCCTGCAAGGTATCATTTTACAGTTGAGGAAATTAAGGCAAACAGATATTAAGTGTCTTGCTCGAGACTGTATAACTAATAAGTGTTTGAGGATGGATTTGAACTCGTCTTCCTGACTCCTGGTCCAGAGCTCTATTCACTGAGCCACCTAGCTGACTCAAGGCAGTATATGTAGATAGATGGATAGACAGATAGATAGATAGATAGATAGATAGACAGACAGACAGATGAATGGATGGTTGGATGGATGTTTGGATGGATGGAAAGAAACAAAGAGAAGAAAGAGATGTATGTATATACATATAAATGCATAATATGTGACTAATATATATAACATATATACATATATGTATGTATATCAAAGTGAATCTGTTTTCTCCATAATAGGCCCTCAGATATCTGAAGGCTTTTATCATGTCCTAGCTAAATCTTTTCTTCTCCAGGTTAAATATACAAAAATCCTTCAATGACTTCTCATAAGATAGTATTCAACAATCTTCTGATTGCAAACATTCAATAAGACATAAAATAGGGAAGTATAGAATGAATATTTCTTTGTCACTTTAAGGTTTTAACACTACCTTACCTGTATTATCTCATTTGATTCTCCCAACAACTCTTGAAGTAGATGCTCTTATTATCCCCATTTTACAGATAAGGATATTTAAGCTAAGAAAGAATAAACAACTTACCAGTGACCACACAGCTAGTCAGTATTTGAAGGAAAATTCAAACTCAGCTCTTCCTAACTCCATGTGCAGAACTCTACCTATTATGCCTCTATCTGTAGGGCTATCTGCTCACCCAGAGTGCTCACAACAGCATGCTAGAGAGCCAGCACAAGGTCCAAGTGGAAGGATTCCTTTGGTACGGTGAGTCACAAGATTGCGGGCATGTCTCTAGTACAGACAGCACAAATAAATAATGATTTTGGCCTAGAATTAAATGGGAGGAAAGTGGATTGGACTGCTTTGAGAAAATTTCAGAGTTCTTTTATTTATCCCAGCATTTCTCAGAAATGAAAGCTCACATTTTTAATGCTATTCTTCTTGCTGTATTCTACTATTGTTGCTATATAACTGTTAAACATAGAATACAACAGCCTCAAAATAGCATTTATATGGCATCTACTATTTGTTAAGTCCTCTACAATTATTATCTCATTTAATCTTCACAACAACCCTAGAAGGTAGGTGTCATTATCATCCTCACTTTAGGTTGAAGAAACTGGGCAAGCAGAGGTTAAGTGTCTTGCCCAGGATCACATAGCTAATAAGTGTCTGGGGCCAAATTTGAACTTGAGAAGGTGAATCTTCCTGACTCCAGGCCCAGTCTTCTATCCACTGTGCCATTTGCCATCCCCCGGGATAAGCTGATCACCTGAAATCTCTTAGCCACACTGAGATGGCTCAGTGGATAGAGCACTGGACCTGAAGTCAAGAAGCCCTGTGTTCAAATCTGCCCTCAGATGGTGACTACCTCTGTGACCCTGGGCAAGTCACTTAACCTCTGAATGTCTTAATTCACTGGAGAAAGAAATGGCAACCATTTTAATATCTTTGCCAAGAAAACCACATGGGCAGCATTGATGTGCTATGGAGCATGGGGCAATAAAGAGTATGACACAACTGAACAATAACAAAAAGGATATGCTGATCACCTGGAATCTCACTGAATGACTGAGGTTTTGATGATCAACACCTTTTCAACGCCCTGAGTTGCCTCTCCCCTCTGATTGAAGGGCTGGATGGTGAAGATATAAACTCCTCACAAAGCCTTCCTTTACAGAGCACTCTGAACTTTCAGAACTTTCCAGGTAACTCTCCATTCTCCATCAGTAGCACTACTTGGTTTTGACTCCACAGAACATTATGCCCCTGCCATACATGCCTCCTTTTCCTTCTTAGCTTCTTTCTGTGCATTGTTTTCCCCTATTAGATTGTAAGGTCCTTGAGGGTGGGAACTTTTTATTTTTCTTATTTGTATCCCTAGCACTTAATATAGTGCCTGGCACATAGTAGGTGCTTAATAAATGTTTCTTTGAACTGAATCAAATCTCAAAAAAAAATGAAACTATCACACAAAGAACAATGGAGAGGCATATGGTAGATGTAATCAGCTACAACTGTAACCAGTGAGACACTTTGAAAAAGAACAAAAATGAAATATTCCATCAGGAAACTGTCTAGGAGAGTTTTTTTCCCCCAGGAGAGGGGTATGTGGGAGGTAGAAAAAATAAATGCTTTGTAATTGAAAAGAAAAATTTAAATAGAAAGTATGTTCAGAAAAGTTTAGCTGGACACATTGCTAGAGCGAAAAATTTGGACAACCCAAGTATTACACTGTCATAGTGTCAATGTCAGAAGAATTTGAGGGAGGGCCCAGCACATTATGTAGAGCCCTGATGGTGATGCTATGGGAAGATATTGATATGAATAGCAGAGACAGACAGAAATGGATGGGCTGCAAAATACATCATTAGAGAGGGCATCCAAATTAATGCAATCATAAATCATTTGAATATGTGGGTGTGTCCCTACAGAGACGTAGTTGAATTAAAAACTCCATCTCACCAAGTCTCAGCGATACCTGTAAAGTCACATTTGCCTTTTTGTGTTAAAATCTCCTATGCACGATTTTTTATTATATATATATATATATATACTGCATTTGTATACACACATCTGAGACTGTGGATTTTGATACTGGCTCTCCCTCTTTCGTATTATCTCTTATGAATCCCCAGTCCTCTTTCCTGCTATGCTTATTCTTATGTTGGACCTACTGCTTCCTATAGTATCTGATTTGATAAATACACATGTGTATACACCCAGATCATATGTATTACATGGAAAATTATGCCATAAAAGTGTGAATGAAATGTATTTCTGTATGCAATAATAGATGTATGAGCCACTTTCCCCACCTCTTCCTCCTTGTGTAAAGACTGGAAAGTTTTCTCCTCCTCCCCCCCTACTTTTTGTCTGATAGCATTAAACTCAGTTTTGCTGGACATATTTTCTTGGTTGTAATCTTCTATCTTTTGCCTTTTATAAGGAAGATACAGGCTTACAACCAAAAATAATTTACCCAGTAAAACTGAGTACCTATGGAGGGAGAGGGGAACCTTTAATGAAATAGAGGAATTCCAAACATTCCTTTTTTTTTTTTTTGGTTAGGCAATTGGGGTTAAGTGACTTGCCCAGGGTCACACAGCTAGTGTCAAGTGTTTGGTCTGAGGTTGGATTTGAACTCAGGTCCTCCTGACTTCAGGGCTGGTGCTCTATCCGCTGTGCCACCTAGCTGCCCCCCAAACATTCCTAATGAAAAGACCAGAGCTACATAGAAATTTTAAAAAGCAAAAGGATCAAGAAAAAAACATAAAAATAAACAAATTAATCATTGCAAAGGACCAAACAAGGCTAAGCTGTGTACATTCTAATATAAGAAGATAATATATGTATTCTCTCAGAACTCTGACAGCATCGAGGATCATAAAGGAAGTCTAACTAGACAAAGGTCCTAAAATGGTTCTCTTATGTTCTGATGGCTTAAAAGGATGGAAAGGGAGAGAGAAGAAGAATCTACTTGTGGGGAGGGAGATGGGAAAATTATCTCACAAGATTGGAGTACACAAGTAGAAGTTTAAACAAACAAGGAGGAAGGGATGGGAGGAGTGGCTCTCAAAGCTCACTCTTATCTGGACTGCTCAAAGGAAGTAATAATAAACACACTACATTATTGCATAGAGAAATGCATTTCACTCAACAGAGAAAGAGAGAGAGAAAGGTACATGGGAAAGAGAAAAGTAAAAGGAAGGTAGTTCAAGGGAGGGATTAGTCCTAAGCAAAACAAACTAACAATTCACAAAATTATTTATAGCAGCTCTTTTGTGATAGCAAATAATTGGAAACTAAGAGTGTTCATCAGTTGAGGGATAGCTGAATAAGTCATGGTATATGAACGTGACAAAATACTATTATGCTGTGACAAAAAAAGAAGGAAATAGTTTCCAAAAACCTAGGAAGACTTATGTGAACTGATGCAGAGTGAAGTAAGTAGAACCAGTAGAATAATTTATACAATAGCAATGATAGTATAAAGACAAATAATTTTGAAAGATTTAGGATCTCTGACCAATTCAATGAATAAACAACTAAAATTCCCCGGGGATGTGTGATGAAACATGCTTACCACCTCCTGATAAAGAGATAACGAATTTAGAGTACAGATTAAGACTTTTTTTGGGCATAGCCAATGTGGGAATTTGTTTTGCTTTATATTATACATGTTTGAAACATGGGGATTATTTTTATTTCATTCTAAGTATGGTTTGGGAGAGGAAGATTAAATAAGATTGATTTTTGTTGATGGAAAAAACAAAATTTAATTTAAAATAATACATAATATTTCAGAGTTGTGTAAGAGAACTGCAAAGTACTGCATGAGTTCTGAAAGGTAAAAGATCACTGACAGTTTGGAAGACAGGGAGCAGGGAAGGCTTCATGAAGGACATGACATTTAAGTTTGACTTTTAAGAATGGATAAGCAGAACTGAGGAAAGGCACGCCAGACATGGGGAACAGTATGAATGCCAAGGTAAGGAGTTTGAACTTTAATCAGTGGACAATAGGGAGTCATTGAAAAGTTTTGAGCAAAAAAAAATGGCATGACCAAATATATGCATTAAAAAGATTAATTTTATACTGGTGTGAGAAAGTGAAGATAAGATCTATTAGGAAGCTATTAAAATTGACCAGACCAAGAAATAAAGAACTGTGCTATGGTGGGTAGTAGTGGGAATAGAAAAGAGGGAAGAAATGTGAGAAATGTAGAGGTAGAACTAATAAAATTTGGAAAATCATTTTATATTTGAGATAAAGGAGAATAAAAAGTCAAATAGGATACTAATGTTTCAAATCAGCTTAATGGTGCTACCATTGACCCAAAAAGTGACATAATGATGATTAGATAGAGAGGAACAAGGAAATAAGCTCAGTTTGTGACACTGATTTTGAGTTGTTTGTGGGCCATGTAAGTAGAAATTTCCTATAAGCAAACAGAGATACGGGTCTGAAAGTAAGGAAGAAGGTTAAGGCTGTCAGTATGGATTAGGGAGCTTTCTCTTTTTTTTTTTTAACCACTACTGTATTTATTTATTTATTTATTTTATTATTGTTACATTTTTTAAAAAATATGTGTTTTTAAAACTTTGAGTTCCAAATTTTCTCCCTTCCTCCCTCCCCACCCACCCTCATTGAAAAGGCAAGCAACTCAATATAGGTTGTATGTGTGCAGTTATGCAAAACACTTCCTTAGTAGACATGCTGTGAAAAACTAACTCTATTTCCCTTAATCCTATCCTGACCTCCCATTTATTCTATTCTTTCTTTTGACCCTGTCCCTCCTCACAAGTATTTGCTTCTGATTACCCTCTTTCCCAATCTGCCCTCCTCTCTATCACCCCCCTGCTCTCGTCCCCCTCTCCCCCTGTTTTCCTGTAGGGTAAGACAGATTTCCATACCCAATTGAATGAGTATGTTATTCTCTCCTTAAGCCAAATCCTATAAGAATAAGATTCCCTCATTCCCTCTCACCTTCCCCTGTTTCCCCTCCACTGTAAGAGACTTTTCTTTTCTGTTTTTTTTTGAGATAATTTACCCCATTCTACCTCTCCCTTTCTTCTCCAGTATCATCCTCTCTCATCCCTTAATTTTATTCTCCAGATATGACCCTTAATCTTCAACTCACCCTGTGCCCTCTATCTATCTATCTATCTATCTATCTATCTATCATCTATCTATCTATCATACATACATACATTTTTTTCCTTCAACTACCCTAATACTGACAAATTCTCATGAGTTACAAATATCATCTTTCCATGCAGGAATGTAAACAGTTCAATCTTAATAAGTCTGTTATGATTTCTCTTTCCTGTTTACCTCTTCATGTTCCACTTGAGTCCTGTATTTGAAAGTCAAATTTTCTTTAGCTCTGGTCTTTTCATCAGGAATGCTTGAAAGTCCTCTATTTCACTGAATGACCATTTTTTCCCTGAAGGATTATACTCAGTTTTGCTGGGTAGGTGATTCTTGGTTGTAATCCTATCTCCTTTGCCCTCTGCAATATTATATTCCATGCCCTGCGGTCCTTTAATGTAGAAGCTGCTAAATCTTGTGTTATCCTGATTGTGTTTCCACAGTACTTGAATTGTTTCCTTCTGGCAGCTTGTAATATTTTCTCCTTGACCTGGGAACTCTGGAATTTGGCTATAATATTCCTAGGAGTTTTCCTTTGGGGATCTCTTTCAGGAGGAGATCTGTGGATTCTTTCAATTTCTATTTTGCCCTCTGGTTCTACTATATCAGGGCAGTTTTCCTTGATAATTTCTTGAAAGATGATGTCTAGGCTCTTTTTTTGATCATGGCTTTCAGATAGTCCAATAATTTTAAATTCTCTCTCCTGGATCTATTTTCCAGGTCAGTTGTTTTTCCAATGAGATATTTCACATGTTTTCTAATTTTTCATTCTTTTGGATTTGTTTTACAGTGTCTTGATTTCTCATAAAGTCACTAGCTTCCAATTGCTCTATTCTAATTTTTAAGGAAGTATTTTCTTCAGTAATCTTTTGGACTTCCTTTTCCATTTGGCCAATTTTTCTTTTTAGGGCATTTTTCTCCTCATTGGCTTTTTGGACCTCTTTTGCCATTTGGGTTAGGCTATTTTTTAAGGTGTTATTTTCTTCAGTATTTTTTGGGTCTCCTTTAGCAAGCTGTTGACTTGTTTTTCATGATTTTCTTGCATCTCACTCTCAGTTTTTCCTCTACTTCCCTTACTTGCTTCTCAAAATCCCTTTTGAGCTCTTCCAAGGCCTGGGACTGATTCATATTTTTCTTGGAGGCTTTGGATGTAGGAGCTTTGATTTTGTTGTCTTCTTCTGGTTGTATAGTTTCATCTTCTTTGTCACCAAAGTAAAATAATATAGTCTGACTCTTTTTGCGCTGCTTGCTCATGATCCCAGCCAATTACTTGAGTTTTAAACTCTTTGTTAAGGTAAGAGTCTGCTTCCAATGTGGAGAATGTACTGTCCCAAGCTTTGGGGGTTTGTACAGCTGTTTTCAGAGATACTTGTAGGGACCTGTAAATTTTCAGTTCTTCCAAGGTGGTATGATAAGGGGCGAGGTGTTTACTCCTTTCCTGGCCTGTGACCATAAGTATTCCTTTCCATCCTGTAACTGTGAGGAGGGGTTCCTCTCCACCATGCCAGTGCTCCTCCTCACCCCAGCACCGCCGCCCAGAACTGTGACCCAGATCCCACACACGGGCAAAGCAAGAGATTCCTGTCTCAGCACTGGCAAAGAGATCCCTGCAATCCCCTCTGATCAGCCACTGGATTCCCCCTGAGTTTGTGGGCCAGAAGCTCGGGAAGCAGCTCCCCTCCCCCCACCCTCGGGCCACGCTCTTGGGGAATGGAGCTGAGACCCCGCCTTCCTCCCTGACCACTGACAGAAACAGACTTTTCCCCACTGACCTTCTAAGTTGCCTTTGGCATTCGTGGCTTGAGGAGTCTGGAAACCTCCACAGCTGCCTGAGAATTCAGTCCTCTGAGGCCTGCTCCAGGTTTGTTGCGGCCTGTGAGCCCACACTGCGCTGCGCTCCCAGCCCAGCGCAATACACCTTTCTGATCAATCATCCAGGTTGTCTTGGGCTGGAAATTTGTTTCACTCTGTCTTTTTGTGGGTTCTGCTGCTTCAGAATTTGTTTAGAGCCATTTTTTATGAGTATTTGGAGGGGTTTGGAGGAGAGCTCAAGCAAGTCACTGCTTTCACTCTGCCATCTTGGCTCCACCCCCTGGGAACTTTCTCCATTAGCAGTATTTAAAACTGTAGGAGTGAATGAAATCCTAGGACAGAATCTTGCTGAGCATCTACTTTAAGAAATTTGAAAGTAGGAGAGGATCTAGAAAAGGAGAAAAAGAAGAAATGGTTTGAGTGCTAAAAGAATCAAGAAATTAAGGTATTTCAGGATCCAGGGAAGAAGTAAATATCCAGGAGAGAATTTTAATAATATCAAATGCTACAAAGATAAGGACCAAAAATGGACAGTTGGATTATGCAAGCAGAAAGTCATTGGTGAACTTCAGGAGAGAAAATTTTCAGTTGAGTGGCAAAGGAGATGCCGAATTTCAAAGGATTTAGAAGAAAGTGAGTGGTGAAGAAGGGAATGCAGCAATAAAAACAAGGAGAGAGAGATGACTGTGAACCTCATAGATTGGCATGGTCAAGGGAAAAGGTAAAGAGCACATAGAGGAGGGCAACTAGGAGCAGGCAGCTTTTGAAATCATTTTAAATGAGGATTGGTTGAAGGGACTAGAACTGTTTAGCTTGAGGGAAAAGAAGACTTAGGCAAACATGATAGCAGTTTTTTAGGCTTTTGAAGGGCCATCATATAGGAAAAGGTTTAGATATATTTTTTCTTGTCCCAAAGGATAGAACTAGCAGAAATAGATAAAAGTTACAAAGAGATAGAATTAGGTTTTATGTGAGGAAAAGCTTCCTAAAATTATCTGTATCTAAAAGTGGAATGGGCTGCCTTAGGAGGCAGCAGGCTCTCTTTCACCAAAAAAAAAAAAACCTTCAAAGACTTTTCTGGAATGTTGTAGTGGGGTTTCTTTTTTGGGAATGGGTTGGACTAGATGGGTGCTCAAACTCATTCCAACTTGGAATTTCTGTGATTCTATAATTTCTGGGGAGGAGAAAAGTAAAGGAATTTAGGGAGCTCTCATCAGATGGCCTCAATCTTCTCACTGAAAATTTCCAATTGTCTATGTCAAGAAGGATAAATGTGCTTGAATGCATTGAGTGATTTTTCTCCACCTATTAAAGAAATCAGTAAATCAGCTCAAGTAGACAAAAGCCATGTATACCTCTCCCCAGGACAGAAAAGCTTCATAAGCTCACAGAGAGATGCAAATTATTTTCTCCTATCACATATGGTCCTGATGTATCTGTGGAAAGGTCATACCAAGCGTTCTTATTTGTTAAGATAATGATAACTTAAAAGTGAGTACTTCTTTTTTTTTTTAGTGCTGCTTTATGCAATATTCATTTATTTATTTTTAATCCCTTATGGTTTTGGGGTTTTTTTAATAGTAGTTTTCCCAATTACATGTCAAGACAATTTTAGCATTCATTTTTACAAGATATTGAGTTTCAAATTTTTCTGCCTCCCTCCCCTTCCCCTTCCTAAAATGGTAGGCAATTTGATATAGGTTATCCATGTGCTATCATGTAAAACTTATTTCCATATTAGTGACAATTGTGAAAGAAGAAACAGATCAAAAGAAAAGAAACATGAAAAAAATAAAGTGAAAAAAGTATGCTTCAATATGCATTCAGAGTTCATCAGTTCTTTATCTGCATGTGGATGGCATTTTCCTTTGTGAACCTTAGATCATTGTGTTGCTGAAAAGAGCCGAATCATTCATAGCTGATCATCATACAATGTTGCTGATACTGTGTGCAATATTTTCCTGGTTCTGCTCATTTCACTTTGCATCAGTTTGTACAAGTGTTTCCAGGTTTTTCTGAAATCTGCCTGCTCAGCATTTCTTTTTGCAAAGCAGTATTCCAGTATGTTCATATACCACAGCTTGTTCAGCTATTCCCCAACTGATGGGCATCACCTCAATTTCCAACATTTTACTACCGCAAAAAGGGCTGCTATAAATATTTTTGTACATATAGGTCTTTTCCCCTTTTTTATGATGTCTTTTGGATACAGAACTATTAGTGGTATTGTTGGATCAAAGGGTAAGCACAGTTTGGTTACCCTTTGAGCATAGTTCCAAATTGCTCTCCAGAATGGTTGGATCAGTTCACAACTCCACCAACAGTGCCTTAGTGTCCCAATTTTTCCACATCCTCTCCAACATTTATCATTTTCCTTTTTCATCATATTACCCAATCTGATAGGTGTGAGGTGGTACCTCAGAGTTGTTTTAATTCGCATTTCTCTAATCAATAGATTTAGATTTAGAACACTTTTTCATATGCCTATAGATAGCTTTAATTTCTTCATCTGAAAACTTTCTGCTTATATCCTTTGACCATTTGTCAATTGGGGAATGGCTTGGATTCTTATAAATTTGACTCAGTTCTCTATGTATTTGAGAAATGAGACCTTTATCAAAGACACTTGCTGTAAAGTTGTTTCCTTCTAATCTTGGTTGCATTGGATTTGTTTTTGCAAAAGCTTTTTAATTTAAAATAATCCAAATTATTTATTTTACAGTTTGTAATGTTCTCTATCTCTTGTTTGGTCATGAACCTGTAACTCACTTAACTTCTCCTTTAAGAATTTGGATGCTAGGGGCAGCTAGGTGGTGTAGTGGATAGAGCACCAGTCCTGGACTCAGGAGGACCTGAGTTCAAATCCAGCTTCACACACATAACACTTACTAGCTGTGTGACCTTGGGCAAGTAACTGAACCCCATTGCCTAACCAAAAGAAAAAAAAGAAGAAGAAGAAGAATTTAGATGCTATACCAATTGGTACATATATATTTAGTATTGATATTACCTTGTTGTCTATGATACCTTTTAGCAAGATGTAGTTTCCTTCCTTATCTTTTTAAATTAGGTCTGTTTTTGCCTTTGCTTTGTCTGAGATCAGGATTGCTAGCCCTGCTTTTTTCTTTTTACTTCAACTGAAGCATAATAGATTCTGCTCCAGCCCCTTACCTTTACTCTGAGTGTGTGTGTGTGTGTGTGTGTGTGTGTGTGTTGTGTGTGTGTGTGTGTCTCGGCTTCAGGTATATTTCTTGTAAACAACATATTGTAGAATTCTGGTTTTTGATCCACTCTGCTATTTGCTTCTGTTTTATGGGAGAGTTCATCCCATTACATTCACAGTTATGATTACTATGTATTTCCCTCCATCCCTCCATCCCTCCATCCTGTTTCTCTTCCTATTTGTCCTCTCTCTCTTTTTGCCATTTCCTTCCTCCACAGTGTTTTGCCTCTACTGCCTCCCCTGGTCTATTCTGTCTTCTGTCAGTCCCCATCCTTTACTTAATCTCCTCCCCTCCTACTTTTCCTGTTAGGTAATATAGATTTCTATATTCAACTGATTGTGTACATTATTCCCTCTTCGAGTCAATGACAGTAAGGTTCAAACGATGCCCATCACCCACCCTCCCAACTTTCCCTCCACTGTAACAGGTTTTTCATGCCTCTTCATGTGAAATAATTGGCTCCTACCTCTAACTGATTCTACCTCTCCCTTCCTTCTGCACTCAGAGTACTCCTCTCTCCCATCTCTTAATAATTTTTATGTCATTCCCTCCAATTCACTTATACCCAAACCCTCTAACTATGTTTATTCCTTCTAGTTCCACTACTATTTGTGGTGCAATTATTAAGAGTATCATAATTTAAAATATCATCTTCCCATGTAGAGATATAAACAGTTCAGCTCCATTGAATCACGTATGTTTTCTTATCCCTTTTTTTACCTTTTTAGGCTCCTTTTGGGTCTTGACATTCGAGGTCAAATTGTTCAATTCTGGTCTTCTCCTTGAAACTTGAAACCCCTCTATTTTATTGAGTGACCATTTTTTCCCTTGAAGTATTTATTCATATGCAGTATTATGCTTAATTTCACCAAGTAGGTGATTCTTGGTTGTAGTTCTAGTAGCTCCTTTGCCTTCCAGAAAATTGTGTCCCATGACCTCTGATCCTTTAATGCTGCAGCTACTAAGTCCGTGTAATCCTGATTATGACTCCCTGATATTTGAATTGTTTCTTTCTGACCACATGCAGTATTTTTTCATGGCCTGATAGTTCTGAAATTTGGCTGTCATGTTCTTTGAAATTTTTGGAGGGGAGAATCTCTTTTTTGATGTGATTGGTTAATTCTTTCAATGCCTATTTTGCCCCCTGGTTCCAGAATATCAGGGCGATTTTCTTTGATAATTTCTTGAAAGACGCTGTCCAGATGCTCCTTTTGATCATGGCTTTCAGGTAGTCCAAGGATTCTGACACTGTCTCTCCTGGATCTATTTTCCAGGCCAGTTATTTTTCCAGAGGCATTTTCTTCTATTTTTTTTCATTCTTTTGAATTTTTTTGATTGATACTTGATGTCTCATAGACTCATAGCTTCCACTTGCCCAATTCTATCTTTTAAGGAGTTATTTTCCTCAGTTAGCTTTTGTACTTCCTTTCCATTTGGCCAATTGCACTTTTAAGCAGTTGTTTTCTTTTTCCAAGCTGTTGACTCTTTACTCATAATTATCTTGCATCACTCTCATTTCTTTTCCCAATTTTTCTTCTACCTCTCTTACACGATTTTTAAGCTCCTTTTTGAGCTTTTCCATGAGTTCTTTCTGGGCTTGAGACCACTTCCTATTTTTCTTTGGGGTTTTGTCCATAGGTGTTTTGACATTGTTTTCTTCTTATGAGTTTGTGTCTTGATCTTCCCTGTCACCATAATAACTTTCTATGGTCAGATTCTTTTTTGTTGTTTTTTGCTCATCTTTTTTGGCCTTTCTCCTTTTTTCTTAAGTTTGAGCTCTGCACCCAAGGTAGAAGGGGCACTATCTCAGACTTCTTGTGCTAGGGGATGTAAGCCCTGGCTGTTTACCTGGAGCTGGACTGATGCTGCCCAGAGGCCCCCGGGGACCCTCATGTCTGGTGCTATGCTGACGGGATGGGATTAGGGGTGACTGGTACTGCTGGAGGTCTTAGGGGTCTGGCAGTTTACCTGGTGCTGAAGTGGGTCCCTAGTGCTGGTGTCTGGTGTGTGCTGAGGCCAGTGGAGTGTTTCTGCCTTTTCCCCGTACTACACTGAAGCACTTGGCAGTCTGGCTGGTGGCTGCTTGTTTGCCCAGGACTACGATGAAGCCCTTAGAGGGCTAGCTGTTGGAGGCTGCCTCTTTATTCAGGACTACACTGAAACACATGGCAATTCACAGAGCTAGAAGCCACGGGCTCCCCTGGCTATGCTGAGGCACATGGGGGGTCCTGGTGTTGGTGTTTGCCTGTACCACCACACTGGGTCTCAAGATCTTCTGCTGGTTTGACAAAGTAGGGCTTGCTGCTGGCTTGCTGGGATGCTTCCTGTCCTGAACTGTGTTCCTCTTTTACCCAAGTGAGACAGACCTTTCTTTCTAATTTTACAAAGTTCTTGGGCTAAAAGATTGTTTCACACTGTCTTTTTGCTAGTTCTGCCATTCCAGGATTTGTTTGGAAGTGCTATTTTATGGTTGTTTGGAGGTGAATATGGAAGAGTTATAGTGATTTACTGTTTACTCTGACATCTGGGCTCCCAAAAGTCCCCCTCTTTATGCAATATTTAACAGAGACTAGCCAGTGAGAACCTAGATCTTACAAGAAGAAACGGTATTCTTGGCCTTATGTGCTCCTCTGTCTGTAAGTCTTAAAAATAGAGAAACAACACATATAATAACTCTTGTTAAGTGTAAGCAGACAAATTACTTTCCTTATAGGGCCCAGTGACAAAGATAATGCAAGTGATGGTGCTAGTAATAGCATCTTTTGGACCAATGAACACATGCATATGTGCCAGTGAAGTAGGAAAGACATCATGGTAGACTAATTCTGAAAACATAGAAACCCCATTCTAAAGAATGTAACAGCTAGAGTCACCATGAACTGTATATCTCTTCTAGAAGAACTACTCCAAGCAGAAGAGTCCTATTTTATGGATTTTCAAGTTGTTTTCCAAATTCTAAAATATTGCATGAAGACAAATGGCAACAATAGTCATTATTTTACTGATAAAGACCATTAAGAAATTTGACCAGCATTATGTAGTTAGTGTTTGTTGAAGCTGGGATTTGGACCCAGGTCCCTCTGACTTTCAATTCAATGTTCTTTCTGTTATCCCACACTTCATTCTACTCAGTTTAATCTAGCAGTTATTTTGTCAGTTTCAAATCTTTTTTTCTATCAGGTGAATAGACTTCTCTCAAATTAACTGGAATCTAGCCTGATTAGAATATTAAGCATTGATGTTGGTGGAAATTCTACCTCTCTCCTTTTCATTTTTTAAAAGCCTTAACAAAATATCATCTTCCACTATAAAGAATACTATTACAATTTGCATCATTGCAACAGATCTTCTAACAAAAATACTCTCAAATGCCAAGAATAAGGAAACACAGTGGAAAGTACCAAAATGGAAATCCAGAACAGAAGGTGGACATCTCCAAGGAATGGAGCCATTCATGAGCACTGCTGCATATCACTACACCAATGAGAAAGGACAAAGATCACCCACTGAGTCACAGAATTAAAAGCTTTCTAATTGCCAACACACTATATTTTGTCAAAGATAAGCAATATGAGAAAATTAAGGCTTGTCATGTTCTTGCTTATGTAATTACAGCATGATAACAAGATGAAATGAACTATAGGTAGAGCAACTGGGTAGAAATACCATACTGAGAGGAGGATCAAAGAGGAAGAATGTAAACGCTCATAGCCTTTGAGATCTTCTACCTTTGGGCAGATTTTGGAGGCAATAAGGTAGACAGAGTGGGTCCTAACACTTCAAAGCATTGGCCTTTGCCTCCATGTGTCTATGCATGTGTGCCAGTGAAGGAAGAAAGACATTGTGGTGGGATAATGATGAAACATAGAAGGCCCATGCTAAAGAATATAGCAGGTAGAATCATCAGGAGCCATACATCTCTTCCAGAAGAACTGCTCTGAGCAGAAGGTTCCTATTTTGTAGCCATTCAAACTCTTTTCCAAATTCTCAAATGTTATATGAAGACAAAATGGCAACATCTGACTCCAGTTTTATGAAGCTGTGAAAATGTCTGATACATAACTAGAGCCATAGATATTCATTTTAATCTGATTTCACCGTTATAAAAGTTGTTATGCCTTAGACCTAAGAAATGAAGTTGTACTCTTCCCAAAACCTAGAAGCTCACCTAAGTCTGAAGTCACTGCCCAAGTGCAATAAAAACACTAAAATAGCAACCAATTTATTTCTGCTAGTGGTAAAGTCTACTTTTGCTTCTCCTAAAGTTTCTAGCTATATATCACTTTCACAGAGTCATAATGGATCAACTCAACTACCAATGGCTAGTGTTGTCCCTTGCTGTAGAGCTGATTCAGTTTACCATCACTGCTGCGTCTCTGGTCATGGTTCTGGAAAAAAAAAAAAACCACTGAGGTTAGAGGCAAGTTGTCTCAATGTGATTTGCCCTGAACTCACCACCACCACCAATGCCACCATCACTCTCTAGGGACTACCTAAGTACATTTTCTGAAGGTTTGGTCATAGGTAAGACATGGCCAGTGACAAGACACATGACAAACACAAATTTTGGATAATCCTCAGAAAATGGGTCAATCAAAAGAGTTCAAAGTGATAGTTCAAGAGGAAAAATTACTCACCACTCCATTTTAAAGGTGACATTTGCTCCTGATGTTGTTAATTTTGTAACATAAACACACTACAAAACAAATGCCTGTCAGATTAACAATTACAAATGCAAAGAAATGATAGATTAACTCCTGCAATAGTCAATGAAATTACTCAGAAAGTCAAGTATTCAAAAGAAATTTGATTTAGATTAATTAGCTCTGTGCTTTCATGTAAGGTCCTTTGTTTATCTTCACATATACATACCATCCAACTTCCAGTTAACTCAGAGTATTAAATATTTATCATCTGGGCTTCATCTCTAGGGGCCTGTAAAATTTTTATCCTTATTTTTCTATTATAGTTTATAATTCTCCCTTGCAGTCACTTCTGTTTCTTACAACTAACAGTGAAGCCTTGAAAAAATTTTAGTCTCTCAGGGCCTCAGTTTCCTCATCTATTGAATGGGGGAAATAGACTGGATAGTCTCTAAATCTTTTCCTGTTCAACTCAATCCACTTCAAAAAAATATATATTAACTACCTACTGTGTAAAGAGAGTATTCTGTCTAGAACTAGTAGAGATACAAAGTTTAGATAAGGCATAATCCCTACTCTCATATCCTATAATATCATGTACATAGTTTCTTTATACTAAAATAATGGAAAGAGCACTGGATTTACACTCAGAGGACCTGGGTTCAAATCCTAACTCTGCCACTTACTACCTATGTGACCTTTGACACAAATTCAGTGGGATTCTGTGGCTGGAAAGTGTGAAATTACCAAGTTTAACTTTATCATATGAAAGTAGTGGAGGGGGCAGCTGGGTGGCGCAGTGTATAGAGCACCGGCCCAGAAGTTAGGAGGACCTGAGTTCAAATCTGACCTCAGACCAAACACTTGACACTTATTAGCTGTGACCCTGAGCAAGTCACTTAACCCCAATCACCTTAAAAAAGAAGAAAAAAAGCAGTTGAAACAGAGAAAGCTAACCAGATGACCAAGTTGTCTAAAATACAAGGTAATCCCACTTTGAATAATATATGAAAATATCACATATAAAAAAGATATATCATAGGTAAAGATTCACTTTACAATATGATTCACTTTAAGATTTCTTTAATAGTAGTATGCTTACACATTTGAGAAATTGTTTTATTTACAAAAAAAAATCTATACAACTTTTTGGGAATACATCTATTGTATAAAGCTAGTCTGATTGTTTAAAAAATAAAAGTTATTTGCATAATTGGATAACCCCAGAAGACAAGAAGTACTTTCCTAGAAAGGCAAGAAGTCTAGAGAGTGAATATTTGTCTCATTGAATTGGTTGGAATTAAACTGAACCTAATCAAATTGGAAAGACAGGGAATCATGAACAACAACAAAAGCTGAGAACACTTTAAGATGTAAGGGGTTCATTCTACAAAGAAATATATCCCCTTTTGAACATTTTATGAAGAGCTTTAGGATTATTTTCAGATATTGTCACAAATCAGTTTTGTTTTGTTTGAAGCCAGGAGTAAGGGCAATAAAAAAAAAAGTTCCATTTTGCTTGAGTTATGCTAATGTTTGTTCTAGACTATTCTTTATAGTCTCGCATCACTGTAGTTGATGAAGTGGGAGATTCTCCTACAGCAAGGTGAATTCTCTTCTTCCTACAATCTCCCTATGAAAGTATAAGGTGGAGGGGTATTTTGCAAAACTCAGACCGGTGCTAGGACTCTGCAAAATTGTGTAACCAATGTTTTGGATGCCTGCCACCATTCCACTCAGCTTCCTTCTGAGGTATAGTAAAAAAAACCTTTGAATCTGGAGTGTGGAGTCCTGTATTTCAAACTGAGGTTCTGCTATTTGCATCACCTTGTACAAATCACTTCATATTTTGGGGCCTTGGTTTTCTTATCTGTAAAATTAAGGAGTTAAACTAAATGGTCCCTTAAGTACAAAATGTAGCTCATTGCCTTTTCCCCTAAACCTGCTCATTCTGTTTCTGGGTGATGGGAAGGATGCTGGCATTTCAAATAAAATAGAGAAGCCTAAATAATGGTTGGATTTGGAAGTGGCAGAGGGAATGGGCTTCATTTTATATCTGTTAGGTTTGACTTGCTAATGGCATATCCTCATGGAAATGTCCAGTTGGCAGTTGGTGAAACAAGTGAAACTCAGGAAAAATATAAGGGCTGGATTGTAGATTTGGGGAAATTGTCTTCCTATAGATGGTTGTTGGACACTTAGGAGCTGATGAGATCACCAAAAGAGAGAAGATATAGCAGTAAGAGAAACCAAGACAAAGGTTTAAGGGATGTACCAAGTTAAAAGTCATGCTGTGAACAATGATCCATAAAAAAAAAAAGATGATACAGGAAAATGAGGGGGAGCAGTCAAAGGGGGGAGCAATAGAAGGGAGGGAAGATTAGGAGAGAGGGTTATCAGAACCGAACATTTCTGAGAAGGGACAAGGTCAAAAGAGAGAATAGAATAAACAGCAGCAGGATAGGATGAAGGGAAATGTAGTTAGTTTTTCACAACATGACTATTATGGAAGTGTTTTGCATGACTACACATGTATAACCTGTAATGAGTTACTTGCCTTCTCAATGAGGGTGGGTGGGGAGGGAGGAAGGGAGAGAATTTGGAACCCAAAGTTTTAAAAACAAATGTTAAAAATTGTTTTCACATGCAATTGGGAAATAAGATATACAGGCAATGGAGTATAGGGATCTATCCTGCCCTACAGGAAACTAGAAGGCAAAGGGGATGGGGGGGAGGTGATAGAAGTGAAGGCAGATTAAGGGAAGGGGCATTCAGAATGCATGCCATCTTGGGGTGGGAGAGAGGTGAGATGGGGAGAAAATTTGGAACTCAAAATCTTGTGGAAGTGAATGTTGAAAACTAAAAATAAATATTTAAATAAATATTTAATTTTTTTTACAAAAAGGTGAGAGGAGCAGTTAGACATAAAGGAAGAACCAGGAATGACCAATGTCAGGAAAGCCACAGGAAGAGAGTATATAAAATGATATGATGTTCAAAAGAGGGAGCAAAAAGGGTGAGGACTAAAAAAAAGAAAAGTACTAGATTTCATAATTAAGAGATTGGGTAGTGATATCAGCAGTCAAATTGCAAGAAATTGAGAAATGAATGGGATGTGAGGAAGTAGAAACAACAAAAATAGACTCCTTTTCTAGGAGTTTGACAGTGAAAAAGAGAGATGCAGAATAATAGTAGTTTGTTAGAATGATGAAATCAAGCAAATTTGTGGTAAGACTGTGGCACAATAGGAATGTTTGAAGATAGCCAAAGACACTGTCAGTAAAAATACATTAAAGATTTGAAAGGGACAATGACCTTTTCTGTCATTTTACTCTTCCTCTCCAGGTGCTTGGTGCCCTTATTCTGTGCTGTGTTCTACCTGCTAGGGAACAATGACCTAAATAAATCAATTCACATTGGACACCAAATTAAAGAAAGCAGTTTAAGTGCTTCCCTCCCCAAAGGTATTTGAATTTTTACAAAGGATATCTGGAGAGGGCAGCCCAAAGAAATGAATCTCTAGCAATAAAAATTTAGGGTGCTATGGTACCTGGGTGGGTCAAGTCAAGCCTGAAATGATGCTCAGATTTATTTGTCCAGCTCTAATCTCAATTTTGATCCGCAGACTCACATCTCCAACTGCCTATTATGTCTGATTTCCCACCTTATATCTCCAGCTGCCTAGTGATATCTCTAACTAAATATCCTGTAGACATTTTAAACTCAACATGTTCAAAACAGAACTCATTATCTTTCCCATTATTTCCTCACTTCCAAACGCCTCTCTTACTGTTAAGAGCTCCCAGTCATCCAGTCTTACAACATAGGTGTTATCCTCAATTCCTCTCTTTCTCACCTCAAATATCCAATCTATCTTGAAGTCTGTTGCATTTACCATCTCAACATTTCTCATATGTGTCATTTCTCTCCTCTGATACCAACAACACCCTGGAGCAGGTCTTCATTGTCTCATTCATGGACTATTACAAAAGCTTTCTAGTTGGCTGTCCCTTATGTCTGGAATTTTCTCCCTCCTTATCTCTCTCCTCACTTTCTTTGCTTCCTTGGAGTCTTAGGTCAAATCCTACCATCGACAAGAAGCCTTTCCCAGTCCCTCTCAGTATTAGTACTTTACCTTTGATATTGCCTCCAATTTTTCCTGCACATATTTTGTACATACATAATTGCTTGTATTTTCTCTCCCCCACTAGAATGTAAGCTTCTTAGGGGCAGGGATTGTTTTTTTTTTCCGCTTTATTTGTGTCTCCATTGTTTAGCACAGTGCCTGGCACATAGAGAGTGCTTAATAAATGTTTACTGACTTAACTCAACTTAAACAGATACAGCCAAGAGAACGCTGAGAAGAAGGTAGGGACAATAAGAAAAGGGTTCCAAGAATACCCCAACAACCTCTAGAACATGACACCTCCAAAGTAAGATTGTGAAAGGGTAGGAAAGAGATACACCTAGGGACATCATCATTGAGCCTTTGACTCAATGGTCTTTAGGCCATGGCAGGAGAAGGGAGTACAGAATGGTCTTGGATTTCTGAGTTTATCTTCATTCTATGCTTTTTAAAATTTGCTTTCGTGATTTTTTCCATTATTTCCCTCCTCCCAAATAAACAATAAAAAGACATGTTACTGCTGCATATACAAATGTGTATATAGTCTAGTAAATAAATTCTCACACTGGCCATATCTAAAAATGTATATCTCATTCTACACATGAGACTATCACTTTGCTGGTAAGCATTAGTTGGCATGCTTCATCTTCAATCCTCTGCAATCATGGTTTGTTATTGCATTGATCAGGGCTCTAAATTCTTTTGAAGTTCTTTACAATATTATTGTTATAAGTTCACAGATATAAATCCAGCTTCCTCTAAAACTGTCCATTTCATAATTTCTTTTGGAGAAATAATATTCCATTACATTCATGTACCATAATTTGTTTAGCCATTCCTCAATTGGTGGACACCACTTTTATTTCCAGTTTTTTGCTACTATGAAAAGAGATACTATCAATATTTTTGTATATATGAGGGTTTTCTTTAATATCTTTGGGTAAAGGTCAAGTATCATTGAGTCAAAGGGTATGCACAATTTAGTGATTTGGGGGGGGGGGCCTAGTTCCAAATTGCTTTACAGAATGGCCAGACCAATTCACAGCTCTGCCAACAATGTTTTAGTCATCTTAATGCCATGGTTCAAGAACAGATGGTACATATTGGCTTAGAAAACCATATATTTACATTATCTATGTCCAATTATATTTTTCTTTATTTTGTTTAATATTTCCCAGTTACATTTTAATCTGGTTCAGACTGCATTTGGGAGTGCTTTGAGCCACATTCAACCTGTGGGCCAAGTGTTGGACACCTCCAATGTAGTCAACCCCCATCATTTTACAGATGCAGAAACTAAGGCCCAGATAAATTAATTACTTCCCCAACAAAGGTAGTAAATAGAAAACCTAGAATATGAATCCAAGTTTTTGAACTCCAAATCTAGAAGTATATATATATATTGGGCCATCAAAATACCTAGTTGTTAACTTTTATAAGGAATTGATAAGAATCTCAGTCCATGAATAAGTGAATCACATACTCCAAAAAAAAAAAATCAAACTCTTTGTATCCCTTTTAAGAATATTAAGCTTAGGGTGGAGAGATCAGTGTGTGAGTCTTGACTCAACTTCCAATTTGTCTTGTGATCCTGGAAAAGACATTTCCCTTTCTTTGGGTTTCAGTTTCCATTTCTGTATGTGAAATGGTTGAATTATATGATGTCCAAAAGCACGTCCAATTCAATTCAACAAATGTTTATTAAGCATGTGCTAGGTTCTGGGGATAAAAAGACAAAAAAAAACCTTCTCACTTGCCCTACTCTCAAGGAGAGTGCATTCTGCTGGGATCTAATGTTCCAAGATTCTAAGGTTTCCTTTTTCTTCTAGAAGTATAAAAAAAGGGGGTTTTTTTCCCCTTCTTTGGGAGCTCGTTTGGAAGAAAGCTAAGTGGATCAAGATGGTGCAACCAGTTGGTTTGAATGTAACCTTAAGTGGAATTGGCAACTGTGCAAAGAAATCTGCTCAACGTATGAGGAAAAAAAGCAGAAAAGAACAATGCTAAGAAATAAACTTCTGAGCTCACTGAGATGAAGCACAAAGAAATGTGAGGACATTTCACATTCCAGTTAGTATGAAGAGTTAACTGGGTTACAGAAATGGTTGAGTAGAAGCAGGGGATTTTCGTGATTGATATCGTCATAGGAAAAAGCAAGCACAACACCTCCAAATAGCTGTCATGCCTCTACATAACTTGCTCTTCGGACAAGAGATGGCTCAAACAAAACCTCAAAGAGTTAGAGGGATTCATTGTTAGGACAAAAGGATTTATTTCTCCACCCAGATCACCCAAACATGCTACAAAAGGAAATTCAATCCTTTGGGAAAGTACTATTTCTCCACAGGAACACAGTCTCTTGGATGAGATGCTTTACACCAGAAACTCCAAATAATCCATAATATAGTATCTTATTTGTAACAGGCAAGAATCAGTGTAGGTTAGTGAAAAGAACGTGAGCCAAAAGGCATGAGTTCTGGTCCCAGCTTTCCTATTAACTAAATTTGTGACCTTGGGCAAATTGCTTCCTCTACTAGTCTCAACGTCTTTAAATCTTTAAAGTGGGAGTTTGGACTAACCCTAAAATTCTGTGATTCTGGGAAAGCAGTAACCATTCCAAATATTTGTTTCCTGAAACCCTTACTAAGTTTATTCAAGTTATGTTTCGAACTAATCAAGTATTTGGTAATAATGTCTATGTGTTCTGACAAGAGTTAAAAGCACCATATATCCTTTCAAGAAAGAAATACAAGTGCTAGTGTTAACATAGCTATATAGCCCACCCCACACACACACACATGTATATGTCCTCACTACTCCCATTTTTTTCCTGATATTTTCAGTATAGGCATCTATTCAGACTCACAGCTCAAATATCCAAACAACACATTTCTTTATATCAGACCAAGTCAGATATTACATGAGTTTAAAGCAAAGACAAAATTTAATTAAAACAGAACTGTAAAGAAGTAACTATAAATCATTTTGTCACTAGCCCCACATGCTGCCAATTCTCAAAAATGGCACAGGCTCCACTGATCATCATGACCCTGGTGGGAGAGGATACTTTATCTCTTGCAAATTCATGATCGTAGGGTGGTGCTTCTCCAAGCCCTCTCTTTTAGCTGTAAGCTTTTTCTCACTGTTATTTGGCTACTTCCTACAGTTGTCATTCCTTTCTGCTTCCAAAGAGGATGCTGTCTATATCCCTGCTGTTGTGTCTACTGCTAGGCTGCTTCTCCACTAAGATGCTAAGCTGTTTTTCCTCCAGAGGGAGAATCACTTTTTTCTAATAATCTATGCTTAGACTATTTTTTGCTCTTTTGTTAGCCAGGCTCACAGCTGAACCCAGACAGCATGGGGAAAAGTCTTCCTTTGTGACAACTCCACCCCCAACAAGTGGGAACTCCCCTAGATCACGTTTATATATTTAGTTTAGAATGAGCAAGTTCCATTCAATTCCTATCATGCCCCAGGCAGCTAGCACCAGAGTCATGCAAACTTCTTCAACACATCTAATTAGTAATTTTGGAGTTGGTGACCTTTCTCCTGCATTCTTGCAGCTACAGCTACATAAACTTCCTTATATGCAGAAGCTCAGTGTCGATCAATTCCCCATTTGTCCCTCATGTTTCCTCTTTACTTTCAACTTTAACATCAGTTAATTAATATTAGATGTATTTCACTTAAAACATAACTTACATTTATAGCTACACAAAAGATTTAGAAAAAACAAGATTAGATACAATTAACTGTCCTCATTCATAGTAGTTATGTTCTATAAAGTTTCCACAAACACTGAATTAGTGGCTACCGAGCAATCGCTCCTAGGGGAAATACATGGTTTGGTTTCTTTAACCTGCCGGTCACATTTACTTTGGCACTTTCTAGAGTAGCCTCATGTACAGGTTGACAAATTTCCCCTTCCTTAACCTATATGTACTGTATTGTTGATTCACTAACATTGAACTCATGACCATCAGCTCCATAACTCATGCTTAAGTGAAACTTAGCTAACACACATATTTTCTCTGTAAGAAACGTCACAGCCTTTTTGTGCTTACAACCACTAAATAGCACTTTAGCACTACACATGGGGGCCATGTTAAATCACCCCAGAAAAGCACAAAAATGTGAAAAATGTGGCACTAAATAAAACTAAAAAGGACATCTCTTTATAGTATGAGAACTGAAATAAGAAGGCAGAATGACACCTTGTTCAACCTCAGTTGGGAATGTATTCATTGAGTGACTCAAATTTTTGCCTCCCTATGCATTTCTAACAATGACCACATGTGTTGATTTTAGGGTTACAAATAAATTATAGCAAGTAGATGAATTTTCAAATATGGAATCCATGAATAGTGAGAATCTACTGCACACAGTATTGTGTTCACTGTACACAGCTATGTCTAGGATGAGAATTCTTAGCCAAACAAGAGATAGAGAACACAAAAAAAGAAAAAAATAGCTAATTTTATTGCATTCAGTGAAAAAAGCTTTAGCATAAACAAAACCAATACATCTAGGAAATAGAAGGAAAATAGTCAGTTGGGGAAAAAAGCCTTTTTTAAAAAAAATACCTCTGATAAGGGTCTGATATTCAAGATATATTGGGAATTAACACAAATATAGAAGGGCAAGAACCATTCCCCAATAGATAAGTGGTGAGAGGAAATAGTATTTGAATGAACTGCAAAAGATAAACAATCATATCAAACATTGATCCGAATCATAACAAGAGAAATACAAATCAAAATAATTCTAAAATTTCACCTCATACTGGAAAAGTTGTCAAAAGTGACAAAAGAGAGAATGTCAATATTTGGAGGGGTTATAAAAAGACAGATACTCTAATACGATATACTCTTGGCTGTCAATTAATTTGTCCAACCACCCTGGAAAGCAATTTGGAATTATGCTAACAAAATGACCAAAATGACTATACCCTTTAACCTGTAGATACCACTGCTAATCATATATCCCAAGGAGATCAAAGACAGGATCCTATAAACACCAAAATACAGCAGCACTTTTGTGATAGCAATAGACAGATAGATAGATAGATAGATAGACAGACAGACAGACAGACAGAGTAGGTGCTCATCAATTAGGAAAAGGCTTTTTAAAACATCATATATGAATTTAATGGATTATTACTATGCCCCCAAGAAATTATGAATGTGAAGAATTTGGAGAAGCTTAAGACTTACATGAAAGAATGCAGAGTACAGTTAGCAGAACCAGAAGAACAATATATACAATGACTATAAAATGTGAATAGAAAAAACAATAACAACAACAAAAAAAAACCTTATTGCTGTGCAATTATAATGATCAATCTTGGCTCCAGAGAAAAATGGAGAAAATGTCATTCCCTTCCATCTGTGCAGAGGTAGGGGACTATAGGTATGGAACATGAGAAATGCAGTCAGACACAGCTAATATGTTGCTTGGTTTTATGAAACTACTTTTTTGTCTTTCCTTTTTAATTTTTTACAAGATTTGGCCCTCTGGGTTAGAAAGAAAGGAAAGATATATCCAGAAATAAAAGTAATATAAAAACTGAAAGATAAGGAAAAGGTATCAGAGTTGGCACTTGAACCCAGAACTTCTGACTCTAAGTCAAATACTCTTTCCTATATAGTAAACTGGGAGGGAAAAAAGGATTTATCTTAATAGGGTACACCCTAGAGTGCATTTTTAATAAGGAAATTGCAAATAGGTACCTTGAAACATGCACAATGTTCAATGCCTGCTGCATACCAGTGGGGAAGATTGAGGAAATTGTGTTATGGTACATAATGGAAGGCCCTGACTTTCATTTCAGAGCATGTACAAACTGTTTGCTCTCTTTTTACTATGTGGTTATGAAAAGCTTTTTAATTGGTTGTTGAACTGGAAGGGAGGGGTCATACAAAAGGTTTCAATGGAAGAACTGGACTTCTCTAGCTGACAGATTTTGAATAAGGGGAAAACGCCATGGGCCTCTAGGATGGGGAAACTGTCCTCCAATCTGGTAAACATATGGCTTTGAAAACATGGCAGTCTGGTTTCTTCTGTCTCTGTTATGTATATTTCTTTCCTGATCTTAGGCAAAGGAGATGGAATGGACTAGGTCATCATGTTGTGAGTTTCAAAAGATCAAAAGAACAACTGGAGGTCCAGCAATTGGAGTTCATGAGAAAGCCTTCAAGTGGACATAGAGGGTTACCTTGATAAAACCAGTACAGCCCTGAGGAGCAACTTGATTGATTCAAGCTAAGAGTGAATCACCCCCGGAACTAAGACACTAATAGTGTTTGACAAACGGGAGAATGATTCATCCATTAGCTATGCTGCGTCTAGAAGCAACCTTGTGGCAGGAATGTTTTAGCAACTACTTTAAGTGTGAGCCTGCTTTCCCCAGGAGCCAAGGTGATAGAAGAGAGGGTACCCCAGGTGTGGAAGGTTTTTGTACTTCAGGTCTTATTACATATTCTCAGAAAATATTTGTAAATGTCATCCGATATTAATTATTTAGTTGATATTGAGCAGAAAACAATGTATAAATTGACAGTGAAATAATAATTATTGGTTGGATGATATTGAAGGAATTGTAACTGGTTGATTGACATTGGAGGGAATACACTAGATCAGGGAGCATGAGTGATCATACCAGAGAACTCACCACCAACCTCTCAGGCATATCCCTAGGACCCTAAGATCCCCAATAGTTTGGTGTTGGGGACCCTACCTGCTAATGTAAGTAGGAGTTAGGAGAGGAGCCTGTTTGTGTTATCCATTTAAAATGGGATGATGAATTGAGTTCACATGTAGTTTTTCAGGAGTGTATCTATCATATAAAAGAAGGGGGAAATGTCAAAGAAAACCAAAACCCAAGACTCTGAGCTTAAAAAGAATTGGGCTGAACCTAAAAGAAATCATGTCATAGGTATTTTTAATTAAAATTTAAAACATGGCCACATCTACTACTATATTTCTCTAAGCTATTAATGGTTGCTGACATCAGACCCACAGGCATCGCTTAGTGAGGAAAAGTTTCTTGATGGAGTTTTGGAGCCTCTCTGCAAGGCTAGATAGATTGAGTATGAGAGCTGCTTTCTCCAGATATTAAGCTTTGGGAATATTGCTAAAAATTTCAGCCAATTCTACTGTGGTGGGGTGTAAGGAGTGGAGGACTGGAGGGAAGCAAAACATTTTTTTTTTCTGCAGAGAGCGTCTGGAACGTGTTTTAGGCCCTGAATTGACTGATTAGTCAGTAGTCTACTAATGACAACAAAACCATCAAATTCATGTTTCCCATTGCTTTACAAATGAAAAAGTTTAAATGCCATTTCCTCTCCTCAAAATATGTGGAATATTGCAAGAATGGCTGGTCATACGTGCTATCTTTCTATCTTTGCAAAAAGTAAAATTATTTATTTTAGAGTGTCAGATAACAGGCAGCCAAAATACAAATGGCTCCAAATGTCACAAAATGTCTTCCTCAGCTCATCTTGAAAATTAAATATTTGAAGTTTTAAAGGTACACTGTGTATTTCCTAAATCATTGGGTACACCAGAAACAGTATGCAATTCGCATATGTCCCTCAAATGCAAGAAGACATATTAAGAGCTTTTGTTTTTGTTTTTTGGTTTTAACACAATGGAGCCAAGGAGCTGATTGTTGCTTTAATTACTGCTGTTAAAAATAATATCTTTGTCAGTACACCACCTAGATATTCTCATGGCCCCTCACACTATGGGGTCTAACATTCAGATACATTGCATAAGTTTCAGTTATGTAAGCTAGAACACTGGCGCTGAAGTCAGAGAATCTGTGTTCCAATCTCCCCTCTGGTGTTTAGTACCTGTATGAGTTTGGACAAGTCATTGAGCTTCTCTAGGCCACAGTGAATTCCTCTGTCAAATGAGTGATAGAGATAGCCTTAGAAATCCCTGTCAATTCTAGATCTAAGATCTAAATCATTCTATGGGCAAAGTACAGATTTTAACTCAGGTCCCTTAGAGAGACAGCTTCTTATGATAAAACCTCTTGGAAAATTAGGACCAGGAAGTGAATCCTCCACCTGATTCTGGAAACAGTCACTGATTTCTCTATGGACTTAAGATCCAGTAGAAACAATATTGTCTTTGATTTCTATTTCATTAACTCTTTATGTACCAGGCTTCTTTAAAAGGTGTAGAAATGCCTTTCCTACTCCATCCCCCATCACCTTCTAAGAAGTCATAACTTGCTGTAAGATTTCCAAATTACAAGAGAGAAAATGTCACAAACTCTTTTATAAACCGAACAGTATGTGCTGTCCATGCATAAAGACACTTTTCAAACATTTTCTGTAAATGAAATAAACATGGACAAGTTTTTAGACTCCCAGTGACTCTAAAATCATATCCAGAAGCAGATCTAAAAAAAATCACCCCTACTTTGGTTTCTTGGCTGTGATGGGTTAATCTCTTGTTCTGGAGCTTGACTATGAAAGATAAATGTTACATCAGAAGTATGCAATACGTAGAATCAATCAATCAACATACATTTATTTAGCACTATGTGTCAGATACTGTATTAGTCTGGGGATACAAAGACAAAACACCATCCCTATTCTCAAATATCTTACATTCTCTCAGGGGAGCAACATGTACACAGATAAACATTGATTAAGGGCCTACTATGTGCCAGGCATTGTGCTAAGTTCTGGGGATACAGAGAAAGGCAAAAGACAGATATGCTTTCAAGGAGCTCATATTCTAACAGGGGAGATACACAAATAACTATGCAAACAAGCTAAATAGAGTATAAATTAAAATAAGCAATAGGAGGAAAGCACTAAAATTAAGCGGCATTGGGAAAAGCTTCCCTTGGAAGATGGAATTTTAGCTGGGATTTGAAGGAAATCAGGAGTTAGCATTGAAGAGGCAGAGCATTCTAGGCGTTGGGGATAACCAGTGAAAATGTCAAGTGAAAAGAGTCAAGAGATAGAGTATCTTGTTCCAGAAACAGCAGGGAAATCAGGGTCAATGGATTAGAGAATGTTGGAGGGTGAAGGGGGCATAAGCTGTATTGAGTGGATGAGGGGGAAGGTTATGAAGAACTTTGAAAGGCAGAGGATATCATATTTGATTCTGGCAGTGATAGAGAACCACTGGAGTTTATGGGGGGTGGGAGGAAGGTTTAACATGGTTCAGACCTGCACTTTAGGAAGATCACTTTGACAGCTCAGTGAAGGATGGACTAGAGTAGGGAGAGACTTGTGGTAGGGAGATCCAGCAGCAGGCTATTGTGATAGTCTAGGCATAAAATGATGAGAGCTTGCACCAGCATGGTGGCAGTGTCAGAGGAGAGAAGGGGGCATATGTGAGAGATGTTACACAAGTAAAATTGATAGGTCTTGGCATCATATTGGATTTGGGAAAGTGAGAGACAGTGAAGAATCGAGGATGACACCTAGGCTGCAAGCTGAATGACTGGGAGGATGATGGTGCCATCAACAATAACAAGAAAATTTGGAAAGGAGGAGGTTTGGGGGAGGGGCAGAGTATATAATGAGTTCAATCTAGGACATGTTGAATTTAAAATGCCTACAGAATGAGATGTCCTATAGACAACTGGAGATTTGAGGCTGAGGTTAGCAGAGAGGTTGGGGCTGAATAAGTAGATTTGAAAATCATCAACATACTGATAATAACTGAATCAATGCAAACTGGAGAATTCACCTAATGGAATAGAATAGTGGGAGAAGAAAAGGGGGCCCAAGACAATGCCCTGTGGGACACCCAAAGTTAGTTAGAATGACCTAGGTGAAGACCCATCAAAGAAGACTGAGAAGAGATCAAATAAGAAGGAGAACTAAGATAGAATTGTGTCACCAAAAACTAGAGAGAAGAGAGTATCAAGAAGAGGGTGATAGTGTCAAAGGCACAGAGATCAAGAAAGATGGGAACTGAGAAAAGTCTATTAGACTTGGCAATTAAGAGATTATTAGTAACTTTGGAGAGAACAAATTGGTTGAATGAGGAAATTGGAAACCATACTGTAGAGAGTTAAGAAGAGAGTGAGAGGAAAGAAAGTGGAGCCATTGATTGCAGATGGCTTTATCACAAAAAGAAAGAGATGTGGAACTGTAGGTAGTGAAGATGGATGGATCAAATAAGAATTTTTTGATGATGAGGGAGACAAGGACATGTTTGTAGGCTGTAGGAAAGAAGCCATTAGACAGAAAGATTGCACATAAAAGTGAGAGAATGAGGATGATAGAGGGGACAGGATAAGATGCAATCACTTGTGCATGAAGAGATGTTTTTCTTGGCAAAGGAGAAGGGAAACTTCATGCGAAACAGAGGTGAAGGAGGAGAAAGCAGCAGAAGGTATCTGATTAAAGTGAGATTAGAAGGAGGGGAAGAAGAAAGGTCTCAGGGAATGGCTACAATTTTTTCAGTCAAATAAAATTTAAGATTCTCAGCCAAGGTGGTGGGAACAAGGGAGCTATACAAGGTATGTACAAAATATATACAAGGTAATTTTGTCAAGGAGTGGGGAAGAAACCAGCAGCTTGGACTATCAAGAAGGTCCCCATCTAGGAGGTGTTTCTTGAGCTAAGCTTTAAAAAAAAGCTAGGGATTCTAAGTGATAGAAAGTACTTTCCTGGTATAGGATGCAAGGGCACAGAGATGGGAACTAGATTGGCATGCGCGAGGAAAAGCAAATAGGTCACCTTGGCTGGACCATAAAATTCACAAAGGGAAATAATATATACTAAGTCTGGAGAGGTAGGTAGATTGATATTGAAGGGATTTAAATAGCCAGCAGAAAATTTTATATTTTTATTCTAGAAGCAATAGAAGATGCTGAAGTTGTTTAAAGGCATGGTCAGACCTGTGTTTTAGGAAGCAAGAAGCTGTATTTGTTTTAGAGAATAATAATAATTTTTTGCATTTGTCTCATGTTTTTAACCATTCAACTATCAATATCATGGTAACCTCACCTATAAGATAAACAAGGCAGGAATTATTTGTTATCCATATTTTATGGATGGGGAAACTAAGGCACAACAAAGCAAATTGATTTTTCCAAGGTCTTAGAGCTAGTTAACACTATAATCTAAAATCATTTTTGCTAGACTCCAATTTTGACTAGTCAGTCCCAACCACAGATTCCATGTTAAGAGAAGCGATTAAGTCTGGTTACAGTAGCTACAGGAGAGTGCTTGTATATGCAGCAAAGCAGGAGTCAGATGACTGAGCACATTGAAACCCCAGTTCTACCATTTGATAACTGACCTCAAACCCATCTCAACCTCTTTGAGGCTCAGTTTTGTTTCATTTTGTTTTTTTCCAAAAAATAAAAGCTTACTTAATGATAATAGTTAACATTCAGACAATATTTTGGGGTGTGAAAACACTTTGCATATATTATATGATTTGATTTCAGAAGTTATTGTTCCCATTTCAAAAAAGGAAAAACTAGGACCTGAGTTCCAATCCAGCCTCAGACACTTGACACTTACTAGCTGTGTGACCCTGGGCAAGTCACTTAACCCTGATTGCCTCACCAAGAAGCAAAAAAAAAAAAAAAAAGGAAAAACTTAGTTTGAGGGAAGTTAAATGACTTGTCCACTGTTACAAGTAGTAGATTTTGGAGGCAAGATTTGAAGCAAGGTCTTCCCAAATCCAATTTAAGCACTGAATCCATAATGCCTTTCAAGCTCAAAATCCTTCAGTTAAAAACAAGAAGTGGAATTTTTTTGTGGTTGTTCACCCACAATTTTTCTCTTGAATGTCATTGCATGTAGTAGCTACATACCTTTTTGTACAGGTATAGTTGAGAGTGTGATATAGATGGAAACAGTTTTTGGATTCTTAGCACAACAACTTCCCAAGAGGCCCTGAAAAAAAAATGCCTAAGAAACAGCTTTAACTAGCATCCAGAAAAGCTGTTACTTCCACTAAGTGACTCTCTTTTGTAACCTCTGATTTTTCACTGAATTGAGTTGGTCCCTCAGGGAATGCTAGTGGGATACTGAGGAACAGTTCTCTTCCCCTTTCCTCCTCATCATTCCCCTCCCTACCCCTTCCTGGTTTTTCAATGCAAGTCAGGGACTGATGACGGCAGAGAGGACAATCATAGACTAGAATCATAGATCATGAGAAGCCAAAATGGACTTGAGGAGTCAGATCTAGAGCTGAAAGAGATCTCAGAGATCATTTAATATCCCGCCCCTTCGTTTGACAGATGAAATGATGGAGGCTCAGAGAACTTAAATAATCTGCTCCAATCATACCACTGATTAATGAGTGACAGTGCTAAAATTTGGGTTCCCTGACTCCCAGGCTGGTACTTTTTCTATTGCAAGTTGATTCACAGTCATGTTATCTTTCATGTCAGCTCTCCTGTGGGAAACTTCAGAGGAAAGCAGCTTCTAGATGGTTGGGTTCATCTTTTACTCCTTTTCTTCTTTCGTATGACCATTTTACAAAAGGAGAAACTGAGGCCAGGAGAAATTAAGTGACTTGCCCAGCATTACACAGCTACTAAATTTCAGAGGCAGAATTTAGACCCAGGTATTCCTAACTCCAAGTTGACTATGACCAGGTCAGAGGAGAATTCAGAAGTGAAGGCCACTGCGGTCTCCTCCAGAGCTTCCCTCTGGCTTCACTCTGCTCAGGCATAGTTAGTTCATCATCTTTCTGATCCTAACACAAATGCTCATGCTTCACCTCCCCTAGGGAGAAAAGGTGAGAGGCACCTGCTCAGTAGACTGGAAGAAACTAGGCCTTGAGGTCCCTGAAAATGAAATACAGGAAGCGTAGTGTTGTAGTAGATAACGTTGGACTTGGAGTCAGGAAGAACTAAATTCAAATCCTGACTCACATACTTTATGGTGTGTGACTCTGGACAAGAGATTTCACCTCTCTCAGCCTTAGTTTTTTTCGTCTGTTAAATAGGGTTAATTATTAATAGCACCTAATCCTTGCGATGTGATGATTACATGAGATCACACATAAAGTTAATGTTAAATGTTAAAATAAATACCCTGCAAATGTTAAAGAATGTAAATGCTAGCTATCATGCCTGAACTGGGAAAGAAACCTGAGTGCCACCCCTCTCCATTTTTTTTTTACACAAAGAAAAGCATATGAACAGCCAAACTGAAAAGCAATCCAATTTGCAGCTGTGTTGCTATGCTTTCCATGATGCGTGCTGGCCCCTTTGGCCACAAGGAAACAATGGGAATGACAAGTATGCTGCTTCTGCACCAGTCTCTTCAAGGGTAGGGCTAGCAATGGTAGCAAAGCAATTAAAATTTAATCAGCTATTACAACAGCTATTAAAACCATCGTATCTGTACTCAACCTGAATTCTGCCCCTCCCAAAGGAATTTTTCTGGTCAACCTGTTATTTCCAGGCTGTTTTTAGAGCTACATTTTGCAAAGCCATATGGTACCTTTTACTTATTTGATTTTAAGTCATCTATCTCATTGTAGTATATGTTATTCCCCAACTAGTTTGGCTCTAGAATGTGGTACCTGAAAAGATTCTCTGGTTCAGCCTACGAGTGGCCTCTGTGGATGCAGCTGTCAAAGCTAGAGCATCCCAAAGAGTCCGAGTTTGTAGAGTTGCTGCTCACTGGGCCTTGGCCATTGCTAATCAGACTTGGAGACGGATTTGCTGGCTCTGAGCATGAGACATGAGACAGAATGAGGTCCCTGCGATCAGATGCTGGCCCGAATTGGAATGTGCATCATTTTCACTCACTTTCTTTCTATTGAAGGATCACAGCCCTGTGTGCACAGCAGGAAACCAAGAGAACATTCCAAATCCATGCCTGTGCATTCACCCTATTGCTATGATTTGGCTACACAGCAAACAGAAGCAGAGGGAATTTCTTCCTGCAAATGATAGAGAAAGCAGTCAAGTGAGGAATGGATGACACGTGATTAGGAGCTCAAAGTTAGTGTTCCTATTGTCTCCCCTAAACCTTATTATAATGAGCTGCCCTTGTTCTTTGATAAAGACTGGGGATATTGATGAAAGGAACAAAACTTAAAAAAAAAGGCAAAGTAACTAATTATAGTAGAAGTACAAAGAAAAGAGAGGAAGATAATTTTGGAGAGGTCACACATATTTACAAAGAGCTAAAACGGAAGTGATTTTAAATTGGAATGAAGTTCCTTAATGTTTGCTTCTATGCTGCAAGGAATTTAAAGCAATTGGGGTTATTTAGGCAAGAGAGAAGGTTTAAGGATTACTGTCTCCAAGTATATGAAGGATTTGGTTTTTCTTTTTTTTTTTTAATGGAAGATGCCAAATAATTTTCCATACTCACAAAAGGAGAGAAAATGGGTTTAAATGAAACAAGAGATTTAGGTTTGACATATGGATAGTTTTCTTGAAGATCCAATGCAGACCTTTAACTGGAAGAAGTTTCTATCCCTAGGGACCTTCAAAAAGAGAACTTTCCTGAATGATTGAGAAAACTCTAAAAGTAGATGATTAGTTTTGAATACCGGCTCTGCTACTTACAACCTGTGTGAGCCTGGGCACAACCTCTCTGAGTCTCAGATGCAGCTAGGTCCCTATTAGTGTGAATAATGAATCCTGTGAAATGGCCAAATCATTTGAATTTTTATTTCATATTTTCACTGGACTGGGACCCATACCGTATTTTATATGTAACACAGTACCTTTTACATGGGGATATTTACTTCAAAATACAATCACAAATGTACGAACTTCCCCTAATACATAGGAAACATAATCTTCTGCTTCTTTATACCCTCTGGGCAGGAGAAATGGATTATTTTTACAGTTCAGCTCAATTCCCACAGAATGCAATCCCAGTTCCTAGTCCAAAATCCACTTCAGGCTCTAGCCCCAGGCATCCAAGCTTGTCAGAGTTTCCATGCTGGAACTTCTGGGGACAAATAACACAGAACAGAAACAAATATCCCAGACCTATTTCTTGGAGTTGGGTAAAAGAGAGGTAAGCAGAGGAAGGCAAGACCTTCCCCTCTCACCAATTCAGCTCATGGTATCCATGCTGCGTACAGTAGAAAAGAGTCGCTGAAAAGAGTTTAGCCAAAAAGATGATGGAAAGAGGCTGGCCAGGTTGGTCTCAAGATTTTTAAAGATGTAGATAGCCAATCAAGGAGGCTGCCTCCATCCATCTGGTAAGAATGGCTCCATGTTAACCAAACCAAGTATGTTTAAAAGGCCAAACCAGGGTTAATATATAGAATTATAACTTTGAATAGTACGAGTTTGAATAGTGCAACCACTTCACAGGTTTCATCATTTGCACTCATCTG